>NC_140955.1:70427554-70505054 GCF_014529385.1 Adiantum capillus-veneris
ACACGAGGATGTTCGTGTGGACTCACAGCACAGCATACTCCGTTTTCACTTTTTTACTGACAGTAAATATTTTTTACCTACAGTAAATATTTTTCACCTACATGGTAAATACAAATCACTTTTTACCTACAATAACTTTTTTTACCCATGGTAAATATTTTTTACTGCACCATAAGTATTTGGTAGGTAACAGTTCACTGTTACTAGAAGCAGTGATTGGGCATCAACAATGCAGTTACAGGAGGAGAAAAAGGGAAAATCTTATGGTAAAGATGAGTCAACAGGGATAAAGACTTTTGAGTTGAAAAGAGACATGCTGATTTTTTCAAAGAACACATGTCAAAAGAAGCCATGGTTGAGGATTTTTTGAGAATTTGATATTCAGGAGGACCCAGCTGCCACCTCCCCCCCGCAGGTCCCCCCCTGACATGTGCAAAACCTCAAGTTTCAACAGCCACCTTACCTGCTCTTAAATGCTGGTCAAGGCCTTATCCCCATGTGTCACAATCAGAAAAATCAGCATTTACCCTCCCCTCTCACATCACTCTAGAGAATATCTTGATGGTGACATATCAGGTGACCTCAATCTGTTGACCACCCTAAGCAAAAAGTAACCCCAATCAGCGGATTTAAACATGTTTATCCCTAATCCTAAACCCTCTCAGAAACCTATATAAGGAGGCCTTCTCTCACTCAAAACCAACACTTCACCCACTTCACCAAGCAACGAAGCTATGACAACATTGCTCACAACGAGGAGCTATGGATGGAGCTCTACTCTCTCTCCCTCTCTCTCTCTCTCCCTCTAGTATGCTACATTACTAGCCCTAAAACCTAAATAAGGAGTCTTCTCTCATGCTCCATGGCCACCATCCTCGCCATCATTCTCTAAGGTATTGATGTGTTGCTAGTAGGATCATACCTACTTGCTGGGTTGATTGTTTTTGACAAGGGATTATGCCATCCTTGGCTTGCTTCTCTATATCCTTGTTATGTATGATCAGATGCCGTTGTATTGTTAAGCTGATATCTTGTGTATATATATGCTACATAAGGTCCCTAAGCTTCGTTTCTATGTGTTTTGCCATATGTTTTGATGCCATCATAATGCCAGAAGTCTCACTTGCCTATGTGCACTATGTGTGAGGTCCCTAAACCTCTTAATTTAGGGTGGTGCCCCCTTTGTTTTGTTCTTTGCTTGTTTGCATGAGGCGTGGTTTGTGGAGTGTGCACGAGTACAGAGGCCACCCGATTGCACTGCTCTTTTTCCCGCTATCATGTGACAAGGCAACGGTCTCAAGGAGAAAAATACCTTGGACATCCAAAGGCAAAAAGGAGCACTTCAAGATGTCTACTACAAGTAACAACCAGGTGAACTACTTTTTGAAAGCTTTGAGTATGTTTTTTTTGAAAATAATAAGAGTAAAAGTTTTTCTTGAGTTGTCTTGAAAGCACTATCGGACATAAAAAAGTATCAATACTTGGCATAAAGAGCTAGGACAACCTCAGACTAGGACAATGTCATAATGTAAAGACCATGTCATTGTGTAAAGAAGGTTTTTTTCTGCAAAATTTTCACAAAATTGATCGAAAGATGTACTAATTTTAAACCCATAAAAAGGCTACCCCCTAAGGCAACATACAAGAACGGGTATAAAAAGCCTTAGAGGTAATGTTTGTAAGTGAAAACGTAAGGTTTTTAATATGCTCTTCTTTATGATTAATTCCTAGCAAAAGTGTATACGACACTTCTAGTGGAGATAGATGTCGATCTTGTTTGGAATATGGTTTTTTTTGAAAAATAAACGATTTTACAAACAGAATGCTGCCGAAATTTTCAAAAAATCAAGAGAACTTATAGATAAGAACGCCTTATTATATATGCCATAACGATAGGGTTGCCCCTATAGCAACACATAGTATAGTCTCTAAAGAATTCTAAACTCATAATCATTGATGAAAAACAGGGGTACCGACAGACGGCTAGAATGAGTGTCACCCGTGATATATTCAAGCTACAAAGGATTCGGGACAAGCTCATGGCAGCACACAAAGGGAATAATCAAAGCAAGCCATTAGCAATTAGAGACCCCATTTCCAAACCTTGTACACCTATAGACCATAATCGACCGTACCTACATAGACGAGCAAAAGAAAATGCCAACCTAGGAGTAGGGTTGGGCTTCAGGGTGTGACAACGATAACAAGCAGTGGGGATTTCTTGATATACCTGTCACCCATTTAGTGCAAATTAATTCTAATTGATTGTACTTGTGGTTGGTTGGCAGGTAAAGATCCCTGATTTTATCTGATATGAGTTCTGGCTTAAAGCTCCTATATTTTTTATGTACCGAAGGATCTTATAACAATTTTTATATAAAAAGGTCTACTTTTCTTTGTTGTAACCAGAAGATAAGTGCAAACAGTATTTAAGTTCTCTCAGTATATGATTCTAAGTGATGGGATTTTTCAATCAAACACACACACACATAGACACACACAATACCTATGCTCCGAGCTACTCATCATGTAACGATTTGTAAGGCTGCATATTATGGTGGTGATACACATACAACAATCCGGGATACTACAACATCTGCTCGAAACACTGGCTGGAAGGAGTCTCTCAAAATCACACACAGTCGCAACAACAATCAACATAGCAGTACTCTCTTCTGGAAACAATCTTCGACACTTTGGACATGGCTGGAATTGCAAACCAGGTAGATGTTTTGAGTAGGTCTCTTTTGCATTTTAAGAAAAGCTTTTTAATCTAAAAACATAGTGAACATAATCTTTGGTACAAAATAAAGACTAAGTGTTGATAATTTAAAGTATCTGTATCATACAAGGTTTTTTCAGAATTGGTTTTAGCATACAATTATATATTGCTGCTTCATCAAAAGAATAAGTATTATGTTTGTATTTCTGGTTCCTTTTTGCTCATTGCCTTGTATCAAAATATACGATCTTCTCGTCAAAAGTATCGAGTTAAAAATAAAAATCTTGTAAGTTGCTTGAACATAAGCTCTGATTTACAATAATAATAAAACCATATGTAGGAAACTAAATACGTACATAAACGTATGCAAATTATTGAAGGAAGGTCTCAAATATATTACAAAAATGAGGATGACATTATCAAAAGGAATGACAATAGGATGAAATGCATACTTAAAAAACAGGAATGGATGAAAAATCCTTAATGTGAGGTAACTAGCTATGGTTAAATAAATGGAATGATTTTTGAAAAAACAATAAAAAAACAGAGGAAACTCTGCCAAATTTTCAAAAACATATAGGAAACTTGATGATTTTTAAGCATAAAAGATTGGTTTTAAAGTTTAGACTGCGCATAAAGGAAATAAAACATAAATAGATGATCTTTTTACGTAGTTAACCTACATGAATGATGTTCTACGTGATAAGATGATATGGCCTCCCTTACCCTTCTCCTCAAAGATTTTTTTATAAAAAAAACCCCTCCCCGTTATCATGAATTTGATTATACTTATTAGGTGAAGGACGATGCATGTATTATGCTGTCAGGAGATAGACTTTCTTTGGAGGTTGCTAATCCAAATATGCATAAGGTTGAGTACTTACCCAATGGAAAACCTCAACTGTCTACCATAGGGGATTTCCCAGAAGGATGTAGACCAGGGCTTCTCAAAAACCCTGAAGAATCCAAAAAACCAGACCAAACCACTACAGCAAACAAAGCCATTATGAAAAGGATTATGCCAAAGCAGAAAGCAAAAAACCTTCCTCCTAACATATACAAGGAGAGTGAGGGGGTCTAAGGCTGTGGGATAGCGATAAAAAGCAGAATGAGTTGTTTGGATACCTGTCTTCCTATCAAGGTAGTCCATGTTCTAACTGGATGCTTTTTTGTTGGATGGTGGCAGGTATAGGTCTATTCTTTCATGGTTTTTGAAGCTCAATTGTTCTCCTACCAGAATCGGTTGTACGAGCAAAAAATAATGTAATTTGTCTTCTGTCTATTGTCTATTGTCTTTTATTTCTAGTATATTTTTGTCAAGTGTCAATATATGGTTCTCTAAGAGGGGATATCAAATTTAATCTCTCTCTTTCTATTTCCCGAGTTGTCCTTGGTCGGACAACTACCATATATTGAACTTGCGTGCATTATAGACTATGTATAATTTTGTCTCTTAAAACATCCTTCAGGTTGGATGGATTGTTTCTCCTACACGTTTTGGATACTCCAATGATAAAAGGATTCATATCCCACTGATTGGTACACAATGCTTGCTCTCTTGCTTCAAAGTGACTGACTTTCATACAAGTCTTCTTGACTATGAGAAAAAGGCAATACAAGAACAAGAGCTCTCAACTTTAAAAATAGCCTTGGTTAATGATTGGTTAAAACTCTTAGCCCTTGCCAGAAAAGATCCTGTGCAACTAAATAATGCCTTAAGCTCTTTTTTATTATCATTATGTTTTATTGATGCTCAAGACTGCTCCGATTTAGACTTCTATTTCTCATCACTACCTTCCATAGTAAATAAGCTTTATTTCATTAGTAATCTCCCTATCCTTCCTCTTGCAATTAAGCAATCTCAAGAGATTGTGAACCCTCTTTTGGATCTGGAACTCTTAGATCAAGAAGAGAAGGAAGCCCTAGGCCTACTTGACGACCTTTCTTTTCAAAAAATTGAAAGGTATATGCCTCTACATTTTCTGAAGTCATTCCACTAGTCCCTTTCAGACAAATTGAGCTTGCCATTGTTTTGATTGAAAACAAACTCTAGGATTTTGAGATATTGAATCAATGTGCTCCATTCTCTATTGATTGTTTAGCTCTACTTTGTAGTCTGATGCCTAATTTAGTAGAACAATGCAAGACATCGGCACTTCAATCAAAGCATCTACTATCACAAGATAAGCCTTTTACACTAAAGCAGATAAAATTGTCAGACATTGACAATAAAAAGTGCTCTAACACTTCCATGGTAGCTCGTAAAAAGGGACTATCACTCAATGATATAGAAAATGACATTCGAAAGTTCTTAAAGAATTGTTGGAACACATACAAACCATTCATCAAGTGCACTTGTAAGAAGAACCCTAGTTCAAGCTGCCCAGCAAATGACCATATGGTTTGATCACCTTCTTTGGTTTGTGTTTCAAAACCTCTCGAGGTTCTTTCCTTATTCCTCTAGACCCGCACAAGTATATGCTTTCATTGGATGGGTAACATCTTTTCCCATTGAAGTTGGACATGCTGTAGTGGTTTTTTACGCTCTTCATGAACATTGATTGATGCAGCAAAAGGTTTAGTACTATATACACTAGGAACTCCATTTCTCTCTCGATTGCAACATCACCCAGTTGGTCTGACCATCTACACTATTTTTAAGCCCTTGAGAAGTAGGGAACAACTAAAGTGTATTGCTGACACAACAAGCAATACGACATCATCATCAAAACAACCTCGACAATACCGCAAATCTGAGGATTTTGGTGAAAGTCAAGGATGTTAGAGTATAGTACAGATGACAAGGTACGACATTTAATTACTAGAACTAATGATTTACAATGGTTTAAACAAGGTAAAAAAAGTAGAGAGCGTTTTATCCGCCTAACTTTCACTAATAGATTTATGGAGTTTGTACACCCCCAGACTTTTTTTGATGAATTGTTAAAAGATATTGGAATAAAAAATACTCTTGAACACTTTCACATTGAATTTGGATGGAAATACACGAACAATATAGGCCAATATTTATATAAACCATTTAACACATTTTCTGTGCCTTTTGATATGAATGAACCTTGTGTGTGCCATACCCAAAAACAATTTAAAAACTTCTTAAAAGATTTTGGCCATCTTGGTGAGCATGTTCTTACTACTCAGCCAACTTTCATTAGACACCACATTTTAAGGGATAATGTATCCAAAAGGCCTTAACCATATCCCCCTTGTCCCCGTACATCTGCATTCAATTAAGGCTGAGTTCAAGAAGGGGTGGACAAAATTATGCCAATTGCTAAATCTGAATTGTACACCGTCTCAATCTTAGTTAATTGAAGAAAGACTAGAAAAAACCTGCCAATCCACCTTCCCAAACTATAGGCATAACCAAACTCCCTGGTTCATGGAAAACGATATGTTAGACCAATTGGAATTTATCCAAAAACACATTTTTATATGTGGTTTGGACAAATTAGCCCAAACTCTAGTTTTTATTTGTAAAAAAATCATTATACTGCATGCAAAGAACAGATTGAATTCTTCAGAATTCATGCCTATACACGAGTGCAATAACACCATCGTCTCTCTCATTAGTTCACGATGCAAGGAGTTTAGTGTTATACCTTCTCTTAATAGAGGCCTTCCCTACATTATGGGTAGCTATAAAGTTAAAAAATTAGAGTTTTGTTGGATAACAAATGCCCATGATTTTGTTTTTTCTCATGTGGCTAGTATGATCACTAATTTTTTAATCTAACGAACTTATTGAAAATACCGAGAACTTTCAAAAAAACCTACAAACATTCTCAAAGGTTAATACTAACACGTATTGGATCATTAACAACCAATATGAAGCTGTAATAAACCTTCCTAAATTGATTTATTTCGTACATACATATGATATTAAATCTTGTTATGAAGGAATTCCTCACCATGGGAAGCATAGCTTGATGGAATCTTTGAGAAACATTAAAAGATTAGTAATGGGTCAATGTTATAAAGGTTTTAAACCATCTAGAAGAAAAATCACCCTTACAAAAAAGAAATAAGAAGTTAAATGATCATTCGAATTCTTTGATGCTTTAAATATCTTTGTGTTAGTAGACAATTGCTTCTCAAGGTTAGGGTCAGACATATACCGACAAACTAAAGGAATCCCAATGGGATACTCATGTTCTCCTTTATGGTGCAATCTATACCTTGCTTGGTTTGAGCTAGAGTATATTAGAAAATTATCTAGACTCAAAAAATCTGACATGCTTTTAGCTTTTATACATTCTAATTGGTATATGGATGATCTACTATTCATTATTAATACTTATATTACACAATGCATGAATCACAATAAATCTTTGTCCCCTGAGGACCCCTTTACTATATATCCATTGGATATCATTTCAGTTAAAACAACTCATACTAAGTTTGGTTCTACATACTTGAACACAAATATAATACTACAAAGAACTTTTATTGGGGACTATAATACGGAAACAACATGGAAAAAAGACACATTACCAGGACACCAAGTATCCTTCATACAAACAACCAACAATCGCCCTACACAATTAGCATACAAAATGCGTGTGTCACAAATCTTACCCATCATTTATAATGCCTCATGCGTAGTTACAACATTTAATGATTTACAACGGCTGAGCTTTATGTTTACTTCTAACAGATTCAAAAAAACCCGCATCAAAATGTTAATCACACAATTTCTAAAAAAAGATAACTTTCCTGGTATCAGATTCAAGGTCAAATCTTTGACAAATATACTAAACGAATGAGAAATAGAACATGAGGTGCATAATCCTGGGAGAATTAAGACAAATATCACTAAAACAATTGGTTTGAATGCAGGAGAGTAATCAGCAAAGTGAGGACACACAATGAAAAGGGAAGAATGGCGGGTAGACATACCACTTCGGCACACACCATGATGTTTTTTATCTCATCTGTAATTCATTAAGATGGTGTAATGACTTTTTAGTTCAATAAAATTTTGTATATACCCCTTCGTTTTCTTCGAAAAATAACATATGTATAAAGTATTTTTTCCTAAATAATAGACAGTGCAAGACAACTTGTCACCTAATATGTTACAATACTAATCATGGGTTGGATAATTTGCATGGTCATGGATACTGTTTACTATTGGATAAATTAGAAAGGTAGATACATTCTCAAATAAACAGATCACTTGAGAATGGAGAGTTAGAAATTCATAATTTTAGACAACTCAAATATTAATCATTGGCGGGGGATATGTCCACATGGTGGGCTATCCCTCACCAAGTGGGCATACTCCCAGGATTGGGGGTGTGCCTCTCTCTCTCTCTCTCTCTCTCTCTCTCTCTCTCTCTCTCTCTCTCTCTCTCTCTCCATCCCGGAGGTTAGCAGTAAGAGCAACACCATCTTTTTTAACCCACCATCCCGGATATTGAAACCCTTGGCACCTTTGTTGAGCAAGTATACCCAAAAAATCCACAAATCTTTATAACTTACCAACCAAAAATCAAGTGGTCTTGTTTGAAAAGTGTACCTCTCTCTATTTTTTTCTACCTCTCTCTTCTCTCTCTCTCTCTCTCTCTCTCTCTCTCTCTCTCTGAATCCCGGATGTTAGCATTAAGAGCAGTACCATCTTTTTTAAACCCACCTATTTGTCATCAAATATCTAATATCTAACCAGCCCAAATGATTTTTTGATATTAAATTGATCATTTGATATGGGATAATAAACGAGAACAACGGTTAGAATATAGACATGTGCTTACGGATCTATCTCAACATGGGGCCAATGGTAAAGGGGCGCAAATGAGAGATGGTCTGCCAAAGAGCAAGGTTAACTAATGAAGCTTAAAAGACCTTAGGGTTAGCTTCATTAAAGACCTCCAATGGTTAGTGTTAAAATTCCTTTTGACCTTAAGCAAGCTAGGGTTGTGCTTGAGGTGAGAACCTTAGGCAAGATAGGGATGTGCTTGAGGTGGGAAGCCGATCTAAGCTTAGGCAAGCTAGGGCTGTGCTTGAGGTGGGAACCCGCCCTAAACTTAGGCAAGCTAGGGCTGTGCTTGAGGTGGGAACTCCACCTAGGTGCTTGTCATGCTTGATGACTAAGGTACTTGAGGTACTTGTCACATTTAATGAGGAAGTTGTTTGAGAAGCTTCCTCAAGGGGTTCACTATGTGTAAAACTACCATATCACGTGTGTTCAAGACATGTTTATAAAACCCCTTATCTGTGAATTTTATTAGCAATATAATGTACCCTTTTCTTGAAAAATCTGTAAGGTTTTTTAAATTTGAAAAAATAATGCTCTTCTATATATATATTTCTGTGAGTTTCAAGAACTTTAAATACCCTTCTATTGAACTCACGTGATAAGTTACATTTTTATTAGGTCACCTTCCCGGGGAAGCTTCCTATGCATGGGGGGTAAGATGCTTGAGTCAAAAAGAGAACCTACTCACTTAATGAGGAAGTTGCTTGAGAAAATTCTTATGCATAAAAATCTCAAAGTTAGGGGAATTCTAAAAGAGCACATGGGACACATGTCAGACTCTCATTAAGCTTAACCACATGGGTGCTTGAATGCTATTGGTTGGGCTAAAGAGGGTTCCAATGAGCTTTTACTTCCACCTAACAAATATCTAGATATTTTCAAGCTCTCTCTCTCTCTCTAAGGGGTTGTTAAGTATGGAGCCTGATTTACCCTTGTAATTTTCTGTGGTAAAAGCGCACATTTGTAAGGCCTTCATTATGAGGAAAAGCCATCGTGCGTGAAGGAAAATCACTCACCGGAAACCAAAATTTTCACGGATAAGAATCAGGGAAACTTTTTTTTTTTTTTGCCGGAATATATCTTTTCACCGGAATATTATGGCCGGCCGGCGGCCGGAAAGTGGTCGAAAAACAACCGATCAGTTGGCCGGTGGACGGAAGTCAATGGCCGGTGGCCGATGGTCGGAAGTCATTGGCCGGTGGCCGGTGGCCGAATTCAAAAGCGGACTTGTCTTCTCAAGGGCGGCCACACATGGGCGGATTGGAGGGTCCTATTTGGACTTATTCGCACAAGGGCGGCTACACATGGCTGCCTCTCATAAGAGAAGGCAGTCCTTTTGGCCTATAAAAGGAGGCCATTTTTACACACATTATATAGTGTGAAGTTGATGCAACAAGGTGAGTGTGAGGTGGTGAGAGTGAAGCAAGGCGGGAGCTCTATCAAGGGTTTAATCTCTTTGTAAACTACTTCTTCTTTTGAAGTGCTAAAGTCATTCAGTGGCTTCTCTCCCGTGGACGTAGCCCACATTGGGTGAACCACGTATATCGTGTGTACTCTCTCTCTCTCTCTCTCTCTACTCTATAATCTCTTGTGTGTGAAATCTATCTCTCTCCATTAAGTAATCTACTCAAAAATCTATTTAGCTATGTCTTATTTTCCTAACAGGGGTAAGGAGGACACTTGTCAAAAAACTACACATGCTTGACTGCATGCTAGATGTGATTGGCTAAGGGGAGAGGGGTCCAATGAGCTTGTAGCAAGTAGAATTTTTGCCCAAAGCAAGAAAGGGGGGTGCTAGGGGGATATACACCATCACACACACTCATTGGAGAGACCATTCTCACTTGGTGAAAGTTGAGGAACACCACCTCCTTCTCCAAGCTTGTGAGAGTGAAAGCCTACACCAACACTCTTGGCTATGGAATGTAAATCCAACCAAGAGTCATGCTTCAATGCTTAAGCTTGCCATCTTCTCCATCTCCATTACTATGCTATTATGTATGCTAGCAAGAAGAGTAATGATAAGTGAGGAACTACTTCTTTCTCCTATGGAATGTTTCTTCTTCCTCTTCCCTATCCTCATTCCCCGCTAGCTCTCTCCACCTTCGAAGGTGTTTGAGGCCTTAGGACTGAGGCTTGGGATAGTTAATGCTTTCTTCAAGTTTATGTTATGTTATGTTTGTGATGCATGAAGCTTTCCATCTTCATTGCATCACCAAGGTCACAAGGAACACAAAGATTGTATTGTACCAAGTCTCTCTTGATGGGAGAAACTATAATACAAATGACTATTGGAGGGGGAACCCGCTCCATATGAATCCGGTCCTCAACTATTGTCATGTTCTCTAAACTCTCTCTCTTGCAAAAGTATTGTTCATGCCAAGTTAACTAAGTACCATGTTTATGTTGCTATCATCAATTAAGTTCACCCGCTATGCTCACAAAGTAATCTCTTAAAAGTGCTTCACCTACTTTCCTAATTCTGCTACTCTCAAAGTTCATAGGCCATTTCCATGTCATTAGTATCAGAGCATTTGGTTTCTCGTTTCTTCCTTAAGAAGGGAGGTCCTTAAGTAGCCTATTAATGGTTGATATTGTTAATTATATTAGGGTAAGTGGACTGGGATTTATTATCGGTTTTTTTGAGCCCACTATGTGGGATATGGTGCATACCTCGGGAGCTTTGGAATTAATAATGGAGTTTATTTAGATGTGCCTATGGCTTTACCATTATTGAGCCATAAGAAGTCCGAAAGGAGCTATCCCTTGACAACTTCACTATGTTAGACTCACTTGACTACTCTCTATAATTAATTAATTTGAGCCGTGGGTGTAGATACTTAAGTGCCTATTTTCAAAGGCTAAGAAGAGTAGCAACTAAGGTTTTGAATTGCCAAAGCATACACTAAGTAAACACGTAAGTTTAATTAGCATGGCTGACAATAATCAAGAGAAGAGAATGAACATTGATAACTTTGATTTTGTACATGAAGGTGCCAATGATGATGCTCCCATGTTTGTTAATTATCTTGTCACTGGGTTGCAACAAGCTATGGGCAACCCCACTTTGCAAGCCGAAGTTACTCAACAACTTCGTGCTTATGGGATTTCCTTTCCTCTCAAAGAGGAGAGAGAGCTTACGAGGCCCCTTGAAGAGACCCCCAAGAGAAGACTCTCTCCCATACGAGAGGAGGAATCCAAAGATCAAGAAAGCAATGAATCCCTAAATTCCTCCGAAGATGTGGCTCCACGAAGAAGGAGGACTAAACGATTGTCAACTCCTCCCAAGGGGAAACGGATACCATAGTCCTTCTCCTCGTCACTCCAAAAGGGAAGAGAGGAAACGAAGGAAGAAAAGGGCAAGAAAGAGGTCACCCTCTTCTCCTTCTTCTTCACCTTCCTCGTATACCGATGAAATCTATGGCTATTCTCCTAGAGAATATAAGACGGGAGGACATCGCAAATCTTACCCTGCATGGCGAACGTCACAAAAGCGCAAGAAGTTCAAAGAGGGAGGAAAGAGTATCTCTCTTCTCACCTATGATGGAACCTTTGGTGCTACCGACAAAGTATTGGCCTTCATCCAACAATTTGATGCGGCCTTTGCAGCAGACGAAGGCTTCACGGAGTCCTCCAAGCTACGCCATGTAGTTATGCACTTCCAAGAATCGGCTCGTGAATGTGAGCTAGTCTTCGAGGCAATGACGAAGCACCAAAGACCTGAAAAACTCTACGAGTTTCCACCATGAAGAAATTCCTTGCAAGTGATGCAAAGGAGAAAGTGCTCACCGAATGGCAGAGTTTAAGGCTTCTCTCTCATGAGTCTATCCAGGGATATGTGGACAAGTTTTGGGATTTACATCTCAAGGCTACTGTTTTTCAAAAGATAGACTTTGTTGAGCAAAAACAACAATTTTGTGCAGGATTACCTGAGGAGATGGCCGAGTATGTCAACTCTCAACGGCCTGACTCTATCAGCGAAGTAATCCACCATACCATGGTTGCTTCACGTATCAATTTCCAACAAGGGGTTAGACGGAATGTCAAATCCATGGAAAATAAAGACAAAAGTGATGCAAAGGAAAAAATTAATACCCAAAATTTTTCCCACGGCCATTCTAACAACAAAAACAACAATCGGTCCAAGGAGAAAGAAGTCTACAAAGGTAAAAATAAACTCTCTCCTGAAGAGCTTGAAACTTTTCGCAAGGATCACAAATGTTTTAAGTGTGGGGAGCAAGGACATGACTATCGTTCTTTCCCCAAAAGAAATGCTTGCAATGAGACTCCTAGAGCTTCCACTATCGAAGCTTCAAAAGAGGATACTCATTGCAAAGGATCACCTCTCTCTTATGCTTGGGGAAAGGTAAGGGAGCATGGTGCTTTCATCCTGTTTGACCCTGGTTCTGGTCTCAACTGCATATCAATGTAGTTGGCCACCAAGGGGGGCATTCAAGCTTTTGAGATGGGAGATGCTGTAACGGCCGATGCCGCTTTCAAGGGACAACAAGCCTCCGTTACCCCCTTGATTGGGAAGTTGAGGCTTCATGTCCAAATCTATGTCGACAAAGAAGACTTCTTCATCTCTCCTCTCCAACATGAGGATGTTATCCTAGGGATACCATGGTTCAACTGCATGGCTGCCAACATGAAGTTCCTTGAAAGGAGAATCGACTTCACCCACAAGGGAAAGACTATGTATATAGATGCTAATGAGTCTGGTCGTACTATACCACTTGTAAATCCTCTTGCCCTTGATAAATCAATGAAAAGCTCAGTTTCTGTGTACATGATTTTTGTCAAAGAATCCCAAAAAGATCCTAATGTTTCATCAAAGGTGAATGATAGGAATCAAGAAGAGTTAGACTTGTCTAACTTTCTAAAAGGATTCCAAGATGTGTTCGTTGATGATATCCCTATGGACTTACCTCCAAACGAGGGGATGATGACCATCGAATTGAGCTCCTATCAGGAAGCTCACCACCTAACAAACCTCCCTATCATGTTTCACAAGCTCAACAAGAGGAGATCATGAGGCAAGTACAAGAATTGGTAGACAAAGGAATGGTGAGGCCTAGCTCCTCTCCCTGTTGCTCTCCAGTCCTTTTAGTGCAAAAGAAAGATGGTACATACCGCATGTGTGTGGACTATCGCACACTAAATCATATCACTATCAAAAACAGATTTCTTGTACCCCTAGTAGAAGATCCGTTTGATAAGCTACAAGGATTTACCTACTTCAGTAGGATTGACCTTAAAAGTGGCTACCATCAAATAAGGATAGTGAATGAAGATATCCTAAAGACTGCGTTTCGTACAACGTTTGGCCTTTATGAATATCTAGTCATGCCTTTTGGCTTGACTAATTCACCATCTACATTCAATCGATTAATGGAGAAAAATTTTAGACCCTACCGCAAATTCACTGGAGTGTTCTTTGATGATATCATCTACTCCAATTCCTTGGAGGAACACAAGCAACATCTCCAAGTGATTTTTCAAGCATTAAGGGAGAATAAGCTTTTTCTCAATCAAAAGAAAAGTGAATTTTTCCTTCAAGAGATTCAATACTTAGGTCATATTGTCTCTCGAGATGGTATCCATATGGATCCATCAAGTTGGAGGTAATAAAAGCATGGCCTAATCCAAGGAATCTACATGAGCTAAGAAGCTTTATTGGTATGTGTGCATACTATAGACGCTTCATAGAAAAATTCTCTCAAATAGCAGGACCATTACATGACTTAACAAAGAAAAACATTAAGTATTCATGGACTGCTAAGGAGCAAAGTGATTTTGACAAGCTCAAAGAGAAGCTTATCTCCCAACCAGTCCTTATGCTTCCGGATCTCTCAAAGCCATTTGAGGTCCAATGTGATGCTTGTGGTGATTGCCTTGGAGCAGTCTTGCTTCACGAAGGGCATGCCATAGCCTATGAGAGCCGAAGGCTCAACACAGATGAACGGGTCTTAGGCATTTATGAGAAAGAGCTGTTAGCTATTCTACATGCCCTAGACACATGGAAGCACTATCTATTGGGGACTCCATTCATCTTACGAACAAACCATCAAAGTCTCAAGTGCTTCATGACGCAAACAAAGCTTTCCGACAAACAAATGAGTGGGAAAATTTTCTTTCACAATTTAATTTTCACATTGCTCACATTGTTGGTAAGCACAATCAAGTGGCTGATGCACTTTCGCGACGACCAAAAGTTAATGCTGTGTCAATAGAAACTCACAATGATTTATCTTCTATGATAGATGAGTATGCTATTGACCCTGATTTTAAAGATATAATGTCAATCCTTGCTTTGGGGAAGAAAGAGGAACCATTGACCTTGCAGGATGGTTATCTTCTCCATGGCAATAGGCTGTGTTACCGATTCCCTTCGCGAGAAAGTCATGTATGAATCCCACGCTTCTCCGTATGCAACGTACTTTTATTGGCCTACCATGAAAGTGGACATACAAGAGTATGTTTCAAAATGTGTAGTATGCCAAAAGACCAAGTATGATAGAGGGAAGCAACCTGGATTACTCCAGCCATTGCCAATTCCTAATTCACCATGGGAGAGTATATCCATGGATTTTATCTTTGGATTACCAAAATCTATCCATGGGAATATGGGAATATGAACAATAGTCAACAGGTTTAGCAAGCAAGCACAGTTTATCCCTGTCAAGAAGAATATTAAGACACACCAAATGGTTGTTAAGTATGGAGCTTGATTTACCCTTGTAATTTTCTATGGTAAAAGTGCACATTTGTAAGGCCCCCATTATGAGGAGAAGCCATCGTGCATAAAGGAAAATCACTCGCCGGAAACCAAAATTTTCACGGCAAAAAATTAGGGGCAACTTTAGGGGCCTCAGGGGCGGAAGCCCCCGAAACTTTTTTTTTCCCTCGTCGGAATATTCATTTTCGCCGAAATATTATGGCCGGACGACAGCCGGAAACTGGTCGGAAAACAACCATCCGTTGGCCGGTAGTCAATGGCCGGTGGGGGCTGGTGGCCGAATTCAATGGCCGGTGGCCGAATTCAAAATCGGATTTGTCTACACAAGGGCGGCCACACATGGGTGGATTGGAGGGTCCGATTTGAACTTATTCACACAAGGGCAGCTACACATGGCTGCCTCTCAAAAGAGAGGGCAGCCCTTTTGGCCTATAAAAGGAGGCCATATCTACACACATTTCATAGTGTGAAGTTGATACAACAAGGTGAGTGTGAGGTGGTGAGAGTGAAGCAAGGCGGGAGATCCATTAAGGGTATAATCCCTTTGTAAACTACTTCTTGTTTTGAAGTACTAAAGCCATTGAGTGACTGCTTTCCCGTGGATGTAGCCCACATTGAGTGAACTACGTATATCGTGTGTACTCTCTCTCTCTCTCTCTACTCTATAATCTCGTGTATGTAAATTTGTCTCTCTCCATTAAGTAATCTACTCAATTATCTATTTAGCTACATCTTATTTCCTAACAACTGGTATCAGAGCAAGGTTTGCTCGTAGCTAAATTATCTCAAGGAAAGGATTCCTTGAGTTGAGTGGGAGTTATGGCAGAGGAAGGGAAGCTCAAGATTGAGAAGTTCAACGAAAAAAACTACCAACATTCGAAGATGCAGATTGAAGACTATCTCTACCAGAAGGACCTCTATTTGCCACTAGGCGGTCTTGCAAAGAAGCCCGCAACGATGGCAGATGAAGCATGGATTGTCCTTGATCGAAAGGCCCTAGGAACAATCTGGTTAAGCTTGGCGTCAGCAGTGTCCTTCAATGTTTTCGAGATGAAGACCACGGAGGACTTGATGAAGTCACTTGATGACTTCTACGAGAAACCATCGGCATCCAATAAGGTGTTTCTTATGAAGCGCTTGTTCAATCTAAAGATGTAAGAGAATGGTTCAGTTGCAGAACACCTAAATGACTTTAACACAAACATAAGTCAAATTCGATCGGTGAAAATCAATTTCGATGATGAAGTGCGAGCTCTCCTTATACTATCATCTCTACCGGATAGTTGGGACAGTCTTGTGATGGCTGTAAGTAATTCTATCTCTGGTACAAATACTCTTAAGTTTGATGATGTTATGGGTGTTCTCCTAAGTGAGGAAATATGAAGGAGAAGCACAGGAGAATCATCAAGTGCTGTATTGTCAGTGGAAACAAGAGGAAGGCCTAAGGAGAGGTTCAAAAGCCAAAAGGGTCGTGATCGCTCAAGACGGAGCAAGTCACGCACAAAGTCAGCTCCTGAATGTTGGAACTGCGGCAAGAAGGGCCACGTCAAGAAGGATTGCTGGTCCAAGAAGAACAAGGAGACAGAGTCTCAAGACAACAAGCCAACATCGGAGGCCAATGTGGCAGGTAAAGTAGAGCAAGATGCTCTAATTCTCTCAATAGACAATGTGTCTAATTCCTGGATAGTAGATTCCGGGGCTTCATTCCATGCGACACCACACAAGCAACATTTCCAAGACTACACCAAAGGTAATTTTGGGTATGTATACTTGGGAGATGATGAAGCTTGTGAGATTGTCGGCAAAGGTACAGTTTCTGTCAAAACTACTAACGGAAATGAATGGAAGCTTAAAGATGTTAGGCATGTTCCTTCTCTTAGCAAAAATTTGATCTCGGAAAATTGGACGATGAAGGTCACAACATTGCATTCGGAAACAAACAGTGGAAGATCTCAAAGGGATCTTTGGTGGTTGCCAAGGGAGAAAAAGTCGGTACACTTTACTTGTGTACTGTTAGCACGCAACCTTCAGCTTGTGCAGCAACTACAAAAGTTGACAGTGCGGTGTGGTACTATCGACTTGGGCATATGAGTGCCAAAGGAATGCAAATCCTTCAAACAAAGAAGCTTCTACCAGGTTTGAAAGAAGTGGACTTAGAGTTCTGTGAAGATTGTGTTTATGGTAAACAAAAGAGGGTAAAATTTCAAAAATCAGGAAATGAAAGAAAAAAAAAACTTGAGTTGGTTCATTCTGATGTTTGGGGTCCTGCAACCATCACTTGGTGGCTCATTGTACTATGTAACATTCATAGACGATGTGACTAGAAAAACATGGGTTTATGTCATGAAGAATAAATCCGATGTATTTTCTGTATTTCAAAGGTGGAAAGCCTTTGTGGAGAATGAAACAGGTACCAAGGTTAAAGGCCTGAGATCCCACAATGGAGGCGAATATTGTAGCCAAGCTTTTGTGCTAGCAATGGCATTCGGAGGAAAAGGACAACCCCAAGGACACCTCAACAAAATGGGATTTAGGAAAGGATGAACAGGACAATTATGGAGCGAGCACGAAGCATGCGGTTACATGCAAGCCTACCGCTTGAGCTTTGGGCGGAAGCTGTAAGTACGTCTGTGTACTTAATCAATCGGTCACCCTCAACAACATTGGATGGGGGAGTTCCAGAAGAGGCATGGATAGGTAAACAGGTGAGTTATGTATTTCTCAAAGTGTTTGGGTGTGAGGCTTTCATGCACATAGATAGAAGCCTAAGATCAAAGCTAGATGCAAAGTCTAAAAAGTGTTTCTTCATTGGATATGGAGAAGGTGACTTTGGGTATCACCTATGGAATCTTGAAGATGGTGAAATATTAAGGAGTAGGTATGTAATTTTTAACGAACAAAATATGTACAAAGATTACTTGGAAAGAAAACAAACAAAAGAAACAGGTGATGAGTACATGGAGCTTGAGGACAGTGAAGACTCAAGGACTGCAAACGGTGACAATGTGCAACAATGTCAACCAAATGAGGAGCCTCAACCTATTCCCCGAAGATCTACAAGAGCGGGTAGACCTCCAGAAATGTTTGTTCCTTCCTTCAACCATTTCTTGATCTCAGATTCTGGAGAGCCAGAATCATACGAAGAAGCTATGCAACATGAATCCAAAGAAGAATGGACGAAGAGCATGCAAGTGGAGATGGACTCAGTACATCGCAACCAAACATGGGATTTGGTTGAGTTGCCTAAAGGTAAGCGGGCACTTCAAAAAAAATGGGTGTACAAGCTGAAGGAAGAAGAAGGTGGGAAGAAAAGTACAAGTCTAAGCTTGTGGTAAAAGGGTTTTCTCAAAAGAAAGGTATTGATTTTAATGAAATATTTTCTCCTGTTGTAAAAATGAGATCAATTAGGCTTGTCTTTATCCTTGTGGCTGCTCATGATCTAAATCTCGAGCAAATGGATGTAAATACGGCATTCCCTCGCGGTGACTTAGAGGAGGAAATCTACATGCTTCAACCAAAGGGGTATGAAGTAAAAGGTAAGGAGAAAATGGTTTGCAGATTAAAGAAGAGCTTGTATGGTTTAAAACAAGCATCAAGACAATGGTACTTGAAGTTTGATCGATGGATGTTGGATCATGGATTCACAAGATGCAACTTGGATCACTGCGTCTACACGAAGAATTTGGGAGATGGTAAATTCATTATCCTAATGTTATATGTTGATGACATGTTGATTGCAAGTGCTAACATGCAGGACATCAAAGACCTAAAAGAGGAGCTGTCTAAATCTTTTTCAATGAAATATTTAGGTGCTGCAAAGAGGATACTTGGTATGAAAATATCAAGGGACGGGACGAAGAAGACAATAAAGCTATCTCAAGAAGATTACATCAAGAAGGTACTAGAAAGGTTTGCAATGCAAAATGCAAAACCAGTTTCTACACCTTTGGATGGTCATTTTAAACTAACGAAGGATATGTGTCCAAAGACACAAGAGGAGATAGCCTATATGTCTAAAGTTCCATATGCTGCAGCGGTAGGTTGTCTAATGTATGCTATGGTCTGGACAAGGCCAGACATTGCACATGCAGTGGGAGTTGTGAGTAGGTTCATGGACAACCCAGGTAAAGAGCATTGGCAAGCTGTGAAGTGGATACTTAGGTATCTAAAAGGGACAACAACAAATGCTTTGTATTTTGGAGGAACTGATATTTTTCTAGAAGGGTATGCTGATGCAGATATGGCATGTGACAAAGATGCTTGAAGGACCACTACTGGCTATGTGTTCACGGTTGGAGGCACAGCAGTAAGCTGGGCTTCAAAGCTGCAGAAAGTGGTTTCACTTTCTACCACGGAAGCAGAGTATGTAGCAATGATGGAGGCAAGCAAAGAAATTCTGTGGCTTCACAGATTCTTAGAAGAGCTTGGATTCAAACAAGACAATTGTGTCTTGTATAGTGATAGCCAAAGCGCTATCCATCTTGCGAAGAACTCAGCCTTTCATTCAAGGAAAAAACACATTGAGGTGAGATATCACTTCATACGCACTCTTTTGGAAGAGGGACAACTAAAGCTAGGAAAGGTGCATACAAGTGAAATCCTACAGACATGTTTACAAAGGTGGTCAACAAGGAGAGGTTGAGCTTTTGCTCATCTTCAATTGGCATTCAAGGATAAGAAGCCAGAATGGAAAGCAATCACAGGTTTGGTTTGGAGATCAGTCTCCAAGTGGGAGATTGTTAAGTATGAAGCCTGATTTACCCTTGTAATTTTCTGTGGTAAAAGCGCAAATTTGTAAGGCCCCCATTATGAGGAGAAGCCATCGTGTGTAAAGGAAAATCACTCGCCGGAAACCAAAATTTTAACGGCCAAAAATCAGGGGCATCTTTAGGGGCCTCAGGGGCGGAAGCGCCCGAGACTTTTTTTTCCCTCGCCGAAATATTCGTTTTCGCCGGAATATTATGGCCGGACGGCGGCCGGAAAAAAATCATCGGTTGGCCGGTGGCTGGTAGTCAATGGCCGGTGGCCGAATTCAAAAGCGGATTTGTCTACACAAGGGCAGCCACACATGGGCGGATTGGAGGGTCCGATTTGGACTTATTCACATAAGGGCGGCTACACATGGCTACCTCTCATAAGAGAGGGCAACCCTTTTGGCCTATAAAAGGAGGCCATTTCTACTCATATTTCATAGTGTGAAGTTGATACAATAAGGTGAGTGTGAGGTGGTGAGAGTGAAGCAAGGCGGGAGCTCCATTAAGGGTATAATCCCTTTGTAAACTACTTCTTGTTTTTAAGTACTAAAGCCATTGAGTGGCTGCTTTCCCGTGGATGTAGCCCACATTGGGTGAACCACGTATATCGTGTGTACTCTCTCTCTCTCTCTACTCTAGAATCTTGTGTATGTAAATTTGTCTCCTTACATTAAGTAATCTACTCAATTATCTATTTAGCTACATCTTATTTCCTAACAATGGCAACTCTCTTCATATCACAGATTTTCAAACACCATGGATTGCCAACGTCCATCGTGTCACATAGAGATCCAAGAGAGACCAATACTTTTTGGAAAGGTCTCTTTGAAAATCTAGGTACAAGATTGAATTTCTCTTTGGCCTATCACCCACAAACGGATGGCCAATGTGAGATAGCCAATCTTACGATTCTTGATCTACTAAAGACCTATGTCACAGAAGTAGATCAACGCTCACAATGGGAAAAGTACTTACCTCTTGTAGAGTGTGCGTATAATAATACTATCCATACTTCTACGGGAAAAGAACCTTTTGAAATCATAGAAGGAAGACCTAAAAGTCCCTTGCTGCTCAAAGTACATGGGAAGATCTTCGTTGCCGATGAGTATAGCCATGACCTGCAAACATCTTTTCAAAAGATTAAGGAGGCTATATCCATCTCCCAACTAAGGCAAAAAGCTATTGCTGACAAGCACGGAAGGGCCTAGATGTTCAAAGAAAATGATTGGGTCTTACTTAAGTTTCCAAAGGCTTGATTGAGGCAAACGACGGGCAAAAACCCTACGGGCCATCAAATGTATTATGCTAAACTAGCAAAAAGATACTGTGGTCCTTTTCAAATTTTGAAGCCAATCAATGAGGTAGCTTATCAACTCAAGTTACCTAACCATTGGCTCATGCACAATGCTTTTCATGTGAGCCTACTCAAGCCCTACAAAGGAGAACCTCTAAATGAACCAATTATTGAAGACCCTCCCAAAATCAAAGATCAAGAAGAGGTACTACAACCCGAAGCTATTCTCCGGCATGAAGACAAGGTACTACGACATGGTAAGATTATCGGATGGTATCTTATTAAGTTCAGAAATTATCCTTTTGAAGATGCTAGATGGATGCAAGGAATCTAGCTTAAGGATAGTATGAACCTTGTCAACGCTTACAATGCTACATTAGAGTAACCGAATATGCACGTTTGTTTCAAATGATTAATGTTTTTGTCTTATAAGACTAATTCTCTCTTTATTTTGCACAAATTTAAGTAGTTTGCATACTAAGAATCATGTTTGGGATGACGACGTCTCTCAAACACCATGTAGAATTTGTCACTCTACTTGGGAGCATGAAATGGACTAAAGAGCAGACATGCTTCGTCAACTATGTCTCCCAAGCACCAAATGGATTAGTCATACATCTTGGAATGATGTCATAGAGTAAAAAGGAATCCTCTACCCGCTAAGACAAATTGACTAATAGCTATGACTTTATCTCTTTCACCTCATAGTCGAGGACGACTATGATTTCAAGAGAAAGGTAATGTCATCAAATATTTAATATCTAACCAACCCAAATGATTTCCTCATATTAAACTGATCATTTAATATGGGATAATAAACGGAACAAGGGTTAGAATATAGACATGTGCTTACGGATCTATCTTAAAACCGGGCCAATGGTAAAGGGGCCCAAACGAGAGATGGTCTGTCAAAGAGCAAGGTTAACTAATGAAGCTTAAAAGACCTTACGTTAGCTTCATTAAAGACCTCCAATGGTTAGTGTTAAAAGTCCTTTTGACCTTAAGCAAGCAAGGGTTGTGCTTGAGGTGAGAACTTTAGGCAAGCTAGGGATGTGCTTGAGGTGGGAAGCCGATCTAAACTTAGGCAAGCTAAAGCTGTGCTTGAGGTGGAAATCCGCCCTAAACTTAGGCAAGCTAGGGCTGTGCTTGAGGTGGGAACTCCACCTAAGGTGCTTGTCATGCTTGATGACTAAGGTACTTGACGTGCTTGTCACATTTAACGAGGAAGTTGCTTGAGAAGCTTCCTATGCATGGGGGGTAAGATGCTTGAGTAAAAAAGAGAACCTACTCACTTAAGGAGGAAGTTGCTTGAGAAACTTCCTATGCATAAAAATCTCAAAGTTAGGGGAATTCTAAAAGAGCACATGGGACACATGTCAGACACTCACTAAGCTTAACCACATGGGTGCTTGAATGCTATTGGTTGGGCTAAAAAGGGGTCCAATGAGCCTTTAGTTCCACCTAACAAATATCTAGATATTTTCAAGCTCTCTCTCTCTCTAAGGGGTAAGGAGGACACTTGTCAAAAGACTACCCATATGCTTGACTCCATGCTGGATGTGATTGGCTAAGGGGAGAGGGGTCCAATGAGCTTGTAGCAAGTAGAATTTTCACCCAAAGCAAGAAAGGGGGGTGCTAGGGGGATATACACCATCACACACACACTCATTAGAGAGACCATTCTCACTTGGTGAAAGTTGAGGAACACCACCTCCTTCTCCAAGCTTGTGAGAGTAAAAGCCTACACCAACACTCTTGGCTATGGAATGCAAATCCAACCTAAAGTCATGCTTCAATGCTTAAGCTTGCTATCTTCTCCATCTCCATTACTATGCTATTATGTATGCTAGCAAGAAGAGTAGTGATAAGTGAGGAACTACTTCTTTCTCCTATGGAATGTTTCTTCTTCCTCTTCCCTATCCTCATTCCCCGCTAGCTCTCTCCACCTTCGAAGGTGTTTGAGGCCTTGGGACCGAGGCTTGGGATAGTTAATGCTTTCTTCAAGTTTATGTTATGTTATGTTTGTGATGCATGAAGCTTTCCATCTTCATTGCATCACCAAGGTCACAAGGAGCACAAAGATTGTATTGTACCAAGTCTCCCTTGATGGGAGAAACTATAATACAAATGCCTAATGGAGGGGGGACCGGCTCCATATGAATCCGGTCCTCAACTATTGTCATGTTCTCTAAACTCTCTCTCTTAAGACCATATTAGGTATTTTGGTAAAAATCTCACATTATGGGAATCTCCAAATCGACCGAATTCATGTAATTTGGGAATTTTCCACTTAAAGTGGGAAAAATTGAGGTGTGTGGCTAGTAAATAAAGTGAAAATCTCATAGGATTGTGGTGTTGATAAACACCAAAATTCAAGAGGATGTACAACAGATGGATTTGAATAATAACTATAAATTACATAAAACAAAGGAAGATACAAAAAAGATTTTGTTTACAAATTGACTAGTATAGTCACAATAGAAGCTCCACATAATTCTACTCCACATTTGATACCATATCTGAACTTTGATCCAAGTGTGGCTGATGTGCACGAGTGAGGCCTTCTTTGGCTTTTAGAGCATGTCTTTCTGGAATCTTTATTCTAGAAAATGGTCCTTCTTTGTTGGGTCTCCAGGACCAAAGAATTGCATCTATAGTTTCCCACACTTGTGGGTCCTTATAGTTGACAGCCCAATAACCCTTCCAACAATTACTGTAAGCTTGAGTATCTGTCATCCCACTTTTTCTCGCGCAAGGTGCCCAATATTGAATCAAGAGTTTTCTGTAGTTTGGTGATGTAGGCTCATTATCAATGTCAGATAAAGCCATTGCAAGCCACACTGGATAGATTTCTGTGTCACTCGGAACAAGCATAAGAAAGTCACCTTGGTGCACATCAGACATAGGGTCAAACTCTTCCCTTGGCCTATCTTGTTGAGGCCCACAAAAATGATCGTTCAACTCTTCAAGGCCTAGGAATCTTTCTGCTCCTTGTTGCAAATTCATTGTAGTGCTTTGTAGGTGAGAATATTCTTGAGTTTTTGGCCAAAACATTTCATACAAGACTCCCTCTGATATGATTGCTTTTCCAATCTCTTCAATTACCTTACTCCAATAATCTATCACGGGTCTATAATATCGCGGAATACTTGAACCATTCCCTAAATTTTTCCAAAATTTTATATAGTTCTTTAGCCCCAAAATGACTTCTTCGTGGGCCTTGACATACTCCGCCATTTGTACTAGAGGTGGATCTCCATGTGGTAACATTGGCTTGCCTTCTGTGTCTGTTTTCCAAAGGCGAATACTTCCACTCCAACTTGATACACCTACATGTGCCTTATATTGCATCATTGGTGTCTCATCCTGCATAAAGAACCTGAACTGAAGCGGTTTGGAATGTCCAACAAGTATGTCTTGTCCATCACAAAGATAGCCATCACAATATTGCTTGAAATCGGGGATCTTTGTGAGAAAAAATGGAGCTGGAGATGAAGATGAGCTGTTTCGTAATGTATCCATCAAATGTGGCAAAGTATAGGTTTGTGTAACTCTCAACTTCTCTGAAAACCTACTAAACATGGCGTCTATGTCCTCATGTGTATGCCCAACCATTAAAAATCCCAGCTGGATGGTTTTGAAAACACCCCTTGCAACAAGCATTGACAAATAGGCAAATAAGTATCGATTTTTGTTTTCCCCTGCACAATTATCCAATTGTAGCAACAAGTTCTCTGGCAATCTGCGAAATGTTGACCCCAATTCCTCTTCTGCAATTTCTGACGACTGCACAATGGGCTCTTTTCCATCACTCAAGTTATGGTAGTCCAAAGCATCCCTTGAGTTCAAAGCATGTAGTAGTGAAATATTGCTCCTTGGAAGTCCATTTGTTACTAGATCACCAAGAGGATGCTTATCTATCCTCTCGAGGTTATGTAAAAAATTAGCAATTGAGCCAATTGTAAGATTTGGATCAGCTGGCCACAAACCATTCAAGACAAAGTGTCCGTAATGACCTTCTCCATGTCCATGAGTGATCATGCCAATCAATGCCACCTGCAGATTATATCCTGAATCCACACCCTTGGGAACAATGCGTAATCTAGGAATGGCAGTCTTCTTTTGATCCATCTTATCATGGATTATGCATACATATTTGTGTGGTTGAGTTTCTGAATACGTGCGCCATGCATAATATAGGCTTCTGCAACTCTTTTGTTGTGCCATGTGAACTTCTCTCTCCCTCAAGAGAAGAGCTCTCTCTTCAAGAGAAGGTTTAGCTTCTAACCTTGCCTTGATTGAGCTACAAATATTGCACTTAGAGAACTCACTCGTCTTTGTTAAAGTGACATGTGGGTACTCTTTGTTCCAAATTCTACCAAAAGAAGATTGGGATAGCTTCTTCTCATAGCCCATTTGGTCAAGTGTCGTGTTGATTTCACATAAAATATCCACTTGTTTGTATGTTGATGGAATCACCAATTGAGTCTCTCTTGAGCCATCTAGCAGTGTTCTACTTCTATGTGGCATCTTCTCAGAGTTGTTTTCCACAAACTCATTTAGTAGTGCTCTTGCTAAACTAGTATGTTGAAGTCCCCTTCTCAATGTACATGTGTTCCCATGTACATATTGGCGCACACCATTTTCAAAGTTCTCCTTGTATCGATAAAATGATGTCTTTGGTATTCCATGTAGCTCATACCATGCTCTACAACAAACAATAGAGCCATTTAGCCTGAATTGGTATCGTGACTTCTCATCTTTCTGATAACATATAGAAAGAACATCATAAACATAATTAGTGCGTGATTTTTGAGACTCTCCCCAAAATTGTTGTCGTAACCTTGTCACCATATCACGATTTGCAAATTGGCAGCATTTTTGTGCACAACAATCAATGCATGATACCCTTTGAATTGATTTGTTTGAAAGGTAAAAAGTCGAAGCTGGTGCTGCTTTTGATTTTTGAGTCCTGTTCATGAAAGTGTATCGTCTCTTCCTTGACAACTGGACAACATTACTCCCATCAAGTTTTTTTCCAACATTGCCATCGTTGGATACATCCTCATATGTAGCATGCATGCCATCAACAGGAACAAAGCGTTGTAATGGGCTCCCATTCAACATTGTTGTCTGCTTGATGGGCCACTTTAGCAAAGTGATGCTACCCACTTCAACCACATCATCAATGCTTGCATTTTCTCTTTCAATACCCACACCCACACAATCAGGACCAAGTTCCTGAAAGTTGACATAATCATGTGGAAATACATATAAGATGGTCCCTTCATTCATGGTTTGCATCATTGTGTCATCTTTTAAAAGGACCCCCTGATTTCTCCAAGACTCTCGAATCATTGCTTCAAATTCTGGGCTTGTCATAGGTATTGCATCTGTAACTAAGGATCAGAATGATCATGTTCTTCATCACCATTGTAGCTTTCGTGTGGATCAATTAAGTTCCCATTTAATACAAAAGATTGCAAAAGAAGCTTTGACCATCGAACAGCACTCCATAATGAGCCTTGGAGAGATGAAGTATCCATTGTAGGAAAAGGTAGGACCACATCCTTCAAGCATTCCTCCACTAGTATGGAGACATTTCCCAGCCCTATCTTTGTACCACCACAAGTGGAATCTGGATCTGTTCTACACACACAACCAATACCAACGATTTCATTGTCAAGTATCATATGTACTTTCTCCCCAGATTCGAAGTCCATCCTGTAAGTAAAAAGATTACATTGTTAAATCCATAGTTATAGAAAAATACTCTTCAAACAAAAAATCATGCTACAACATGAAAAAGGTTTGCATAGGTTGGACAAGTGGTGAACCTTGAGACCAAATCCTCCTTGCTATATTAATGGAAGCAAGGTTGGACAAGTGGTGGACCTTGAAACCAAAGCCTCTTTGCTATATGAGAGCATAGGTTGGACAAGTGGTGGACCTAGTTGTAATACCCACTGCCACCTATCAACTACTATAGGACTATGCTTTCCAATGTCCAAGTATCCCTTGAGTCTTTCAAGGTTGAACACGTGGTGGACCTTGAAACAAAAATCCCCTTTCTATATGAGAGCATAGCTTGGACAAGTGGTGGACCTAGTTATAATGCCCAATATCCAAGGTGAAATACCTTAGGACTTTGCTACCTTGCTTGCCAATTTTTACGTAGCCCCTCATTTCTTTAATGGAAGTAAGGTTGGACAAGTGGTGGACCTTGAAACCAAAGCCTCTTTGCTATATAAGAGCATAGGTTGGACCTAGTTTTAATACCCACTGCCACCTATCAACTACTATAGGACTATGCTTTCCAATGTCCAAGTATCCCTTGAGTCTTTCAAGGTTGAACACGTGGTGGACCTTGAAACGAAAATCCCCTTTCTATATTAGAAAGGTTGAACACATGGTGGACCTTGAAATGAAAATCCCCTTTCTTTATCAGAGCATAGCTTGGACAAGTGGTGGACCTAGTTATAATGCCCAATATCCAAGATGAAACACCTTAGGACCTTGCTACCTTGCTTTCCAATGTTTATGTAGCCCCTCATTTCTTTAATGGAAGCAAGGTTGGACAAGTGGTGGACCTTGAAAGCAAAGCCTCTTTGCTATATGAGAGCATAGGTTGGACCTAGTTGTAATACCCACTGCCACCTATCAACTACTATAGGACTATGCTTTCCAATGTCCAAGTATCCCTTGAGTCTTGCAAGGTTGAACACGTGGTGGACCTTGAAACCAAAATCCCCTTTCTATATCAGAGCATAGCTTGGACAAGTGGTGGACCTAGTTATAAAGCCCCTCCTTTCTTTAATGGAAGAAAGGTTGGAAAAGTGGTGAATCTTGAAACCCAAACCCTTTGGCTATATATAGAGGATATCTTGGACAAGTGGTGGGCTTAGTTGTAGTATCCAATGTCCAAGGTCCAAGGTGAACTATGTAAAGACCTTACTTCCAAAAACAGAGTCGTACAAGTGGTTCTCCTTGAAACCAAAACCTCCTTAGTGTATTAGAACATAGCTTGGAGAAGTGGTGGACTTAGTTGTAATGGTGAATGTCCAAAGCAAACTATTATAGGACCTTGCTTCCCAAATCAAGTTTGGACAAGTGGTGGATCTTGAAACCAAAACCCCCTTACTCTATTAGAGCATAGCTTAGATAAGTGGTGGACCTAGCTGCCATGGAAAATGTTCAATCTGAACTGCTATAAGACCTTGCTATTAAATGTCTAAGTAGAGCTAGCTTCTTTAATGGAATCAAGGTTGGGAAAGTGGTGCATCTTGAAACCAAAAGCCCTTTATTGTATTAGAGCATAGCTTGGACAAGTGAGGGACCTAGTTTTAATGTGTGATGTCCAAAGAAAAGTATTACAAGACCTTGCTTTCCAATATTTGAATTGGTCAAGTGGTTAAAACTAAGTATAAAACTTTGACCATTTTCTTCTCGAATTGCCAAAAAGCTAGTTTTAGACACCCCTAAATGAAAATGGTTTAGGGTGGCCTTAAACAATGTTTTTTCAAAGACTTGAACAAAAGGGTTGCCGAAGAGTAATGACAATTTATTGTGGCTTGAAGTGCCTGAGTATGTGAAAACAAGCCTAGGTTTTCCACGAGGCAAAAGGTGACATAATAAGAACATTGGAAAGTTAGGATTGACCATGTGGCCTAAACTTTGGCAAGTGAAGTGGTGGCCAAGTTTTGTGGCACAGTGTGCACTTGGTCCTATATGTGTTGACCACTTGGCTAAATCTAGGACCATAAGGCCAAACCTTTGGCACCTTAAATATAGTATGGGACATAATCTAGAACTGCTATAGTAAATTAGTAGTATAGCTAATATGTTAATATTTGTATTATATTTAAGTATATGCTAATATAATTTATGTTCAAAATTTCACTAATGAAGAATGTTCCCATTTAGCACTCCAGATGCGGGGTCTTAGGGCAATGCCACAATGGGGTGACAAGGCAGCGCTTCCACGTGAGGTTTGGGGGTAGCGCTCTTGATGGGGATGTGGAATATAGCGCTCTCGATGGCGGGGCTTGGGAGGTTGATTTTGGGATATTGTTCTGGGCGGGGTCCGGGGCAGCGCCCCGGGCGGGGTCAAGGGGCGGCAGTATAGAGTTACGCATGTTTTTCATATTTTCAACCATGATTTCCTATGATAAAACATGGACTTGTAGCATACGTGGCATTCTAATAAACCCTATCAAGATTAGGCACACAGAGAGCGCACGAGAAACGCACACAGAGAAAGCAGGCGAGCAGCAAACACACAGAAAGCGCACACGGATCGCACACAGTTGGAGTATACGCGCGCGTAGAGGAGCAAGCTCGGCATCGTACACAACACACAGGTGGAGTGCACAGGATTGAAAGTTCGCGCACAAGATAAAGAAACAGCAGCGTACACAACGCTTTCCAGAAGGGCAGGATCGGGCAGTCTTCTCAGGAGACATTGCACACCTCACGAATAGAGAAAAAACAGGTATTTCTCTCTCTCTCACTCTCTATCTTTCTCCATATAGAGAAGATGGTTCTCTGTAACTCTTCTTGCACACACACTCTCTCGTCAAAAGACAGAGATACATAGTTTAAAAGTATCCCCGCACACATACACATATTCCCACACATCGTCTTCCTCTCTTCCACATACATAACCACAGTGAAATCTGTTATCTTGCTGTCTCTCTCTTGAAAATACATGCACATATTCCCACACATCGTCTTCCTCACTTCCACATACATAACCACAATGAAATCTGTTATCTTGTTGTCTCTCTCTTGAAAATACGTGCACATATTCCCATACATCGTCTTCCCTCTTCCACATACATAAACACAGTGAAATCTGTTATCTTTCTCTCTCCTCTCTCTAAAAAACAGGTATTTATCTCTCTCTCTCTCTCTCTATCTATCTCTGTATCTTGCTATCTCTCTCTTGAAAATACATGCTCATGTATGTGTGCGTCTGTGTTATCTATGTGTATGTATGTATATTTGTGTTATTTCATTGTAATACTCATACATAATGCAGATACACAATTACACTTAATTACGATATGCACACATAGTATATATACATACATAAATATCACAAATAACTAACACATTGTAATACTAGTAAAATTGAATGGAAGACTTACTTGCGTGATCTGTTAAAGTCGATTCTTGTAGCGAGTTCTGGATGTATGCTGAGCTGATTTTCCTCTAATCCATTTGTAGATATGATTGTAACTTCTGTTTCTCAAAAATAGTAGTGTTGTTTAGTGATACACCTAATGGACATAAATGGTTTAAACTAGGACATGTAGACCAAAAATACGTGTATTTCTTTGGATGAATATATACACTTTTTGGTGACCCTTACCACAAGTGGTGGACCTTGAGACCAGTGGACTATAAGGACCTCCAAACAATACCTTGTACACTCAATCCTTCTTGGTATCTAGGTTGGACAAGTGGTGGACCTTGTTCAAATTCTCTAACCACTCTCTCTAACATGGTGACATAATTTAGGTGTGATAAATTCATATCTATGCAAACTAATATCAGTTTAGGCTTGTTAATTTGAATTTGTTTGAATTTATGTACAATATAATGATTTGAGGTTTGCATATTTGAATTTAGGTGGTATAATGATATCTTTTTGTGGTAAACTTGAATTTAAAATCAATTTTGCGTGGAATATTTTAAATTTAAGTAGTAAAATTTAAATTTTTATAAAAAAGTTTGAATTTTAAAATTTGGGCGGGATAGTTTAAAATTTAGGCGGGATATTTAAGATTTGGGAGGGATATTTTAAATTTAGGCGGGAAGGTTTTGAATTTATAGCGAGATCTCCCTTACATAAGAGAGTATAGGTTGGACAAGTGGTGGACCTTCAAGCTAGAGCATCCATGCTACTGGACATGATAGGTAGGGAATCTAGTTGAATATTGTATGTATAATATATATGTAATAGATCTAGCTTGGACAAGTGGTGGACCTTGGAACAAAACCCCATGTAAAACATATCATGCACATTCCAAGTGGTCAAAAAAAATATCATTTAGAATATAGCCTTATAGGTTGGACAAGTGGTGGACCTTAACACCAGATATTCTTCATATAATGACATAGAGTGGAAAACTGGTGAATCTTGAGACCAAACCATGCTACTAGCGATAATAGCTTGGACAAGTGGTGGACCTTGAAAGTAAACCCCCCATCTACGAAATATCGTGGGTTTAAGGTATTTCGATGGAGCCTAGCATCTTGGAGACATCGTGCATCTTGCTTCTCTTCATGTTTCAATGGAGCCTATCTTGGACAAATGGTGGAGCATCCTTCTCTCCATGTTTCAATGGACCCTAGCTTGGACAAGTGGTGGACCTTTGCTTCCCTCTATTATTCAATAGAGTTAGCTTGGACAAGTGGTGGACCTTGGAACCAAACCCCCATTTAAAACCTATCATGGTCACTCCAAGTGGTGAGAAAGAATAACCTTTAAGATATAGCCTTATAGGTTGGACAAGTGGTGGACCTTAACACCCTAATATTCTTAATATAATGACATAGAGTGAAAAAGTGGTGAATCTTGAGACAAAACCACTCATGCTACTAGCACTAATAGCTTGGACAAGTGGTGGACCTTGAACGTAAACCCCCCATGTTTCAATAGAGATAGCTTCGACAAATGGTGGAGCATCCTTCTCTCCATGTTTCAATGGAGCCTAGCTTAGACAAGTGGTGGACCTTTGCTTCTCTCTATGATTCAATAGAGTTAGCTTGGACAAGTGGTGGACCTTGGAACCAAACCCCATGTAAAACCTATCATGGTCACTCCAAGTGGTAATAAAGAATAACCTTTAAGATGTAGCCTTATAGGTTGGACAAGTGGTGGACCTTAACACGCGCATATTCTTAATATAATGACATAGAGTGGAAAAATGGTGAATCTTGAGACCAAACCACTCAGGCTACTAGCAATAATAGCTTGGACAAGTGGTGGACCTTGAATGTAAACCCCTCATCTACGACATATCGTGGGTTTAATGTTTTTCGATGGAGCCTAGCATCTTGGAGACATGGTGCACCTTGCTTCTCCTCATGTTTCAATGGAGCCTACCTTGGACAAATGGTGGAGCATCCTTCTCTCCATGTTTCAATGGACCCTAGCTTAGACAAGGGGTGGACCTTTGCTTCTCTCTATGTTTCAATAGAGTTAGCTTGGACAAGTGGTGGACCTTGGAACCAAACCCCCATGTAAAACCTATCATGGTCACTCCAAGTAGTAAGAAAGAATAACCTTTAAGATGTAGCCTTATAGGTTGGACAAGTGGTGGACCTTAACACCCACATATTCTTAATAAAAGTGGTGAATCTTGAGACCAAACCACTCAGGCTACTAGCAATAATAGCTTGGACAAGTGGTGGACCTTGAATGTAAACCCCTCATCTACGAAATATCGTGGGTTTAATGTATTTCGATGGAGCCTAGCATCTTGGAGACATGGTGCAGCTTGCTTCTCGTCATGTTTCAATGGAGCCTATCTTGGACAAATGGTGGAGCATCCTTCTCTCCATGTTTCAATGGACCCTAGCTTGGACAAGTGGTGGACCTTTGTTTCTCTCTATGTTTCAATAGAGTTAGCTTGGACAAGTGGTGGACCTTGGAACCAAACCCCCATGTAAAACCTATCATGGTCACTCCAAGTGGTAATAAAGAATAACCTTTAAGATGTAGCCTTATAGGTTGGACAAGTGGTGGACCTTAACACGCGCATATTCTTAATATAATGACATAGAGTGGAAAAGTGGTGAATCTTGAGACCAAACCACTCAGGCTACTAGCAATAATAGCTTGGACAAGTGTTGGACCTTGAATGTAAACCCCTCATCTACGACATATCGTGGGTTTAATGTTTTTCGATGGAGCCTAGCATCTTGGAGACATGGTGCACCTTGATTCTCCTCATGTTTCAATGGAGCCTACCTTGGACAAATGGTGGAGCATCCTTCTCTCCATGTTTCAATGGACCCTAGCTTAGACAAGGGGTGGACCTTTGCTTCTCTCTATGTTTCAATAGAGTTAGCTTGGACAAGTGGTGGACCTTGGAACCAAACCCCCATGTAAAACCTATCATGGTCACTCCAAGTAGTAAGAAAGAATAACCTTTAAGATGTAGCCTTATAGGTTGGACAAGTGGTGGACCTTAACACCCACATATTCTTAATAAAAGTGGTGAATCTTGAGACCAAACCACTCAGGCTACTAGCAATAATAGCTAGGGATAACCATTAAGATATAGTCTTTCAAGGGGTGAGAAAGAATAACCATTAACATATAGTCTTATAGGTTGGACAAGTGGTGGACCTTAACACCCAAATATTCTTAATATAATGACAGAGAGTGGAAAAGTGGTGAATCTTGAGAGAAAACCACTCATGCTACTAGCGATAATAGGTTGGACAAATTGTTGATCTTGAATGTAAACTCCCCATGTACAAAATAACGTGGGTTTAAGGTATTTCGATGGAGGCTAGCATCTTGGAGATATGGTGCAGCTTGCTTCTCTTCATGTTTCAATGGAGTCTATCTTGGACAAATGGTGGAGCATCCTTCTCTCCATGTTTCAATAGACCCTAGCTTAGACAAGTGGTGGACCTTTGCTTCTCTCTATGTTTCAATAGAGTTAGCTTGGACAAGTGGTGGACCTTGGAACCAAACCCCCATGTAAAACCTTTCATGGTCACTCCAAGTGGTCAGAAAGAATAACCATTAAGATATAGTCTTATAGGTTGGACAAGTGGTGGACCTTAATACCCAAATATTCTTAATATAATGACACAGAGTGAAAAAGTGGTGAATCTTGAGACCAAACCCCTCATGCTACTAGCGTTAATAGGTTGGACAACTGGTGGACCTTGAATGTAAACCTTCCATGTTTCAATAGAGTTAGCTTCGACAAATGGTGGAGCATCCTTCTCTCCATGTTTCAATGGAGCCTAGCTTGGACAAGTGGTGGACCTTTTGCTTCTCTCTATGAGAAGAATAAAGTTAGCTTGGATAAGGGTGGACCTTGGAACCAAACCCCTATGTAAAACATATCATGGACATTTCAAGTGGTGAGAAAGAATACCCTTTAAGATATACCCTTATAGGTTGGACAAGTGGTCGACCTTAACACCCAGATCTTCTTAATATAATGACATAGAGTGGAAAAGTGGTGAATCTTGAGACCAAACCACTCATGCTACTAGGGATAATAGCTTGGAAAAGTGACTGGCCTTGACGTTAAACCCCACATGTAAACAATATCGTGGGTTTAAGGTATTTCAATGGATCCTAGAATCTTGGAGACATGGTGCAACTTGCTTCTTTTCATGTTTCAATAAAGCCTATCTTCCACCAATGGGGGATCATCCTTCTCTAAATGTCTCAGTGGAGCCTAGCTAGGACAAGTGGTGGACCTTTGCTTCTCTCTATGTTTCCATAGAGTTAGCTTGGACAAGTGGTGGACCTTGAAACCAAACCCCCATGTAAAACATATCATGGTCATTCCAAGTGGTGAGAAATAATACCCTTTAATATCTAGCCTTATAGGTTGGACAAGTGGTGGACCTTGAAACCAAACCCCCATGTAAAACATATCATGGTCATTCCAAGTGGTGAGAAATAATACCCTTTAATATCTAGCCTTATAGGTTGGACAAGTGGTCGACCTTAAAACCTAGATCTTTATAATATAACGACATAGAGTGGAAAAGTGGTAAATCTTGAGACCAAACCACTCATGCTACTAAGAATAATAGGTTGGACAAGTGGTGGACCTTGAATGTAAACCCCCCATGTACGAAATATCATGGGTTTAAGGTATTTCAATGGAGCCTAGCATCTTGGAGACATGGTGCAGATTGCTTCCCTTCATGTTTCAATGAAGCCTATCTTGGACAAATGGTGGAACATCCTTCTCTCCATGTTTCAATGGAGCATAGCTTGGACAAGAGGTGGACCTTTGCTTCTCTCTATGTTTCAATAGAGTTAGCTTGGACAAGTGGTGGGCCTTGGAACCAAACTCCCATGTAAAACCTATCTTGGTAACTCCAAGTGGTGAGAAAGAATAAAGTTTAAGATATAGCCTTATAGGTTGGACAAGTGGTGGACCTTAGCACCCAGATATTCTTAATAGAATGACATAGAGTGGAAAAATGGTGAATCTTGAGACCAAACCACTCATGCTACTAGAGATAATAAGTTGGACAAGTGGTGGACCTTGAATGTAAACCCCCCATGTACAAAATATCATGGGTTTGAGGTATTTCAATGGAGCCTAGCATCTTGGAGACATGGTGTAGCTTGCTTCTCTTCATGTTTCAATGGAGCGTATCTTGGACAAATGGTGGAGCATCCTTCTCTCCATGTTTCAATGGACCCTAGCTTGGACAAGTGGTGGACCTTTGATTCTCTCTATGTTTCAATAGAGTTAGCTTGGACAAGTGGTGGACCTTGAAACAAAACCCCCATGTAAAACCTATGCTGGTCACTCCAAGTGGTGAGAAAGAATAACCCTTAAGATATAGCCTTATAGGTTGGACAAGTGGTGGACCTTAACACCCAAATATTCTTAATATAATGACATAGAGTGAAAAAGTGGTGAATCTTGAGACCAAACCACTCATGCTACTAGCGTTAATAGGTTGGACAAGTGGTGGACCTTGAATGTAAACCCCCCATGTTTCAATAGAGTTAGCTTCGACAAATGGTAGAGGATCCTTCTCTCCATGTTTCAATGGAGCCTAGCTTGGACAAGTGGTGGACCTTTGTTTCTCTCTATGTTTCAATAGAGTTAGCTTGGACAAGTGGTGGACCTTCGAGCCAAACCCCCATGTAAAACATATCATGGACATTTCAAGTGGTGAGAAAGAATACCCTTTAAGATATACCCTTATAGGTTGAACAAGTGGTCGACCTTAACACCAAGATCTTCTTAACGTAATGACATAGAGTGGAAAAGTGGTGAATCTTGAGACCAAACCACTCATGCTACTAGAGTCTTTCAAGGGGTGAGAAAGAATAACCATTAACATATAGTCTTATAGGTTGGACAAGTGGTGGACCTTAACACCCAAATATGACAGAGAGTGGAAAAGTGGTGAATCTTGAGACAAACCACTCATGTACTAGATAATAGGTTGGACAAGTGTGACTTGAATGTAAACTCCCCATGTACAAAATATCGTGGGTTTAAGGTATTTCAATGGATCTAGCATCTTGGAGACATGGTGCAGCTTGCTTCTCTTCATGTTTCAATGGAGCCTATCTTGGAAAATGGTGGAGCATCCTTCTCTCCATGTTTCAATGGACCCTAGCTTAGACAAGTGGTGGACCTTTGCTTCTCTCTATGTTTCAATAGAGTTAGCTTGGACAAGTGGTGGAACTTGGAACCAAACCCCCATGTAAAACCTATCATGGTCATTCCAAGTGGTGAGAAAGAATACCCTTTAAGATATAGCCTTATAGGTTGGACAAGTGGTGGACCTTAACACCCAGATCTTCTTAATATAATGACATAGAGTGGAAAAGTGGTGAATCTTGACATCAAACCACTCATGCTACTAGTGATAATAGGTTGGACAAGTGGTGGACCTTGAATGTAAACCCCCCATGTACGAAATATCATGGGTTTAAGATATTTCAATGGAGCCTAGCATTTTGGAGACATGGTGCAGCTTGCTTCTCTTCATGTTTCAATCAAACCTGGCTTGGACAAATGGTGGAGCATCCTTCTCTCCATGTTTCAATGGAGCCTAGCTTGGACAAGTGGTGGACCTTTGATTCTCTCTATGTTTCAATAGAGTTAGCTTGGACAAGTGGTGGACCTTGGAACCATACCCCTATGTAAAACCCATCATGTGCATTCCAAGTGGTGGTAAATAATACCATTTAAGATATAGCCTTATAGGTTGGACAAGTGGTGGACCTTAACACCCAGATCTTCTTAATATAATGACATAGAGTGGAAAAGTGGTGAATCTTGAGACCAAACCACTCATGCTACTAGGGATAATAGGTTGGACAAGTGGTGGACCTTGAATTTAAACCCCACATATACAAAATATCATGGGTTTAAGGTATTTCAATGGAGCCTAGCATCTCAAAGACATGGTGCATCTTGCTTCTCTTCATGTTTCAATGGAGCCTATTTTGGACAAATGGTGGAGCATCCTTCTCTCCATGTTTCAATGGACCCTAGATTGGACAAGTGGTGGACCTTTGCTTCTCTCTATGTTTCAATATAGTTAGCCTATATTAGACAATTAGTAGACCTCGAATCTCTCCATGTTGTCTAGAGCTGAGCTTGGACAAGTGGTGGACCTTACTTCTCCCTTCCCTTAGTTTACTAGCTTAAATGATCACTATGTATACTTGCTTAGATCTAGCTTGAACAAGTGGTGGAACTTGTATTCACACAAACTTAATCCATTACAAAAAAGTATATGTTAAAATAACATTTGGTTTTTTTTGTTTCAGGAAAGATGGCTCCAAAAAAACAGGTTGCAAGGGTTGCTGTCTCAGTTGACTATACTTGCAATGATCTTAGGAAATGGTATTTGGACATACATGGTATAGAGGGTGCACAATTTCATAAGGTGCATCTATTTATTGCCAAAAAGGAGAATGACAGCTTGTTTGAAGATGTTGGACAAGTTGTGGAAGCATCTGTCTCTGTAGTTGATAGTCATCCAGAGGTGGAATGCATTGACATTCTAGTTCCAATGAATCTAGAATTTCAACTATCTCCAGGAGCATATGCATTGGAGCGCATGTCTAGAAACAAAGAAGAGACAATGTTTTCTCGAGGATGGAAGTTTGCAGAATCAAATCCAAATATCACAGCAGATCAACTTCAAAGCTCCATCATTGCCACACTACAACGAAAAAAGGTGAAAGCTTCACGACCACCATCCACAAAGAAGCAAGCAAAAGTGCAGAAAGTAGAAGCTAAGCGAACTAGTTCCATTTTGGATGTAGACAAGGCATCTTTGGCATCCTCATCAACAGAGGGTTCAATGTCAAAGATGAGAATTGTGGATCCAGATGTTTTAGAAGCTGAGGCCATGAAAGGACAAGAAAAAGATACAGGTGGAATGAATAAGTACATAAATTATTTTCCTTTCCAATATAGGGAATTTGATATCCCTATTCAAAATTGTTGGCTTGCTCCTGATCACTATAATGCACGTATTATGGATAAAAAACACGCTGAAAGTGTGTTATTTGGATTTTCACGGAGTACGACCAAGCCTGCAGCATGTGCATATTTGATGCCTGTTCGAAATGCAAAATCAAAGAAGGGGACTCCTTTGGCAGTAGAAGAGGTAGAGGAGCAAAAAATTAAAGATTATCATTATTGGATTCTTGATGGGCAGCATTCAATCTATGCTGCAAAAGTTTTGCTTCACAATGAACAAAACAACAAAGAGATCTTTGAAAGACTGATTAGCGTGTATAAATTTAGAAAGGCTCGCATTGTTGTGAATGCTCCTCCATTTGTTGCAACTGCTATATCTGCCATTGCAAATGAGGAGGCTCAGGCATTGTATGTCAAGCAACCTTACAGCCAAATATTGAGACATTTACGGAGTCAATGGATCTTCTCAGGACGACCACCAAAGGCAGCAAGTGGAATTGCAGAGGGACATGCATCTCGTGCCGGATGGGATGTAAGTTATTTTCTTTGTCTTTTTGATAGTGTTTAATTAACAAATCTTGCTCAATAGTTTAATTATTTCTCTATTTCTTTTTAGGGTTTTCTTCGATTGGCAAGAATGAGTGCAGCAGCAAGTTGGATTGCTAAACAGGCACACATGGTCACGTACTCTGATTTAGTTTATGATTGCTGGATAGAAATCATTGAAAATCTAGAAGAGGAGAATAAGAAACCCCCAACAACTGTATTTAGATACCTTTGTGGCCTTGAGGAATCAGAGGTAAAGACTATTCAAGAAGAGATTAGAGATGAGAAGATTTTACTGTCAAAGAGTGCAAAGGATGGTGATGCAACTGACATGTATGATCGAATCAAGCAGTTGAAGCAAGACAAATTGATTCAAGATGCACTTCTTGAAGGCTTCAACAATTTGAATGAGTCTTCACCATGTAAAGACTGGGAGGAGGTGGTCAAAATGTATAACATCAATGATGTTGTTTATAAAACAATTTTAATGCTATGCGAGGAATGGATCAGATCTAGTTTGACGCGTGGAACAAAGAAAATGGCTTTTCCAGATGGAGCAATAAAATACATGCAATGGGCAATTCACCTTCAAAAGGAGAAAACTGAGCCTAGAGATTTGCCATGGTCAATCTATGTGGTGAGCCTACAAATGGAAGGCAATCTCTACTTGATGCGCCACTTCAATAATAAAGTGCCTATTGGCTTATGTGTTTTAGATATGACAAAAAACGTTGGAGGCAATTTGAAGTGGAGTGAGGAGACATTTAACAATGCTTTGGATGGGATCTTGGCTATTGCTGGAGGGTCAACAGATCCTGGATTTGTCTTTCTTGCATTTGTGGATTTCACTAACTTCACAAAATTGCAATGTGCCTTTCACGCCATGGGAGATAATCTGAGCTACCATTGTTGTGGTGCATTGCATCACTTTCCATCAGCTCCTTGCAAAGGAGCAATTCAATTCCTAACAGTTATTGCCTTCTTGGGACAAGGCAATGCATTTGAAGACCTGAGAAGAAGATCAGAGGAACATCCCATGCCAATTGATTGTTCTCTTCTTCAAGTAGCAGATAACGATATGTCAGATTTGCAATATTTGGAGGCCAAAAAAAGAGCTTTGGTCAAGCACTACATTCGTACATATTGTTTTGAAGACCGCAAGCTTGTTGATGTTTTTGGTGATGGCTCCTTGGTTGCACAAGAAGGAATACAACAGAAAAAAGAAGTTATCTGCTTAATTGATAGTGTGGAGGAGGCAAAAAGCGTGGAGACCATGCTGCTAGACTTTGTTAAGTCTCATGAAGATATAGAAAAATGGGCTGGACTTCAACAATCCACTTCGCAATCAGGCGACATTGTGCCTGTTACAGAGGAGTGCTCTCCACAAAGAGAAGAAGAACAACAACAACACCATCCTCTGTCAATGGAGGACTTTTTGGAAATGGAGACACGTATGTTTTGAGTTTCTTGTGCATGTTAGTGTTTCTTGTTACTGATTTGATACTCTTAATGTTAGATTTTGCTTTATATAGTATTGATTGAGTTTGTATTTTTTATCTCAAGCATTCAAGGTTTGAATGTAAATAGTAAATTACTTGAGTTTTTGAATGGTGGATCTGTAGACTAAAACTATAACATTTAATACTCACAAAGACTTAATTACTTAAGAGCTTGAACTCAATAAGTTTTGGACCTTTTATCAATACCCCCTTGATATGATACATTAGATCGTAGCATGGTTAAATGGTGATGCTTCATAAATTGAACCTAGCTTAGACAGGTGCTGGAGCCTAAATTTAAACTAACCTTGCTAGAAGGGAGCTTATGTTTGGACTTTGAGAACTAGCATAAGTAATCAATTAGAGCATAGATTAGACATGTGGTGGTGGCCGGCCTTAGAGACCAAAATCTTAATGAGCTTGGAAAGGTATTTAAGTACTGCAATTTACTTAGTTTTAGTACTCATTAAATGCATAGCTTGACAAAAGGTGGACCTTACATGGATCCTAATTTCAAGAGGTGTGGTAGACCTTCAAAACAAGCTCATATAGCTTGGACATGTGGTAGACCTTGCATGAAGACTAGTTTAGACAAGTGTGGTACACCTTGTAACCAACACCCATTTGTTATATTAGCTTGGACAAGTGGTGGACCTTGCTTTTATGTTTCAATGGAGCATATTTTGGACAGGTGGTAGACCTTGTTTCTCTCCATGCTTCAATGGAGAGAAACTTTAGCTTGGACAAGTGGTGGACCTTGTTTTTATGTTTTAAAGGAGCATATTTCGGACAAGTGGTAGACATAGTTTCTCTCCATGGTTCAATGGAACCCACCTTAGACAAGTGAAGTACCTTGAAACCAAACCCCCATAATACAACCTACTAAATAGGTTGGAAAATTGGTGGGATATGAAACCATCCATGATAGAGCATAGTATAGGTGAAAACGTAGTGGTCCTTATATCAATTACCCATGCATAGCTTGGACAAGTGGTGGACCTTGATTCTCTCTATGTTTCAATGGATCCTATCTTGGACTAGAGATATATCTTACTTAGTTCCATGCTTCAATGGATTGTAGCTTGGATAAGGAGTGGAACTTCAAACAAAACTCCACAGCATAGCATATATTAACAATTCATGGGTTTTATAGAGATTGTCTTGCCTATTTTGGAGAGTTGGTACACCTTTATTCTCCATTCTTCAATGGATCTGAGGTTGGACAAGCGGAGCTGGAGAAGTGGTCAACCTTAAAATGAAACCTCCCATGCTACAACCCATCATAGATCGTATATGTAGTGGACCTTGAAACTCTTTTATGTCCCTAGCTTAGAGAAGCATTGCACTCTTGATTATCTCCATACATGAAGGCAAGGTTGGACAAGTGGTGGACCTTCAAACCAGAATCTCTATGCAATAATAGGCAAGTGGTGGAGCTTGTTTTCTCCATGTTCCAATGGAGCCTAGCTTAGACAAACAATGGAGCTTGCTTCTCTCCATGTTTCAATGGATCCTAGCTTAGAAAAGTGGTGGAGCTTTGCTTCTCTCCATGTTCCAATGGACCATAGCTTAGACAAGTGGTAGACCTTGAAAAACACCCCCCGTATACAACATATTATGGGGTTTTCATGTTTCAATGGCTCCTAGCTTGGACAAATGGTAGAGCTTGCTTCTCTTTATGTTTCAATGGATCCAATCTTAGCCAAGTGGTGGACCTTGAAACAAGAATCCCCCCCCCCCCCATGTACAACGTATTATGGGTTTTGAAAGCACTGGGAGAAAATAATAGCTTTGATAAGTGGTGGACCTTGCTTCTCTCCATGCTTCAATGGAGCCGAGGTTGGACACATGTTGGAGAGAAGATGGTTGCCCATGAAATAAGACCATGCATGCTATAATCAATCATATGTTGTACACATGGTGGACCTTGCAATTGTTTTATATGCCTAACTTGGACAAGTGGAGGACCCTTGATTACCTCCAGATATCAACAACAAGCCAAGTTTGGACAAGTGTAGTACCACCAAACCAGAATCTATATGCTACAATAGAGTATAGGTAGGACACGCGATGAACCTTGATATCAAACCATCCATGCTACTAGAGATGATAGGTTTCACATGTGGTGGAACCTTGTATCAATGTTCTATGTGTAGTTTTTGACTAGTGATAGACCTTGAAACTAATCCCTCTAGGCTACAAGAAAAAAGAGATGGATGAGGAGGCTAGACTACTTTTGTTGCATCAATGCATCCCATGTTACCACATATACTATAGGGTTCTTGGATAAGTGTTGGATCTTGTGTCAATGCTCCATGTCTAGCTTGGACAAGTGGTGGACCTTGGTTCTCTCTATGCTTCAAATGGGCAATAGATTGGAGACACAGTGGCCTTTTTTTTCCAATGATTTTATTTTTTGGAAACCTTGGAGGCACCATGTAAGAGGCACTCTAAGTCTTCCATACAATGGACCTATTGGACTATAAAATAATGATATCTTTCTTTGATATTGTCATTATTTTATGCATAATATTTTCTTCTTTTTGCAGACACAAAGGAGTTAAGTGATATAAAAACTAGATGTATTTCACACTATGATTGGCATGAAGATCCTTTTGGGACACCAACTTTTCCTATTCCCAAAGATGTAATTTTCCATATTAACGGTGTGGATTTTGAAGTGCGACTTTCATGTATTGAAGGAGCTGGTTATGGGCTATTTGTGCATACTACCCTGGAAAGTGGTTTGACTATTCTAAACTATGGAGGGCATAAGTATAGATTTCAAGACTGGAAAAAGATATGCAAAATATTTCCAAGAGCTTATAAATATTCTCTTCTAGAGGATCCAAACATAGAAGAAGAGGAAGATCAATCATACATTATTGGTTGTGTAGAAGAAGGAAACGTGTCGGGCTATATAAATAGTTCTCACAGTACAAATGTCTGTCCCAACGTACGCTATACATTTGATCCAAATTTGCCACCTTGGCATAAATGCACCTCTTCACACATCAAGTCAGAAGAATATGGCCATGTATGCATTGAGACTATTTGTCAAGTTGAAGCAGGAGAAGAGTTGTTTGCTGACTATAACTTTACTTGACATTGTAAAGTATTGTACATGGATGGAAATCTCAAGTACATGCATCATTTTCATTTTTCATGGATGAAATCTCAAGTGAATATAACATTTGATTATTGTTTAGTTTATGCTCAACGAGAATCTAGAGTGCTCTTATGCTTTGTGTGTTGTCTAACATATTTGACTACCTTGGCCATAGAATCTTGATTCTACTCTAGATTTGTGATAAATCTTACCAAAATTTAATCAATGTCTAGGTTGGACAAGTGGTGGGGCTTCAAACATTACTGTCTTAAACAAGTGGAGTTATCTTACTTGAATAAGTGGTGGCCTTTGAATCCAAATCTAAGCCAAATCTCTAATTATTTTCTTGTAGTCTAGGTTGGACATTTGGTGGACCTTGTATCCATGTTTCCTCAACAAGGGTGGCTTTTAGTTTTCACTTTAAGTACTCATCTTTAATAAAGTGTAGGATGGAAAATGTTGAGTTAGTAGATTGTATTTTAGACAAGTGGTGTTTGGTGTACGAATGCTGAAAATGGTTGCAAGGATTCTAACAACGACTTTACCTTAAATAAATTTCTTACTAGGAGTTCTACATATAAATATGGTGAATAAAATTCTAGTGGTTTTGAGATACCATTTGTGTGTGTGTTTTCTTAGATTCACAAACTGGGATGGATAATGCTCCTATGGTTCAGTCAACAACTATAGAATCCATAGATTCTATGGTTTCTAAAGTGCCCAAGATGGATGATATTTCTATACTAGAGTCTAGTGTTGTGCAACTTGAGCAAGCTTCCAATAATGAGAACCAAGAAATCGATGCTTCAAAAATGCAACATACATCAAAAGAGACTGAAAAGTCCACTCACGAGCTATTGCCAATTGGTACTACGTCATGTAGCGTAGATGTTGAGAAATCCATGCTTACAATTATATTGGATTTAAATGGTCTATTGTTGAAACGTTCCCCTCAACCATCCTCACACCACAACTCAGTGCAAATGGATTCAAAAAGATATATTATACTCAGGCCAGGTTGCATCCAATTCTTGAAGACTATTTTACAAAGGTTTAATGTTGCAATTTGGTCGACAGCTACTAGGAATAATGTGTATCAAATCCTTGCAGCACTAAACAACTTAGCTGAGGATACATTGCCTTTCTTTGCAATTTGGTCGCAAGATGTTTGCTACACCGCTCAAACTCAAAAATTGTTTAGACCCGACAATCCAAACGTTGAGGCAATGTTCAAGCCTCTAGCCAAAATTGCCATGGGGTTTGAATGTGATCCACAAAGAACAGTGCTTATTGATGACTCTCCTTACAAGGGATGTATTTCACCAGCAAACAATTGCATTTTTCCACCACAATTTGATGCTGAGAAGATGGTTGACAATATGCTCTTGGAGGAGCTACTGCCATACTTGATTCAGCTTGATGAGAGAAGGGATGTGCGTGATTTAATTGCTTCTAATCGTTATGGACAACCTATAGTGACAAATGATAGTGAATACAAACAAATCATGGAGTATTGGAAGCAGAAAAATGATGTTTGGTCAGCTAAGGTGTTCTTTACAAGAAGAATACCACCTGCAAAAGGTGACAGAGATGAAACTATCATTGAAGATGCAAGTGACACAAGCCACCGCAATGAAATGAGAAGAGCCCAAATACAAGAGATCTTGGCAAAGGAGCGTACACCCATTGAAAGCATGAAGGCGTCACAATTGACCACTTTAGCTAGGCAATTGGGTTGTAACACAAAAGGAGTTTTGAAGGCAACCACAGCAAAGGCTTATATAAATAAGGTGAAAGCTGAGAACAATCTTCTAAGGCTGGATAGAAAGCAACCCTAAGGTACTAGTGACATGTCATATATTCTTGATACACATGCTTGAACACTCATGTGCATGGTATCTAACAAATCTTTCTTTTTATTCCTTCTTGCAGGATCTTACAAAGGATACTACTAGATGGAGCTCAATCAATAGAGATTTTGATATTTTTGCTCAAAATAATGAAGCAGTCACCTACATTTTTTGTTTATCAATTTCTTGAGAGACTTTATTTTAGTTTGTAATCATCAAATGAAATGAAAAGTATCCTTCTTATTAAGATTGTTGATCTTTTTCTTGTTCAAACCTTTCAATTGTGATTTATAGTTTTGTTAGCATGAGATTGTGCTTTTTTAGTTTGAAAAAAACTGTCAAAGATCCAAGTCTTTTTGGCTTTACTTAAGTTATTAATTGTGAAAGATCCAAGTCTTTTTGCTTTACTTAAGTTATTGATTGCCTATGTAATAGTCCTTAAAACAATATCGGATGGCTTTCTTGCTCCCATGTCTCACATTGGTCTTTAGGTAAGACAAGTGGTGACCTTGAAAGTATGGTCTCATATCTCGATCAAGTGAAGAGACATGAAGCTTAAATATCACTACTATGTATCTAGTGTTAAACTCCATCGAGACAAAGACTAGATAGCCAAATTGCAGTCGAGTTTAAGTGAAAAATCCATTTGAGCTAAGGTAAAACTTATAGTGCCTCATTTTTCTAGGATTCTACCCCATCAAGGAAGTTAGAATCTAGCACAAACCAATTAAGACTCTTTTGGAGCCTAGATAGGACAATTCGTGGAACTTATGAAACTTATTATTGAGTTAGAGTCTAGTTTAGATAAGCAAAAGATCTTCAAACCAGCACTTGACTTTCTTACTATTCAATATTCAAAGTCCCTTGAGGCTAACAAATTACATACCCACTTGTAACCTAACTAATGAGTAATTATATAGATCTAAGCAAGTATATATAATGAGTCTTCAAACTAATAATCCAAGGGAAGAGAGTAGCAAGGTCCACTACTTGTCCAAGCTCAGCTCTAGACAACATAGAAAGATGCTAGTTCTACTAATTGTCTAATTATAGGCATGGAGAAATGATAGAAGGTTGACCACTTGTCCAACCTATCATCTCTAGTAAGATGGGAGGTTTGGCCTTAAGATTCACCATGTAACCAACCTATACATCATTGTATTATGAAGAGTAAAAAAGCAAAGCTCCACCACTTGTCCAAGCTAGTTCTAAAATCCACATGGAGATAAGCAAGCTCCACCATTTGTCGAATCTCTCTTCCATTAAAACATGAAAAAACTCATCTATGTTGTACAGGGGGACTTTTTTCCAAGGTCCACCACTTGTCCAAGCTAGGATCCCTAGTAGCACGAGTGGTTTGGTCTCAAGATACACCACTTGTACACTCTATGTCATTATATTAAGAAGAACTATGTATTAAGGTCCACCACTTGTCCAACCTATAAGGTTATATCTTAAATGGTATCCTTTCTCACCACTTGAAATGCCCATGATATGTTTTACACGGGGGTTTCATTCCAAGGTCCACCACTTGTCCAAGCTAACTCTATTCAAACATAGAGAGAAGCAAAGGTCCACCACTTGTCCAAGCTAACTCTATTCAAACATAGAGAGAAGCAAAGGTTCACCACTTGTCAAAGCTAGGCTCCGTTGAAGTATGGAGAGAAGTAACCTCCATCATTTTTCCAAGATAGGTGCCATTCAAACATGGAAAGAATCAAGATCTACCATGTCTCCGAGATTCTAGGCTCCATTGAAACACCCTAAAACCATGATATTTTGTACATGGGGTGTTTACATTCAAGGTCTACCACTTCTCTAACGTATTATACCTAGTAGCATGAGTGATTTGGTCTTAAGATTCACCACTTATCCACTCTATGTCATTATATTAAGAATAACTGGGTGTTAAGGTCCACCACTTGTCCAACCTATAAGGGTATATCTTAAATGGTATCCTTCACCACTTGTCAAGGTCCATCACCACTTTTCCAACCTATAAGGTTATATCTTGAATGATATTTTTCCTCATCACTTGTAATGTCCATGCTATGTTTTACAAAGGGGTTTTGTTCCAAGACCCACCACTTGTCCAAGCTAACTCCATTAAAACATAGAGAGAAGCAAAGGTCCACCACTTGTCCAAGATAGGCTCCATTGAAACATGGAGAGAAGGATGATCCACCATTTCTCCAAGATAGGTTCCATTGAAACATTGAGAGAAGCAATCTCCACCATGTCTCCAAGCTAGGCTCCATTGAAATACCCTAAACCCATAATTTTGTACATGAGGGGTTTACATTCAAGGTCCACCACTTGTCCAACCTATTATCCCTAGTAGCAAGAGTGGTTTGGTCTCAAGATTCACCACTTGTACACTCTATGTCATTATATTAAGAAGAAATATGTGTTAAAGTCCACCACTTGTCCAGCCTATAAGGTTATATTTTAAATAGTATCCTTTCTCACCACTTGAAATGCCCATGATATGTTTTACATGGGGGTTTCATTCCAAGGTCCACCACTTGTCCAAGCTAACTCTATTAAAACATATAGAGAAAGAAAGGTCCACCACTTGTCCAAGCTAGGCTCATTGAAACATGGAGAGAAGGAACCTCCACTGTTTCTCCTAGATAGGCTCCATTGAAACATGGAGAGAAATAAGCTCCACCATGTCTCCAAGTTGCTAGGCTCCATTGAAATACCCAATACCCATAATTTTTTGTACATGGGGGGTTTACATTCAAGGTTCACCACTTGTCCAACCTATTATCCCTAGTAGGTTTGGTCTCATGATTCACCACTTGTCCACTCTATGTCATTATATTAAGAGGAATTAGGTGTTAAGGTCCACCACTTGTCCAACCTATAATGTTATAGCTTGAATGGTATTTTTTCTCACCACTTGTAATGCCCATGACATGATTTACATGGGGGTTTTGTTCCAAGGTACACCACTTGTCCAAGATAAATCTATTGAAACATAGAGAGAAACAAAGGTCCACCACTTTTCCAAGCTAGGCTGCATTGAAACATGGACCTTAATACCAAATTATTTCTAGTAGCATGAGTGATATTTTGTACATGGGGCGTTTACATTCAAGGTCCACCACTTGTCCAACCTATTTCCCTAGTAGGTTTGGTCCCAATTTCACCACTTATCCACTCTATGTCATTATATTAAGAATAATTGGGTGTTAAGGTCCACCACTTGTCCAACCTATAAGGTTATATATTGAATGGTATTTTTTCTCACCACTTGTAATGCCCATGATATGTTTTACATGGGGTTTTTGTTCCAAGGTCCACCACTTTTCCAAGATAACTCTATTCAAACATAGAGAGAAACAAAGGTCCACCACTTGTCCAAGCTAGGCTCCATTGAAACATGGAGAGAATGATGCTGCACCATTTATCCAAGATAGGCTGCATTGAAACATGGAGAGAAGCAAGCTTTACCATGTTTCCAAGCTAGACTCCATTGAAACACTCTAGGGGGTTTTATTTCAAGGCCCACCACTTGTTTAACCTATTATCCCTAGTAGCATGAGTGGTTTGGTTTCAAGATTCACCACTTGTACACTCTATGTCATTATATTGTGTTAAGGTCCACCACTTGTCCAACCTATAAGGTTATATCTTAAATGGTATCCTTTCTCGCCACTTGAAATGCCCATGATATGTTTTACATGGGAGTTTCATTCCAAGATCCACCACTTGTCCAAGCTAACCATATTCAAACATAGAGAGAAACAAAGGTCCACGACTTGTCCAAGCTAGGCTCCATTGAAACATGGAGAGAAGGAACCTCCACCATTTCTCCTAGATAGGCTCCATTAAAACATGGAGAGAAGTAAGTTCCACCATGTCTCCAAGATGCTAGGCTCCATTGAAATACGCAAAACCCATGATATTTTGTACATGGGTGATTTACATTCAAGGTCAACCATTTCTCCAACCTATTATCCCTAGTAGGTTTGGTCTCACAATTCACCACTTTTCCACTATATGTCATTATAATAAGAGGAATTGGGTGCTAAGGTCCACCACTTGTCCAGCCTATAAGGTTATACCTTGAATGGTATTTTTTCTCACCACTTGTAATGCCCATGACATGCTTTACATGGGGGTTTTGTTCCAAGGTTCACCACTTGTCCAAGCAAATTCTATTGAAACATAGAGAGAAACAAAGGTCCACCACTTTTCCAAGCTAGGCTCCATTGAAACATGGACCTTAATACCAAATTATTCCTAGTAGCATGAGTAATATTTTGTACATGGGGGGTTTGCATTCAAGGTCCACCACTTGTCCAACGTACTTTTCCTAGTAGGTTTGGTCGCAAGATTCACCACTTGTCCACTCTATGTCATTATATTAATAATAATTGGGTGTTAAGGTCCACCACTTTTCCAACCTATAAGGTTATATATTGAATGGTATTTTTTCTCACCACTTGTAATGTCCATGATATGTTTTACATGGGGATTTTGTTCCAAGGTCCACCACTTGTCCAAGCTAAATCTGTTCAAACATAGAGAGAAACAAACGTGCACCACTTGTCCAAGGTAGGCTCCATTGAAACATGGAGAGAATGATGCTCCACCATTTATCCAAGATAGACTCCATTGAAACATGGAGAGAAGTAAGCTCCACCATGTTTCCAAGATGCTAGAGTCCATTGAAATACCCAAAACCCCTGATACTTTGTACATGGGGGGTTTACATTCAAGGTCCACCACTTGTCCAACCTATTATCCCTAGTAGCATGAGTGGCTTGGTCTCAGGATTCACCACTTGTCCACTCTATATCATTATATTAAGAAAAATTGGGTTTCCATATCTAAATGGATCTTTGCTTGGATAAGTGGTAGACCTTGAGACCTAAATACCCATTCTACACTAGAGCATTGGTTAAGCCTTATACACTTCAAGCATACCTTTAACAACAAGTAGTAGTTATTAGTTGACTTAAGTCTAGTTGAACTCCATGGTATTGAGACTAAGAGAGAGTGTAGCATAAAAAAGAGTCAGGATTTTAATTTGACTTTCTTTCTATTAATGAGTAGATCATAGATGGATTTTGGTATCTAATAAAACCTTAGGGTAGACAATGTAAAACTCATGTCTATTGTTGTGTTTGCATTAAGTGTTCTTGTTCTTTAATTTCAGAACCATTACAGAAAAATGGATTGGCTATATGCTGGCATAAATTGAAGAAAACTATTGAATTACCCATCCAACCTCCTCCAAGACCTTGTCCAAGGAATGAATCACCTCCTTATCACCTACCACTTGCTTTCAAGGACATCAAAAGAGTACTTATCTTGGATCTAGAGGGGTTACTTCTCAAGACAGTTGAAATGAAACATGGAGATTCTATGCCATCTTGGGCTCAACACATGCGACTTGTGGAGGACAAAGATGAAGTTTATCATGTGGTGCGACCAGACGCACAAAGTTTTTTGGATTTTTGTGCTGAATACTTTGAGCTATGGATATGGAGTTGCTATAACTTAACAAGGGTGCAACGCATCACACAAAAGTGTTTTCCTGAGCAGTATACCAAGTTCAAGGTGTTTATGAGTAACAAAAATTGCCAAAATCCAAATATCATGTTAGGATTTACAAGGGTTTATCACAAAAATCTGAGTGATATTTGGAAGATATTTGAGGATTTGGATGCAAACAATACCTTAATTTTTGATGACACTCCATATAGGGTGATGTGGAACATGCCAGGGACATATCTTATATTTCCAAAGATGTGGAGGCAAACTTCCGAGCAACTTCAAAACTTCTTGCAGAGAACCATAATTCCATGGTTGGTAGGATGGTTGTATGCAAGAGATAAGAGAGTCTATACATACAACACAATTGTAAATCAGTATAGTGATTCTGAGACAAATTATGTCCTTGGTGTGTACTTGTCAACACGAAAGCATTGAATAAATATGGCTATAAGATGCTTTTTTTATTCTAGTGTGTATCTTTCAACATTTGTATAATTTGATATAGTCTTTTTTTTTTTTTAAAGGTGTGTCAATTTTATGAACACTTGAATGGAGTGCACCCTACTCTAAGGGGACTTCAATGTACTATTGGAGTGCATCCTATTGTAAGGGGACTCTGATGTATTGCTAGAGTGCACCCAAATTTTTGGGGACTCATTTTTTATTTGATTGGGGCCTATGTTGGGTCATATAGTAAAAGAAATTCATTTTTTGTCAATTCATATCGAGGTTGCATTTATTTGGAACTATGAAAGAATTGATGTTTGATGTCAAAATAAAACTTGTAAGTGTGGATCAGAGAATTCATGGACTTTAAATATGTGAGGGATCTTTTTCTTGGGCACAAATGTTTGCTTCAAGAATTTTGTCATTACATACTTTATGTGAAAGAGTTTTAGAACCTAAAAGACTTTGAAAACAAAACTATGGAATCTAAGTGCATGTATTCTTGAATGGCTTGAAAGTTGATGTATACATGCATGTCGCCTTGATGAAGATTTAGATCTGACAAGATGGAAAGATATAATTCTTGGACGTTACCTTTGTCAATTTGGTAATAACATATTTAACTTTCTTTTAATATGGGTGAAAAATATATTATTATGTGCATTTGGAACCTAATTGCTTGACCTTCAAACCAAGATTCCTATGTTATTTTTTCATATACTTTTTGGTACTGAATTAAGATTGTGGATGCAAGGTCCACCACTTGTTCAAGCTAGATCTAAGAAAGTATATATACTGAGTCTTCAAACTAGTAAACCAAGGGAAGAGAGAAGCAGGGTCCATCACTTGTCCAAGCTCATCTCTAGACAACATAGAGAGATGTTATGTCTACTAATTGTCCAATATAGTCATGGAGAAATGATAGAAGGTTGATCCACTTGTCCAACCTATCATCTCTAGTAAAATGGGAGGTTTGGCCTTAAGATTCACCATGTAACCAACATATACTTCATTGTATTATGAAGAGTAAAAAAGAAAAGCTCCACCACTTGTCTAAGGTAGTTCCAAAATCAACATGGAGAGAAGAAAGCTTCACCATTTGTCCAAGAAGGTTCCATTAAAACATGGAAAACCTCATATATGTTGTACATGGAAGCTTTTTTCCAAGGTCCACCACTTGTCCAAGCTAGGATCCATTAAAACATGGATAGAAACAAGGCTCCACAACTCGTCCAACCTTTATAGCTGCGAAGTGTACCGGTTGTCTAAACTAGGCATGGGAAAATAATAGAAGGTCCACCACTTATCCAATATATTATCTCTAATAGCATGGGAGGTTTGGTCTCAAGATTTAGGAATTGACTGACCTGTATTTCATTGTATTATGATGAATTTGGTTTTAAAGTCAACTACTTATCCAAGCTATAAGTTTATATCTTGAATGGTATTCCTTCCCATCACTTAGAAAACCAATGATATGTTGTACATGGGAGGGTTTGTTACAAGGTCCACCACTTGTCCAAGCTAGTTTCATTGAAACATGGATGAAGACAAGCTCCACCATTTGTTAAATCTAGACTCCATTGAAATCTAGAAAATCCATTCTATGTTGTACATGGGGTTTTTGTTTTAAGGTCCAACACTTGTCCAAGCTAAGATCCATTGAAACATGGAGTAGAGAAACACTCCACCACTTGTCCAAGCTAGGCAACATTGATAGTAGTTGGTTTATTTTGAAGATCCACCACGTGTCTAAGCTAACTCCATTGAAACATGGACAGAAGCAAGCTCCACCATTTCTCCAAGATAGACTCCATTGAAACATGGAGAGAATCAAAGGTCCACCATTTCTCCAAGCCAAGATCTAGTTGTCCAACCTATAAGGTTATATCTTAAATGGTAATCTTTCTAATCACTTGGAATACCCATGATATGTTTTACATGGGGGTTTTGTTCCAAGATCACCACTTGTCCAAGCTAACTCTATTGAAACATAGAGAGAAGCAAAGGTCCACCACTTGTCCAAGCTAGTCTCCATTGAAACAAGGAGAGAAGCAAGCTCCATCATTTCTCCAAGATAGGCTAGCATGGATAAGTGCACCTTGAAACCAACCTTCCTATGAGGCAATAGAGCATATGCTACATATTTTATGTATGCCCCATGCCTCAAATTAAGAAGTTATAGATTAGAAGTGGACCTTGCTTAAATGTCACATGCAATAAATTAAGGAAAAATAGCCAAGTGGATTGTATTCCTCAATGGATCCTTGCTTTCACAAGTTGTGAACCTTGAGTCACTTTTACATTAACTTGGACAAGTGGTGGACCTAGAAACCAAGCTCTCCATGTTGAGATAAGTTGTAGGTAGGATAGTAGAACATAGACAACGATAATGGATGCAATATACTCCTCTCCTAATAATCCAATTGATTGAAACCATGATATTTTAGTTGTTTTCATTGTGTATTGTATGTGCATAAAGTGGAATGAGACCTTAAGAAAACTCAAATTTTTGACAAAATCTCTATATTTTATACATGATATATTGAAAGTTGTCCAACTTGGGAATTGGGATTTTCCCACTTTACCTAATATGGTCTTTCTTGCAAAAGTATTGTTCATGCCAAGTTAACTAAGTACCATGTTTATGTTGCTACCATCAATTAAGTTCACCTGTTATTCTCCCAAAGTAATCTCTTGAAAGTGCTTCACCTGCTGTTCTAATTCCGCTACTCTCAAAGTTCATAGGCCATTTCCATTACATATTTCTCTCTAGCTCAAACTCTCTCTCTTCATATAGAACAATGTGTTTAGTGAGGGTTTTTTTTCTCGCTCTCACTTTTTCCTAATTACTATCTCTCTATCTTGGAGATCTATTTCAAGAAATTGGTAAAAAAAATCTTTTATGGTAAAGCTATCGCCCTCTTGTTTCTCTCTCTCTCTCTCTCTCTCTCTCCCTCTCTCTCTCTCTCTCTCTCTCTCTCTATATATATATATATATATATATATATAAATATTGCATGTAATTTAACTTCACTCTTTAAAAATGGTTAACTGCACCAAATTAGGCAAGCTTAATATAGATTGAACAGGTGACTTGTACACATGTGAAGCATAAATACACCACGGTGGGCTGCATGTATAAAAAACAATGAGAGACTGTAATAGCGTACCCTACTTCGCAAGTCCCTTAGTTCTCTCTCTCTCTCTCTCTCTCTCTCTCTCTCTCTCTCTCTCTCTCTCTCTCTCTCTCTCTCTCTCTCTCTCTCTCTCTCTCTCGCACTCTGTCTATCTAACTGATACGCAAGATCGAGTATACAAAGTAACATAAAATTAGTCATGTCTTTTTCTCTCTTTATTCTGCTTTTCTTCTTTGGTTATTTCACCTTTTAATCTACTTTGGAAATCTAAACAAGAATAATCCCTTCCAAACCTTTTTCTCAAAAAGAAAAATACAACAAAAGAAGAGTACGGGAGTTTTGTCACCCATATAAAAATGAAAAACTTAATTTATCTCTCTCTCTCTCTCTCTCTCTCTCTCTCTCTCTCTCTCTCTCTCTCTCTCTCTCTCTCTCTCTCTCTCTCTCTCATCCTCCCACAAAAAGTCACGTTAGCAACTAGTATGGCCAACCTTAGCCAGCTAAACCACAATAGGCGCATTTACTAACCGAAAAGTATTTTTAGCACTATTCTAAGGCTGTAAATCAAGCCTTCTTTGTTCTTTGTAAACAACCCGAAGGTGCAAAGGTTAGCCTATTTTCTCTGCTCTCCCTCTCAAGCTACCTATTTTACTTTTGTTAGCACACACACCTACTTACACACACACACACACACACACACACACAGAGCACGAGCTGCTCTCAATCAATGATTCCATCCAAAGGTGGAACTTTTTGGGTTTTTTTTCTCTTAGTGCTCCCTCTCAACCACCTTAAATTGTGTTTTTAGATACACCTTTAGGCATTATATATTGCGATTGTGCTGACACACACATTTACACACACACGCGCGCACACACACACACACACACACACACACACACACACACACACACACACACACACACACACACACACACACACACACACACACACACACACACACACACACACACACACACACACACACAATACCTACGATTCGAGCTACTCATCAGGTAACGATTCCTAAGGCTGCATTTTATGGTGGTGATACAGTCGCATACACATATAGCAATCCGGGATACTAGAACATCTGCTCGAAATCGGCTAGAAGGAGTCTCTCGAAAACACACACAGTCTCTGCGACAATCGACATAGCATTACTCTCCTTCGGAAACAATCATTTTAAGAAAAGCTTTTTTAATCTAAAAACATTGTGAACGTAATCTTCGGTACAAAATAAAGAGTAAGTGTTGATAATTTAAAGTATCTGTATCGTACAAGGTTTTTTTGGAATTGGTTTTAGCATACAATTATACACTACTGCTTCATCAAAAGAATAAGTATTATGTCTGTATTTGTGGTTCCTTTTTGCTCATTGCCTTGTATTAGAATACACGATGTTCTCATCAAAAATATCGGGTTAAAAATAAGAATCTTGTAAGTTGCTTGAACACAAGCTTTGATTTACAGTAATAATAAAACCATATGTAGGAAACTAAACACGTACGTAAACGTATGGAAAGTATTGAAGGACGGTCTTAAATATATTACAAAAACAAGGATAACATTATCAATAGAATGACAATAGGATGAAATGCATACTGAAAAAAGAGAAATGTATGAAAAATACTCAATGTGAGGTAACCAGCTATGGTTCGATAAATGGAATGGTTTTTGAAAAAACCATAAAAAAACAGAGGAAACTCTGTCAAAATTTTCAAAAACATATAGGAAGCTTGATGATTTTTAAGCATAAAAGATTGGTTTTAAAGTTTAGACTGCCCATAAAGGAAATAAAACATAAATAGATGATCTTTTTACGTAGTTAACGTACATGAATGATGTTTTAGGTGATAAGATGATATGACCTCCCTTACCCTTCTCCTCAAAGTTTAAAAAAAAAAATCCCCTTCCCTTATGAATTTGATTACACTTATTAGGTGAAGGACGATACATTACTATGCTCTCAGGACATAGACTTTCTTTGGAGGTTACTAATCCGAATATGCATAAGATTGAGTATTTACCCAATGGAAAACCTCGACCATCTGCCATAAGGGATTTCCCAAAAGGATGTAGACCAAGGCTTCTCAAAAAACCTGAAGACTCCAAAAAAACAGACCAAACCACTGCAACAAAAAAAGCCATTATGCCAAAGCGAAAAGCAAAAAACCTTCCTCCTAACATATACAAGGAGAGTGAGGGGGTCTAAGGCTGTGGGACAATGATAACAAGCAGAATGAGTTGTTTGGATACCTATATTCCCATCAAGGTAGTCCATGTTCTAACTGGATGATTTTTTGTTGGATGGTGGCAGGTATAGGTCTATTCTTTCATGGTTTCTGAAGCTCAATTGTTCTCCTACCAGAACCGGTTGTACTAGCAAAAAATAATTAAATTTTTCTTTGGTCTATTGGCTACTATCTATTATTTCTAGTATATTTTGGGCAAGTGTCAATATATGGTTCTCTAAGTGGGGATATCAAATTTAATTTCTCTTTCTCTCTCTCTCTCTCTCTCTCTCTCACTCACACACACACACACACACACACACACACACACACACACACACACACACACACACACACACACACACACACACACACACACACACACACACACACACACACACACACACACAAACAAATACATGAGTCTTTACTCAAAGTTCTCCACTTTATTTAGTTTAAAAGAACTTTGTTTTTTACAAAAAAAACCCCCTCCTTGCTCTTCACCTTTACATGTCTAGTAGCCCATCCATTACATGATCGCACAAACAACTGTCATAGTAAAAACAGGTGTTTGGAAGTTCTGACAAAGGTAGGATTTGAGTAGATAAGATTACTCCATACTCCAAGGTTCGTGGAGTGATGTTGAAATACCCTCTGAGTGGCTGACCATAGCTGCGATACAAAAAAATATTTTGCGATGGAATAAACTGCGCTAGCACATATAATCGTTCTGAAAAACCTCGCTTCATTGAATATTCTACATAATAGTATCGTGGCCCTATGCCCATTGCTTCAGTTACCATCGCAAGACGAATGTTAATCATAAAATGCTCTTGGCCCCAAAGAGTCACCCTTGTCACTCGGTTCTGATATGTCCACCACTTTGTCTGAGACACAGATGTGCCTAAGTGCGGAAATAAAAGCGGTTCATAACGGAGGAGTGTGGCTCGCTTAGTAGATTCACTTGACTACTGAAGATGTGCGATAGATATAGCTAAAACCTGATCCCTATTATGAGCCATAGCAGATAAATGTGTTGAATACACCTGATGATAATTTTAGATGTTTAATTTTAACTCTCAAATAGCTACTCTCAACAATTGCTATGCACTGGTTTGATTAAAAGATGCTCGTCTTTTATAGACATTTTGGTGACGGAACCCTTTGGTTGTTTATAAAAAAGAAAAAGAACTTTACTTTTGATGCCTCATCTAGTATGCTTTGGCACCAGTCTCTAAATTTGTCCTAGGTGAAGAATCTCTTACCAAAGAATCTGATGAGATATAAGTTTATGGGTTATTGTCGGCTGGTACCCACCCTAGGTCGAGAGCACTGGCTCGTATGAAGACCGGGTATCGATATTACGACGAAAAAAAACTCTTGCTATCTACGGCTACTTTCATTTAAACACATAATGTGTTTTGGTATTTTCTAGTGGTTTTTATTTTTTGAAGCTGGGATGCTTTGTACATAAAAGGAAAAGGGAAAATTTTTTACCCTTTAAAGCTTCCACCTGTATTTAGACTTCGTATGCATTGCTGTACTCTGTTGTGTCCATAGCACGCTGGCGTTCTGCCGCTTGTAAGGAATGCTGTAGATTTCTTGTGTTGATACGTCTTTGAGCTCTATTTTGGCTTCACGTTCCCGGATCTCGCGCTGAGTATAATCCCGGAATGGATGGTCTTGAAGGCCGGCCTCGATGGGGGGATGCGTGCAGATCTCATGACTCTGCTGAAGCATGACAATATCTCGCCTATAAAAAACCATCAAGGTGAGCGCCTATGCTCACTTAACACCGTGATTTGTTACCTCTGTTTTGCATTCAAGTCTGCGTTACTGTGTGACTTCATCATGCCGAAAAAAAATGAGAAAGCTATCATGGAGGCTTCTGCATCGAATTTACATGTGTTTTTTTTTGCTAGTTTCTAAATTTAAAAAAAAGAGTGGAGTGAATCTGATTCTGCCTTTATTGCTTAATGGGAAATGTTTCTTCGAATAAATGAGTGTTGATAACAGATTAACATTGGTAAAACTAACTGCTTTTTCATTTGGATCTATCGCTTGAGAAAGTGATTCGACTGGTTACGGGATGACTTTTTGGGTAACTTGATTGGGGCAAATTGCTGCTAGTTTTAGTGAATAAAAGATTTTGACTCGAGCTGCTGACTTTAGGGCAGCCAAGCTTGATTTAATAAGCTGAGGTTATTGGAGTTATGCATATCAAGAATTGGTTCTTTTTAAAGCTTATAAAACTGGAAAGTGTCTGCTGACAGAGTTTTTGCCGGTGTTGTTGCTTACTGGTTGTAATTTGATGCTAAATGCAATTTGTTTTGGAATAGTAGTGGTTCACCAACAGTAAGAAACCCTAAAAAAGGTTATTTCAAGGTTTGACATTGTCCTTCTCGCTTTGATCTATACTTGGGTTATGGGCACCTACCAACAAGAATATGAGATTTTTACTCCCTCCAGCTTACTATACAGACTAAAGGTAAGTTGACTGCGTTTAAAAATAAAAAAAACCTGTTCTTGAACTGTTTTATCTGATTTGTGATATTTGATTACCTCTGGACTGCTGGAAGATTTGAGTCTCTTTGACTAAAGTTGAAGGTTTTCGTATAAACGGATTGTGGGAACTACTTTCTGGTTCGATATTCTCGGTAATTTTGGGATGTGATTAAGCTAACCCTGCCGGATTAGAAATACCAGTTCTCTTGTATAGCTGTATTGTGGTGTGGAAGGAATTATGTCTAAAATGGAAATGGTGGTTGTGACTGGCTGAGGATGCTTATTTTGTGGAAGAAGGTAAGTATATATCTGATACTGCAGGGATTTGAATCTGGCTGATGATTCTAAGATAATAATTTATAATGCCCAAAAACAGTAAGCAAAGATTGTCGGATTCCTTGGTTAGTGGTAAAACTATTGGTTCGGTTTATGCAGGGTACATTTACTGACCTCATGCTGACTCTGTCTTTAGTACGTATACCTAATATTGTCAATAGTGGTAAAACTATTGGTTCGGTTTATGCAGGGTACATTTACTGACCTCATGCTGACTCTGTCTTTAGTACATATACCTAATATTGTCAATAGTCTAAAGAGACTCCAACTGAAATGAAAATGGTGGTCTGTAATGTTGCCAAATTGGATGATGCTCGGAATGCATTAAATGACGTCACATACCCTAATTCTGTGGAAATTGGTCTCTCTCGCTGGTTCGTTCCATTGTACAACACAGGATGGGAAATTTTGTGAAGGGTCTGTTGGAGTTTCACAGATTCAGCTTACTTCTTCTGGCTGTGACTATGTTGACCGTATGTTATACAAATAAAATAAACTTTATGCATCTGACTCGCTTCGAATATTCTCTCTCTTATATATTCGAACTTTTCTTGGCCTACGAGTTTGCAATATATACTACGGAAAGTATATTGATGTTCTTGGCTTGATTTGTCTACTTCGATACTTTCTCGGAAGAGGACTTGACTTGGTCTAGTAAAGGAGCTGTCTAAAATACTATGGTATGATATCTATTTTTAGTACCAGCTTGGACAAAAGTTTGTCAGTCATTGCATTATGACAGAGGCAAGTTTTGATAATAATAACAAATGGCTGTGATCTGAAAATCAGATAATGAATTTCTCAAAGATTATATATATATATATATATATATATATATGGAATGTTTTTTGGATTAAGAACCAGTCCAAAAGTCAGGTTTTTTTTCTATACTTCTAATTTCGAAGGGGGTATTGTCCGTAGCAGAAAGCTGGCCCGTGATGGCATATAATATGTAGTTCTCTCGTGTATGATTTTGAAAGTAGTTCATGTTCAGCTTTGATAATTTGCCTATAAAACCTACCAAGGTTATGCAAAGAAAAAATTTAAAAGTTTTAATCCGAAAATTAAAAACCTACACCATGGGGATTTCACTTTCCTTATTGGATTGGTAGCAATCCAAGAATCTTTTTTCATTAAAAACAAGAGACTAGTTAAGAACTGTGTGTTTTTTTAAAAAAAGTGACATGGATAACAACTGGGATGCCCAGCATCACCTGTGTACAATCACGTGCTAACGAATTGTTTTCTTGTGGCTATGGGTGCAGGTGAGGGCTACCTTCTTTGATTAAAGCGTTCAGTTCTATGATATTGATGACTGTGGATGTTCACTTACCTTGAAGCAACATTACTCCTCAATTAGGGACGACTGCTTCCCTTGATTTACTTTGATATCTTTACTGCCTTGTACAAGATTTATTTTCAACTGCAAATAAGTTATTGTACAAATTCCATTGTACTGTCCTAGAATTAGTGGTCTGTGAGCTGTAATGTTTGTTTGCGTATATAAGTTCAAAACTCTGTGTATTTATCTACTGGTTGCTATGGCTCAACATGCCGAAAAAATCGGAGAAAGCTATTGTGGAGGCGTCGTGGTCTCCTAATCTACAGGTTAACATAAATCTATTTTTTGATTCTTGAATATATAAAAAGGAAATATTTTTCTTCCTCTCAAAGACTGTAATTAGATACAATGAAACTTTGCTGGAAAAAAAACCTGTTAATAGACTTTTCTTTATTAGTAACCTGTTCCGGAGACTGTTCTTAATGATTTATGAGGAGAAATGTATGTGGTAGTGTATGATTACTTTGGGACAGATGGGAAGTGGAGGCTCTCTTAAACTAATGACGTATATTGCTGTATAAAAATGTATATAACCATGCTTTGGAACCTGGCTCTTCCTGGTTATATGAATGGCTCATGAAAAACTAAGAACTACCAAGTATTTTTAATGATGGAAGTAATAAATCTGGTTTCCGTCAAATGGGCTATAAAACTGGTTGTTTTGAGGAAATATTTGGCCTTTATACTTTTTTGAAAAAAGATAGATTGCCAGGTATGAAGGATTTCTTAACTTATGGCTGCATGGATAAGAGGATGGTGTGGTATTTAAAGGAAATGGTTTGTATATACGGTTGATTTTGGTAAAATAGCTACTGAATTGGGTAATGTACTTATGAAAGGGGTACTGCAGATCTGAAAATAACCAGAATGTCACAAAAAATGAGATGTATAAGATTTGATTGGATAGTTTTGTTACATTGCTGAGGTACTTTGGGTAAGAGGACTAACCCGGCACTAATTCGGTTACTAGTTGGGGGGCCTATTTTATTAAATCTACTTACGATTATTCTGAGGTCATTGAATACAGGCTTTCGGAAAAGTTGCCCTGTCTTTTGATTTTATAGTAGGTTGTGTGTGGAATCACATACCCGATTGAAGGTGTAAATATTGTTTTTGCAAATTGACTCGACCTTTTTTACCATAATACATCACCTACAAGTAAGATTGATTTGTTTTTTTCTGGATGCCTATCGTACTGAATCGGCTAAAAGTTATTTTGCATTTACTGAGTACTGGCTTCTGATATGTTTCCTTGTATCCGATATTCTATAGAAATAAAGTGGCATCACATACCGGATTGAGGTTGAAAAAAACACGTTTCTAATTTACTTGTTTTTTTCATCATATGCTAGGAAGAGTAGTGATAGTTTCCGATAACCTATCACTGATTCAATGTGTTGACAGATTTTTGATGGCCATGGTTAGGTTGAACCTCACCTACTGAATTTAATATGCTTGCCATCTTCTGCTTGCTTCTTATTCTCATTCAAAGTATATAGGAAGTGGTCCTTTCCTACCAGCTTGCAGTATATACAAAAAAGCCTCTAGTGGGTTGGTTTAAAAGGTTCTAGGTACTATAAGGAAATTCATATATTTTCCTTTAGCGGATCCTAGCTGGTTACTCTGAATTGTTTAGAACAAACGATTTAATTTACTAATTTAACAAAAAGATACTCTAAATTTACTGAATACTTTGGGGGTATTGCCCTAGTTTTGGATATTTGATAGGAAATGAATGCATCATAATACAAGGAGTGTGGTAGATAGCTGTTTTCAAATATACCTGGACTTTTTTACCATATTTCTTCACTAAAGGGGAATATTAATGAATGTTTCCTATTACTGCTCACCTAGTCATCATACACATTGATTTCAACTAGCCATAGTTTGTTGCAGTCACTATCATCAATAATATTTGATGATAGTGACTGCTAGTTTTTTATTTTTCTCTCAAAATATTTGTTAATTGGTCTTTTTCTAAACATCTTGTAGTATATAACACAAAATGCTTCTTGTATGTTGGAAGGGGGGTGCTTGTTATGTTGAGTATGTCATAAAGTTTCCCTTTATCTGAGCCTGGCCGGAGACTTTTTAGATATTTCTCGGACAGAGTCTAAGAGGGTTCTCTGTGAGACTGATTCGTTCAATGTATTGTGGTATACATTTGCTAGAGCTGACATGTGGCAGTAGTATGATTGACATAACATAATAGTAAGGTTATTTGGGGATAATGGTTATGAATTGATCTAAAATAGGGGTATCTGAGGTAGGTAAAAGTGGTAAATACTATTTTTTTGGGGGATATCCCAGCTTGATTATAAAACTAGTTCCAAACAATAGGATCTGTTCCAAATGTTGTTTATATACAAGGAGGTGGTAAGTTTAGGTCTGGCTTGAGATTGCTTATACATAAATCAATGGAATATATGTTGCTTCTATCTGGTTAGGGATGAAGTTCTGGTAAAATTTGATATTCTCCTTAACTCCTTTAATCTTAAGGATTGGTAAAGAAAGCTTTTTATAGAAAACAATAAAATCAGATTTATGGCTGCTCTATGGGGTTGAGCACTTTTTGTATCAGATTGGCAGAAAAGCCAAGAATCTTCGTTGTTTCTAAAAGAAACCTTTTTATCTAAAAGAACAAATTACAAGTTAAGAACTATGTTTTTTTATGGTGACATGGATAACAGCTGGGATGCCCGGCATCACTTGCGTACAGTCACGTGCTAACGAATTGTTTTCTTGTGGCTATGGGTGCAGGTGAGGGCTACCTTCCTTGATTTAAAAATTCTATTCTTAACAAATGGTGGATCTCTTATTGTGATGCAAAATTTCCCAGACTTTGGGTTTGAGGATTCCTGAGCTATATTCTGTTATCTTCATTACCTTGTACATAATTTATTTCAACAACAAAGAGATTATTGTACAAATCCATTGTACTTTTCTAGAGTTGTGGGTCCGTAAACTGTTAGTGTTCATTTGTGTATATATATATATATATTTAGAACTGCTACACACACAATAAACGCAAAAGAGAGATTGACTTGGCTGTTGATCTCTCTTAGACAATGACTCTAGAAACTTTCACCTATTATAGTATAATTTTTATACTCTAATAGGCCGGGGTGCTATCACAAAGTATCAGTGGTTTTTTAACCTGACGGGTGTAAAGTTGCTAGCACTACCATTCCACCTTGTATTCATGACTCTCACTTTACCTTAAATACTATCATTTACATAATCTATTACTTCTATTAACCAGGTTGTGGGAAAGCTCACTGCAAGAATTAAAGTCTGCTCTGACCCAGAAAAAAGATCTCTGATTTCGGAGAAGTTACGACTCGCGAAAGAAATTGAAAAGACCTTCCCTCATATCTCACTTAGGATTAGGCCTTATCTACATAGGGCTGTAAAATTCAAAAAGATGTAACTCTTTGTGTTAGATTTTTAGGTCTACACTTCTCTTCCAATACTATGGAATTCTAACTACTGATAATTTTGCAGATTGTTTCCCTTTCCCAAGGGCTTGCTCTTCCTGTGGAACCTCTTTCCCTTGCCTCTCTACTTGTACTAAAATGTATACAAGATAGAGAAGCCTGTGTCCTAATTTACGATGCTTCGAAGGAGTCTAGTCTGTCTCTTGTCCAGCTTATTTCATTTGACCAATGGGTTAAAGTACTAGGTCTCCTTGTAAAAAATAAATCTGATGGTATCAACCTTTTGATGGAATTTACTTCTAATCTGGCCGGACTTTCCAAAACACATATTCAGGACTTATCATCTTTCTCTTCCAAAAGCTCTGAACTTTCCAATCTTCTTAGAAAATTTTGTGGGCTTAGTCCTATCTTTGTTACAGCTCCCTCTACGCCTATAGTCCCTCCACCGAATAGCCTCTTTTGTAGAGATGTAGCTCCATTAGAAGCGGTAAAAGAATTTCAAAAAGACCTTTGTTCACTCAGTGAAGCTTCGCTTTTGGACATGGTACCGAAAGTTTCTAGGGCCTTTCCTTTTTGACCTTCACGACAAATTGAGGTAGAATCCTTGGGGGTAGACCATAGGCTGTGGATGTTCCCAAATAAAGGATTTCTAGCACCCATTTCTATGGAAACCTGGGTCTTCCTTGCCAACTTGGCCCCTGCAACTATTGAAGAATGCAAACTTAAAGTTCTGAAAGGGATCCAACTCTTGGACAAAGGGGATTTGATTAAAGCTCCGTTCAATATGAGTTTCCTTGATGATAAAAAATGTAGTTCGAATACAGGTTTATATGCAAGAACTAAAGGGGTGATGACCTTTAGTAAAAGTAATGCTGATAACTACACCGAGACAGTGTGGAATGTGTTCAGGCCTTACCTTAAGTGTGCTTGCAGATTCTTAGACCCCAAACTGCGTGCGAGTCAAGAATAATTTGGTTTGACCATGCTATTTGGTACGCCCTCAACAATCTGCCTAGTATCTTTCCTAATAAAGCAGAAGAATTTCACCTTTCCCTCTTTTGCTCTTGGCTTGGTGGACAAGCTAAGGATCTGGTCTTAGCTCAAATTGCCTTTATTCAGTACATATCAATTATGTGTGACACTCTTGAAGAACTTGGAACGGATGGGTGTGGTACTCTGCTATCCACTTATGGCAGCTTTAAAGGTATCAAAAGTATGGTTGGGAAAATCAAACCGAATATTGAAGAGGATGAATCTCAAGTTTCCAAACGTCCTAATACTCTTGTCTCTCCGGCAGCATCTTACACCTCTTTCTTAACTCCCTCCTCACGTGAATCTGTGTTTGGAAGAGGGAGAGGTAGAAGTTATGTGAGAGGTCGGGGAAGAAACCTACCAATCAGAAACCTTTTGGATATGTAATATGCAGGATCGAAGGAGTTCTTGTGGAAGACGTAACCTACCGCCAAAGGAAGAAGCGTGTAAAAAGATTATCTCACATTGCTTGTTTGCAAGCAAGATTTTGGATTTCTTTACTCCCCAAGCTATTTTCTTAGAATGTTTTGGACATATTTTTCGATCGAATTTATTACTAAAGGATGTGATGATTGGATGGAAATACTCATCGCCTATTAAGAATCTTTTTTATTCTAATGAATTTCTCCATAATAATGGGATACCTATCTGCTCTTGTCATCTATTTCAAATTTTTTGTAAAAACTTCATTGACTTTGGTTTACATGTTTGTACATCTAACTTAGAAATCGTTTCTGATCCACAAGTAAGGAGCCTCTTGAGTAAAGGCTTGAATCACATTCCTCCTTTTCCACTAAATCCTCAAAGTGCCTTATTGGCACTACTTGAATGCCTGACTGACTTGGCCTTAAAACTCCAAATGGAGGAGGAAGTTCACTTCCAACTTACTTCAACACTCAAAGGAATTTTTTGGAAAAAGATCAGTCTTATGCCACAAGTATGGCTAAGCACTGATACCACCTGGCTTACGCCTAAATTGAAGACCTCTATTTTTGACACTAAAAAGAAATGGCTCATTATTGGCCTAGATAAAGCCTCAAGTACGGCGTCCTTTATATGTAAGAAATTAGCTTTCGAGGCTACCAATTCAAGACTTAATAGTAAAGACTTTCTTAAACTTGAGAACTCTCCGCTTTGTGTAGCTACAACATTGAACAATGAATTATCTGGACTCGGTTATAGTCCCGACTCTCTGAAAATTCATGTACTCTTCCCAACATATAAGAGTTATAAGCATAAATTCAAATGGATTTTTGATGCTTTAAAAGCCAGTTCTCTTGTGTTACGAATGATATCACCCACTGATTAAATTTTGTTCTAGTAGAAATCGAAGATATCGGTGCCTTCAAACACAGAGATATAAAGAGATTCAAAAATATAAATTATTTCCCTTTTTGGGTCATATAAAACGCAGCCGAGGTATATATCAACCTCCCAGAAAACATTTACTCTATCTTCACGGCAGACATAAATCAATGTTATGAAAATATCCCTTTAGATGGACCGTATGGGCTTGTTTATACCTTATCATGTCTTATAAAGATTGCCTTTGCCCACAGAAAAGAGCTTGGGTATACATGCATCTCTCAAAAAGGGAATAAAGGATGGGTAAAAAAATCAAATAAATCCGCACCATTCATCTTTAAAGAGGATGATTTATATAAGTATATCTTTTGGCTACTTAATAACAGTTGTATCCAATTAGGTGATCCCTGCTACAAACAAACTCTAGGGATCCCAATGGGTTTTTCTTGCTCTTCGATTATGTGTAATCTATATCTCTGTTACTTCGAATACCAATGGCTCCTAAAAATATTAGAAAACCCAGCAAGTAATTTGTTACTTACACACTTTGCACATTCATTTAGATTTATGGATGACCTGTGTAGCCTCAACAATCCCATGTTTGAGATTACTCTTAATGATATTTATCCACCTTGCCTTAGTATTGAACCTACATTCTCTGAGAGAGTTCTTTGGTAGGATAAATGGATCATTTCTAGGACACACTTCCTGAATATGGAGTTTACTTTAACTCCCCCATTTTTGGGAAACTTTACACTCGCTTTTTTTGGAAAGAGAAAAGCTTAAACTTGTGTCATCTGAATTTACAAAGAAAAAAAGCAATAGACCTTTCAAGAATTCTCTACACACCTGTCTAGGAATGCTTTTTCTTATAATATATGCCTCTTCCGCCTGTTTTAGAGCATATGAAGAAATCAATACTTTGATTACCAAATTCATTTATAATGGGTTTACGAAAAAAGACCTTGTTGCATGCATTTGCAACTCCCTAGAAAAACACAACTGGACCTACCTTAAGTTTGACTTACAAAATTTGATAAGTCTACTTAAATCAGAATAAAATCTAACCACAACATAGCATTTTTCAAATTAGTACAAACACTTCATGAGGTGGTAGGCCCCCTATTCTATGGGGTCTACTACCTCATAGGATATGGTGCCTGGGAATGGGTGGGCACACACACACACACACACACACACACACACACACACACACACACACACACACACACACACACACACACACACACACACACACACACACACAAAATCTTTCACTAAACAAAAAAGCTTAGCTGATAATTATTTCAGGAGCCCTTCATCTACATCTCTATTATACCGCCCATTACATGATCACACAAACAACTGTCACAGTAGAAGCATGTGTTTGGACGATCGGCCAAAGGTAGGATACGAGTCGCCAAGACTACCCCATACTCCCGAGTGCCGTGAGTACAGTTAAAATATCCTCGTAGTTGATGACCATAACTACGATATAAGAAAATCTTATGAGGAGGTAGAAACTGGGCTAGCAGATATAGCCGATTTGAAAAAACAGGCTTTATTGAATGCTCGATGTAGTAATACTTTGGCCCTAGGCCCATTTCTTCAGTAACCATCGCCAGTCGGATATTATTCTTGAAATGTTCACGACCCCAAAGGGTCACTCGTGTCACTCGGTCCTGATATGTCCACCACTTTGTTTGGGAAACAGAGGTTCCTAACTACGGAAATAGATGAATTTCATAACGGAGTAATGTTGCTCGACGTATAGATTCATTTGACATAAAGAGATGTGCAGTTGCTATGAAAAAAACCTGGTCTTGACTGTATGCCATAATATACCGAGGAAGCAAAATAGTTGAAGAATGCTAACTCTGGAAATGATACTCTGGACTCGGGTTTTATATTTGACCAACCATCTAGAATAAAACCATTTTTTGACTCCTAAGCCAAATTGGAAATAGGAAAGTGTACCAGAAATTGAGTATACTCTCACATTGTAGATTGGGGCTTTTTTTACACTAGTGGATTGCTAAAGCTTAATATAGGGCTGGGATAGCAGGTGTAAATACCTACTGTGTATGTATACCCGAGGCCTGATACAACTTACTTGCTACGAGTCTATAGACCGGGCTTTGACGATGGGAATTAATGCTACCTAATATTACCTTGTGGTGATGTGGACTGTCTGACCGGGCTTTACATTTTAGTTGAAAGACTACTAACTATTGAAATGATACTCTGGACTTAGGTTTTATATATGGCCAACCATCTAGAATAAACACATTTTGTTTGACTCCTAAGCCAAATTGGGAATAGGAAAATACAGTACCCAAAATTGATTATACTCTCACATTGTAGAACGGTTTTTTTTTTTACACTAGTGGATTGCTAAAGCTTAAAGTAGGGCTGGGATAGCAGGTGTAAATACCTACTGGGTATGTATATCTGAGGCCTAATACAGTTTACTCGCTACGAGTCTAAAAGACCGGGATTTGACTATGGGAATTGATGCTATCTAATTCTACATTGTGGTGAGGTGGACTGTCTGACTTGGCTTTACATTTAACCTAAACACTCTCTGTTCATAGTACTAATCTTTACTTTGTAGCATGGTATTATTCACTGCATTGAGTCCTTCTTGCCTCTACTGCACGCCACCGCTTAGGTATTGGGGTATGGGTTTGCTGTCGACTATAGTATGCAGATATAGTGGAATCTCGCCAGTAATCCTCCGAATCTTGGGCTGTGAGGGATCCCGTGGTATGTGCCTGTGATGGCATCCTCGGGTGTGGGTTTAACCTGTCCAACTGAGGTGACGCATCTTCTGCAGAGGAGCATCAATTGGTATAAATAAGGCTCATAAGGTGAGTAATCATACTCACATAGCTGCGTGCTCTATTATCACCTCTTTGCGTGTGTTAGTTCAAAACTGTGTGTATTTATCTACTGGTTGCTGTGTCTCAACATGCCGAAAAAATCGGAGAAAACTATTGTGCAGGCCTCGTGGTCTCCTAATCTACAGGTTAACAGAAATCTGTTTTTCGATTCTTGAATATATAAAAAGGAAATCTTTTTCTTGCTCTCAAAGATTGTCATTAGATACAGTGAAACTTTGCTGGAAACAAAACCTGTTAATATACTTTTCTTTATTAGTAACCTGTTCCGAAGACTGTTCTTAATGATTTATGAGGAGAAATGTATGTGGTAGTGTATGATTACTTTGGGACAGATGAGAAGTTGAGGTTCTCTTGGACTGATGACGTATATTGCTGTATAAAAATATATATAACCATGCTTTGGAACCTGGCTCTTCCTGGTTATATGAATGGCTCATGAAAAACTAAGAACTACCAAGTATTTTTAATGATGGAAGTAATAAATCTGGTTTTCGTAAAATGGGCTATAAAACTGGTTGTTTTGAGGAAAAATTCGTTCCTTATACTTTTTTGAAAAAAGGTAGACTACCAGGTATGAAGGATTTCTTAACTTATGGCTGCATGGATAAGAGGATGGTGTGGTATTTAAAGGAAATGGTTTGTATATACGGTTGATTCTGGTAAAATAACTACTCAATTGGGTAATGTACTTATGAAAGGGGTACTGCAGATCTAAAAATAACCAGAATGTCACAAAAAATGAGATGTATAAGATTTGATTGGATAGTTTTGTTACATTGCTGAGGTACTTTGGGTAAGAGGACTAACCCGGGATTGATTCGGTTACTAGTTGGGGGGCCTATTTTATTAAATATACTTAAGATTATTATGAGGTCATTGAATATAGTCTTTCAGAAAAGTTGCCTTGTCTTTTGATTTTATAGTAGGTTGTGTGTGGCATCACATACCCGATTGAAGGTGTAAATATTGTTTTTGCAAATTGACTCGACCTTTTTTACCATAATATATCACCTACAAGTAAGATTAATTTGTTTTTTTCTGGATGCCTATCGTACTGAATTGGCTAAAAGTTATTCTGTATTTACTGAGTACTGGCTTTTGATATGTTGCCCTATCTTGGATATTCTATAGAAATAAAGTGGCATCACATACCGGATTGAGGTTGAAAAAAACACGTTTCTAATTTACTTGTTTTTTTCATCATATGCTAGGAAGAGTAGTGATAGTTTCCGATAACCTATCACTGATTCGATGTGTTGACAGATTTCTGATGGCCATGGTTAGGTTGAACCTCGGCTACTCAATTTAATATGCTTGCCATCTTCTACTCGCTTCTTATTCTCATTCAAAGTATAGAGGAACGGGTTCTTTCCTACCAACTTGCAGTATATACAAAAAATCCTCTAGTGGGTTGGTTTAAAAGGTTCTCGATACTATAAGGAAAGTCATATATTTTCCTTTAGCGGATCCTGGTTGGTTACTCTGAATTGTTTAGAACAAATGATTTAATTTACTGATTTAACAAAAAGATACTCTGAATTTACTGAATACTTCGGGGGTATTGCCCTAGTTTCGGATATTTGGTAGGAAATGAATGCATCATAATATAGGAGTGTGGTAGAATGCTGGTTTCAAATATACCTGGACTTTTTTACCATATTACTTCACTAAAGGGGAATATTAATGAATGTTTCCTATTACTGCTCACCTAGTCAGCATACACATTGATTTCAACTAGCCATAGTTTGCTACATTCACTATCATCAATAATATTTGATGATAGTGACTGCTGGTTTTTTATTTTTCTCTCAAAGTATATGTTAATTGGTCTTTTTCTAAACATCTTACAGTATATAACACAAAATGCTTCTTGTATGTTGGAAGGGGGGTGCTTGTTGTGATGAGTATGTCATAAAGTTTCCCTTTATCTGAGCATGGCCGGAGACTTTTTAGATATTTCTCGGATAGAGTCTGAGCGGGCTCTCTGTGACTGAGTCATCCAATGTATTGTGGTATACATTTGTTAGTTGACATGTGGCAGCAGTATGATTGACATAACATAATAGTAAGGTTACTTGGGGATAATGGCTATGAATTGATCTAAAATAGGGGTATCTCAGGTAGGTAAAAGTGGTAAATACTTTTTATTTTGGGGGATATCCCAGCTTGATTATAAAACTGGTTACAAACAATAGGATCTGTTCCAAATGTTGTTTATATACAACGAAGTGGTAAGTTTAGGTCTGGCTTGAGATTGCTCATACATAAATTTTCAAACACTTTAAGAAAGGGTATAGAAACATCTCTTTATGGTTATTTTTAAGATGTTAAAATATAAATTTGCACAAATTTTCAAAAAATTTGAATATTAATCTTAAGAAAAGCCCCTCAAGAAAACAAAGGCAAATATATTTTCAAAAATTGAGGAGGGGGGGGGGGGGGGAGGACACCAACATAGGTGCCTAATGTTCAACAATTTTTTCAAGCACTTTAAGAAAGGGTCTAGAAGCATCTCTTTATGGTTATTTTTAAGATTTAAAAACATAAACTTGCGTAAATTTTGGTCTTTAAAAAAACCCCTAGAAAAAACAAAGACAAATATATCTTCAAAAATTAGATTTTCATTAAATGATAAAATCTTCATCAAAATTGATTATTTTTTGCTATATGCATTTAAGCTTGTTTATTTTCTTTATGTAAATAGAAAGTCTTTTGACTTTCCACTGCCAAGTCTTTTCATTTCCTGTCATATTACCAATCACTTTTGCATTTTAGATCAAAAAGTTTTGTAAGGTTTTTTTTAAAGTTAACCAATGCATGACACATGGATGGCCTCTCCTTCCTTGAAAAACTTAAGCTCCATTATATATAGTATAGAAGTATAGAAGCTAACATCCATCTTGTCCTTATGCTCACATGTAATTATCTTCTTGTATCTAGGTGGCTCCCAAGCCTAACACTCGTGAACATGTGATTCCATGGCTCGATGCAAGCACGGTACTTGTAAACTTTTTAGAGTGATTTAAATTATCTAACTCACTTCGAGTGAGTATTGTAAAAAAGAGAAAATCTATAAAACATCAATGAGCAAAAACTCTGATCATTTGACTTTAAAGAAGTTCACTCGATCAAAGTAAGTAAATTGCCTGTGACTCTTCTATCAATATTACGAATAATAGTAAAATGGCATCGCCTTCGACGGCGGCATGGCCTCTTTTACCCTCAAACCCTTTGCTCTCTGTGTGTGTGTGTGTGTGTGTGTGTGTGTGGTGGACGACCATCAACAATATGCTCAGGTGACTCTTTTTCAAACGCCATCTTCTGCAATGTGCTCATGCGACCCCAACTCCAAGTGATGTTTGATTATAAGTAGAGAAATCTCTCTCTCTCTCTCTCTCTCTCTCTCTCACACACACACACACACACACACACACACACACACACACACACACACACACACACACACACACACACACACACACACACACACACACACACACACACACACACACTCTTATCTAGCTGACAAGTCCTTGGCTAACCCTTGGCTGACAGCTTCCCTTTTTGGTGCTTTAATCTTGGACAATCGACACTCGTGCACAATCGACCCTACTTGGCGAGACGCTCACCTAAGCACTCACTCTCGAATAAGGTAATCCCATTTTGAACGGACTCAGATGTGTGCACACACCCACACCCACACCCACACATGCACACACCCATCCACAAGCATGTGAGAGGGCACACACAAAGCTGTGATTATATACAGATCTTGCCTCACTACCTACATCATTCCTTTTGACCTCACAACTTTCAATGCTACGCCGATCTTGGAATTTTTTCTCACCCACTGTATTGACCTCCCGTGTCCAAAATTGGTGGAAAATTGGTGGTCTCTACTGCTCTCATGAGTATTGCCTTCACACCAAAAAAACGATCAAATTGGTGGTCTCTACTGCTCTCATGAGTATTGCCTTCACACCAAAAAGCAATCTAGTGCATTATATCTCGCCCCCTCTTTGGTGGCCTGGCTCTTTCGCTTGCGCACAACCGCATACACATAAGCGGGATCTCTGCGCACACAGGGTCTTTTTCTGCTGCCCACTTGCACATCGAGCATCCTCTGCGCTCAGGTACCGACACCCTCAAGCCATGCGAAGTGTATTCACACACACACACACACACACACACACACACACACACACACACACACACACACACACACACACACACACACACACACACACACACACACCACACACACACACACACACACACACACACACACACACACACACACACACACATACACACACACACTCACACACAAACAAACCTCATCTACAGATTTGGCATCTTTCATCGTGTCATTCTTTGGCGCTCCTGGGCCTTAGTGGAATTCGGTTCCTCCCCCATCTGGTACACATTAGGTATGTAATGGTGAATTTCTAGACCTAGCTTTCTCTCTCTCGGTAATTCTTGCACAAGCATACGATGGTTCTCTCACTCTCTCTCTCTCTCTCTCTCTCTCTCACACACACACACACACACACACACACACACACACACACACACACACACACACACACACACACACACACACACACGTACACCCACACACGTACACCCACACACGCAGACTCAATGATCAGATCTATGTGGGGACGAGCTTGGCTACTGCAGGAAATAGCCTACCTTGACAAACTATTGGGACTTGTGGAGGATCACCTCTCCTACGGGCTTGCTGATTGGAATAACCAATTGATCACACTACCGGCATCTACAATTCAACTCAAACATTCAGGTAGGTGCTATTGCACCTACTCAGTTCTTTATCTACAGTCTAAATGGCTTCAAAAGATTAGGATTAGATGTTTGAGCTGGGTAAGTTTCCTGCGTATGAGTCCTTTTTCTTTGACATGCACTTGCACATGCTTTTCACCTTGCTTGGGTCCCACAACCCCTCACCCACATGTCATGTTTGCCATCGAACCCTGAGTAAATGGCGGAAACACACACACACACACACACAAGCACACAAGACACACACACACACACACACAAGCACACAAGACACACACACACACACACACACACACACACACACACACACACACACACACACACACACACACACACACACACACACACACACACACACACACACACACACACACACACACACACACAAGCACACAAGAGTTGTGGTAAGGAGAAGACACGCACTTCCCTCGTGCTTATGCATGAACTTCCAACATTTCATACATACACACACACATTTATGTCTTTTGATGATGGTCTTCTGGTTTCTTTTGGAAAGATGTCAGAAGCAATGGCAAAATTCATAATCAACTGAAAATTAATAAAAAAAATAAAAATAAAAATAAAAATTTTTAATACATAATTGCTCATTTAGATTTATATTCAGTCATATGAGAATATAATATGTTGTGGCCCTATGGCTAGTTGTACCTTGTTGCGGATTAGACGCAATTGGGTATTGGGCACTATTTCTTAGAGATGGTAATGATCCACAAGAGGCACAATGGTGGTGTTTGTCTGTGATAGGCAGCATACCATATTTTTGCAAGTTCTGATTGGTGATAAATCGTATGCCTTGGGATTTGGAAGGCGATACATATCTGACAAGGCTGGTCTACATATAGATAGAGTATGGCTCATCTGTATTGCTTGAATTTTTGGACTATATGAGTCTTCACCTAGTTTGAGTTCATGGTCATACGTGTCGATACATAAAAATACAGAATTCAATACAATTAACTGCCTTACAATGCATATTACTTGCAAAAATTAATGTTTTCTCTTCAATGGGCAAGATTTTGATGTGAATATGGTTTACTGATATGATTTGTGGTGTCCTCTTATACATGACCTAAATACTTGGATGCCACCTCTCTCACCTTCTTATTCTCTGGCTTGATTGGTTTGCCTAAGTACTGGGAAGTGATCTCTCCCACCTCCTTATTATCTCTGGCTTGATTGTATATGTGATCCGCATACAAGTAGATACATGTAACCTGCTAATACATTGAGATGGTCTTTTGCAGGTGATACCAGCCTTTTTTCACATTATGGTGGTATATGTATGACTATAGCTGTAGGGATATATATATGAGCTTATTCACTTTAATAAATTCAGTGTTGGGAACCGATTTTCAACATTTTTTCTCTTTGTTGAATAGATGCATAATGTTGAAGCTAGGGTTAAGATTTTACTTTGAACATACTCCAGGATTCTTTAAAAATAGAGCCTTAATCCTCACGTGAGGGTCTCGAATGAGATAGCATTGGATTGAACTTTTGAAATTTGATTCAAATTACAATGGAGGTGCTGTCCGATTTTTTCTAGAATTAAATGATGAAACATTATCACAAATAAATAGCTCATTACTTAAACTTAATAATTGATCTATGTTATTTTGGTAGTTATTGTTGTAACGTTTACAATCTGTGTGACTCGAGAAAATTATAGAGTCAGCTCAGGGCGACCATACCCAAATTTATTAGCTGGGCACTACTTTAATTAGTATTCATGGCCATCAAGAATGAATGCATAGCAATAACACAGCAAGTAAATGCAACAACGTAGTACCATAACTTTACAGGAACTTGGTCCTTGACACAAAGTTCTTTTATTCTATCTTGTTATGCAGGAGCTCAAATTTGATGAAGATAAGTATATAATGGAGAGTTCACAATTATATAATGCTTATTGATGCTATAATGTACTTTGAAAATTGTCCAAAGGTTGTAAAATGCCTTAATCCTCAAGTGGGGGTCTCAGAGGAGATGGCATTTGACTGGGTCCTTGAGATTTGATCCAAATTACAAAGGAGATGCTGTCCAATTTTTTTTGGATCATTCTTTAAACTTTATATTTGATCTAGGTTATGTTGTTAGTTTCTATTGTAATTTTTGACACCAATAACAAGGGGAGGGAGTCCTTGACACCAGTCTTCCCAAGTAATACCAGTTCTGACAGGCTTGTGTTTCTTGGATGGTGACAAGTAAGAGATTCTTTCCTTGGGATTACAACAAAAACTGCAGCAGTAACGAAAGATCGTCCAATGTACCAACAAATGTACCAGTTGGATCCGTCTACATGTAGATGTAGTGGAAGCTCATCCCAAAGGATGGGCACATACGATACAGATATTATATTGTAGTGATCAAAGATCAAATTTTTGATCTAAATAATTGTATCATCCATTAGATACAGAATTTTGTATTGGTGTATATGAAATGATTTTTGACATCTTGTTTTATATATTATCTAACTCAATTGTCTAAGTATGGTTCAATTATGAGGGGATTTTTCATACTTAAACACACACACATACACACACCGCCTAAAGGCTCTCCCCCTGTGTCTCCCCGTGGGTGAGGGCAGCCCTGTGGTGGGGGGTGTTAACCCTCAGTGTTGCCCGGGGACAAAGCAAACAAGACCGGCTCCTACTACATCCCTCTCGCTTCTACTACAAACTTAGCCCAGATGAATGCAGTCCCGTGTTCCTTGCTCCTGTTGTTTGCAGACATGGCCTTCTCCTTCACTGCATACTCCTCCCCTCCCTCCCGCCCGCCCATTCTCATCCTGTTTTCTTGGTTTGCCCATCAACACCTCGCTCCCGCTACACACTCACTAAAGCGACATCGTCAAGCGTTTTTTTCTTAGGTTTAAATTTTAGCTTGCAAAGACCCGAGTCCCACGCTGTGAACCTTGAAGGATAGCTAGGGCAGCTATCCATGCTCTACCCAGGAATGATTAATATACTTGACAATATACATGATGAAACTATCATTACATGTTTAAAAAAAGAT
>NC_140955.1:71110054-71462554 GCF_014529385.1 Adiantum capillus-veneris
CACATGTATATGGTAACAAATCCCCCCTGGAGTGATGCGGTGAATGAGAGCTGGCATATGAGTAAAGGGAAGTGCCATGCCCTGAGGACATGATCAGTCCACAAAGGGGAGTAAGCCCAAAGCTTTGTGGAAAGCTTCAAACTTCATGCCTTTGTGAAAAGATCTACAAGGTTGTCCTGTGTTGGCACATAAGCCAAGTTGATCTCTCCTGCTGAGAGCCTCTTCCTGACATAGTGGTAATGCACCTCAATGTGCTTTGTGCGAGCATGAAAATTTGGGTTCCTCACAACTGCCAATGCGCTCTGACTGTCAATGTAGATAGTGTTGGTAGTGTCCTATCCAACACCCAAATCAGCCATAAGCCGTCTGAGCCATACACACTCAACCGTAGCTATGAAGACTGCCATGTACTCAGCCTCACAAATCTAAGTGGCCACAGTAGGTTGCTTCTTGCTCAACCATGATATACATGAACTGCCAAGCATAAAACAAAAACCACTTGTGGACACTCGCGTGTCAAAACAACCAACCCAATCTGAGTCCAAAAAAGCATTTAAGTCTGGCGGCAATGATCCCCCCTTGGGATAAAACAAGCCAAGATGTAAAGTGCCACTAAGGTAGCGGAAAATCCTCTTGACAGCTTGCCAATGCTTCGACCCTGGGCTATGCATAAATTTGCTGACCTGTGAGACTACAAACTGAATATCCAGCCTCGTGTTGCATACATAAATGAGGCAACCAACAGCATTTTGATAAAGAGTGACATTAGCAAGATCACCAACATCAGGTAGACTCAACTTCAAACGTGCATGCCAAAGTTTTGCATCTAAAATAGCCCTTGAATCTGCAACAATATTTGCAAAATTTTGTCCACACTTGTCATAAAGTGAGCTTATATAGCCCACGGCACAAAAGGCCAGATGCAACAATTTCATCACCAAAACTGAGATCATGAACTGTACATCTGTCATCCACAAATTTGACTACAAGTCCAAGTCTAGCAAGTGCGGATACAGACAAGAGATTCTTCTTGATCCCAGGTACATAAAGTGCATCAACAAGTGTGAAGGAGCTGCCATTTGCAGCAATAAGCACAATCTTTCCAACTCCCTGAACCAGATAAGAGGCATTGTTGGCACAAGTGATTGAATTCCCATGAGGGACAGACTCGAGAGAGGTGAACAATTCATGATGTGAGGTAATGTGCTTTGTAGCACCACTGTCGAAATACCACACATGTGAATCTGCAGCAACTGAAAAGCATGCATCATGGACAGTAGGATTGTAAGTGCACTCTGCGCTAAAAGCCCATTATACATCAACATCAGCAACACAGTCTCCTTTCACAGAAGACTCAACAATGGTTGCATTTGTAGTGGAACCAGCATATGCAGTGGAACCACCCTCTTTCTTCTTAGCCTCTTTTGCCTTCAACTTGGGACACTGCTTGATCAAGTGATCATTAGCTTTACAATAATGGCAACGCATCTTCTTTTTGCCCTTATCACCAAAATTGCCAGACGAAGTGCTGCCAGCAGAAGCATTGGGATGAGAAGTTTTGCCACTCGCAGTAGAACCATAAGAAGTGGCTGCATTGCTGCTACCACCCTTTCTTTGAGAAGCAATAAGAGCTTGTTCAACTGCACGCTGTCTAGTCCTATTTATTTTTGGAAAGTGACACTTGCAACAGCATTGTGCATAATGCATCAAACTTGACAACTTCTAGATTTCCTTGGGTCATAAGTCTCCAAGTACTAGCAAAAGTCTGATAAGAATTTGGTAAGGCATCAAGAACAGTCTGCACAAGGGAACTATTTGAAATGACTTCACATGTAGAAATAAGTTGCTCATTGATATCCTTGACAGTAGCAAGGAAAGTGTCCATATCATCTTCCTTATGCATAATCTTCAACTCCAGCTCTTTGAGCAGCAAAGCAATTTTAGCCTCATTAAGACTTGCATAAAGACCAGCCAAAATATCCCAAGCCTGTTTTGCAGATTTTGTTGAACGGATGTGAGGAACAATAGTGCACTTCACAGACAATGCAATCAATGCATGAGCTTGCTCATCCTTTACATCCCAACGAGCTTGTTCTGTCGTAGGCAAAACAACTCTAATAGCAGCAATCCTTGCAGCAAGACCTGCAACATCCTCAACATCGCCTACATTCTCAGAACCAGGATGTACATCAATGCCCTGCACAATATTCCAGACGCCCTTTGACACAAGAACATGTTGCATCATATAAGCCCACATAGGCTAATTGTCCCCATCCAACCTGTCCTCAGCAGCAAACATCTTGAAGACATCTGTGTTGTTGTCAGCCATGGTAAATGTTGCAGTTGAAGCAGGACAACATGTGCTTTATAGCACAAACCGTAGAAGACTGTAAGGCACCTGTTATACAGAAATCGACACTGACAGAAATTCTGCACAAGATGACAAAATTGCCTTTGCACACCTGCCTGTGGTGGAAACGGAGGCCGAAATGAGCCCAAATCAGAAATCTAAGCAGACTATGCTCTACGAGCTCTCCCAAAATGTTTGTCGACCTACGAACGCTCGCCAAACCTCACTGTAATCGGAGAAAAAGAGCAGGCATGTGCTGGAGTAGCTGGCAAGTAAGCCCGGGAGGACGTAACCTGCTCTGATACCAATTGTTGGAATTAGGGTTGCAGAGAAACGCACACACCTTGGAGAAGATGAAGGAAGCTCAAGGCACACAATAGAGAGTGTGTTACTTAGTGTGCAATGGAAAGATAGATAGCCCTAAAGTGATGGGCGTATATACAATGCTCGGGGGACAAAACTTCCTAAAGAGGGAAAAAATGCCCCGGTGGTCCTAGTGTGTTCACACACATCACTACCACATGTATACGGTAAGAAAAAACCATCCCTAATAGATCCCGATCCAAGGGCTAGGTTTATGTGTGGTCCCCCTTTTTTTTAATTAAGCTAAAAAAAACCAAGAGTACTAAAGTAACATTGTGTGTGTGTGTGTGTGTGTGTATGTATGTAGGTGTATGTGTATGAGTGTGTATGTGTATGTGTATGTGTGTGAAGATGAAGTGAAATCTATGTTGAGTTCTCCCTTTGCTTCCTAGCATGAGCGCCCATTTTCCCCCTTCTTGAGTGCCTGTTTTTGATCAAAATTCGCAAGGAGAAAAGTGCTTTTATTTGATTTCTTGGTCAAATTTTGGTGCAAGACTCTCTCTTGCTCGCACACTCGATGTGGATTTAAGTTATGAGGTCCAATCGAATTCTTCTCTTGCCCTAAGGTGGCCAAGTATAAGCCATTGTAGCTTAAGTCATGTGAGCTTCTAGTCTGACCTTGATTCATTGGTTGCCTCCCCTGAAGTCCATGTGAAGCTCTTAGGGGTCCAATAATTCTCTGCTAAGTAATCGATATCCACGTGATAGCTTATCCTTGATTTGACAGGTCATTGCATTTATAATGTATAATCCCTAAAGTCTCTAATCTCATCCTAATGCATTGGAATGCTACCCTTGTCCGTAGTCTAAACCTTAATAGGTTCTCAAATTCAAGAGTACGGTCTCTTGACAATACTATTACGAATTAAAGTCTTATTAGTTTTGACTGCTACCACATAAGGTCATGAACAAAAGTCTCCAACAAACTACTACTACAATTTGGGGATCTTACACTTTCTCTATCTCAGGATAAGGATAAGTCAGTCATCATTGTTCTAGTGTCTGTCTGTTTTGTAAATGTGCCTCATATGCTTGTAAAATAGCATCGAAGGTTCAAATATTTTGTCCACCAAAATAGATCCCCCTAAACTAGTGCTTCTCAGCACTTCTACCGATTTTATTGTTTTCGAGTCTCTTTGCTGTTTAAGTAGATCTTGAGCTGATTCCAGGTCAATCTCTACAACCTTCTGCTTTCTCTCACATCTAGCTTTCATTCTTGCTTGTCATTCTTTCCATGGGTTCTCTCCGCTGACACTAGAGTTATCAGCTTTCTCACTCTCCACCCTTTTTGTGGTCTCTTTTGGCTCTTCCTTGTTTTGTTTCTTAGCTTGTGCTTGTGTTACTACGTTAACTGGAACAGTCATTTCCTCCTCAGACCCTACCGGTGATGGTATGGAGTGAACCATATTGATCTGCATTTTACCCCTCTTATCAAGATGATTCGGGCACTTAACAATGAAATGGGGAACACCATAGTCATTACAATAAGCATTTATTATCACTATATCTGTCCTAGGACAGTCCTTCATCAAATGGTCACCATTACTTGAAACATGGTCCAATAGGTGTAGGATTACTCGCATATTTCCTAGGAGGATAAGACGATCTTGGCTTGGGTCCTCCCGGTGCAATAAACATTACATATCTTTGATCCCAACTAGGGGACCCCTTAGGAGTCATAGAAGGCACTTTTGGAGCATGTGAATGCCCCATTGGATATGTATCCATATGCATACCCTCATCATAACTCAAATAATTGGGTCTATTGTACCCCCCTTGCTCCTCATAGTATCATGTAGGAACTATGGCTCTTTCTTGTGATTCCTCGGTTGGCATGGCATATCTCACTGTTACTTAACCTTCTTTTGGTAGTGATGGTTGTGTTCCAAGTACAGGCACAAGTTTTTCCATTACTGCTGATGGATAATGTCCTGGTCCCATTGCATACCTAGGTTGTGGCATCGTGTTTGGAGGCCCTCGCATTGGTTGTTCTCTCACGAAGTTCTTGTTGTTATAACACTCTTCCATCGTATGATTGGTGTATTTTTTCTCGATGTCACACCACTTAGGAGCTCTCTGAATGAGTATAGGGAAATCCCGTGATAGATGGTTGCCGCCACAAGTGTAACATTTCTTTGGCTTAGGAATAGCCACTGCCGATGTGTTCACTTGTCGTAGAATCCCCTTTGTCAATTGCTCATAGTTCACCGGACCCTCTGACTTTTTAGTGGTCTTAACAAAAGAGTTTTCACTTGACGTTGAACTCTTCTTGTCACTACCCTTCTCGGATTCATCCTCGATGAGTTTACAATTATCCACCATATCTATGGCCTCTTTGGTTACCTCATCCAAGGTAGAACACTTCTTTAAGTACAAGTCCTTTTTCAGAACTTCACTTCTCACTCCGCAGATAAATTTGCGGACTATCCTGGCTTGAGTAGGAAGTTTGCCTATTGGACACCTCTTCACATACCTTTTCATTCTCCTCGATGCGTCTCTAAATGACTCCTTGGATTCCTGCTCAAGGTTAATGATCTGAGAGTAGGAATTTTGCTCAATTCCTCTCTTGGAGAATTCTCCAGTGAACTACTCATAGAAGTCCTCTAATCTTTCAAAATCCACGTTTTCCAGAGATTGGAAGCAATCTACATCATCTCCTTCTAGCGTCATTCCAAGACCTTGAAACTACGTCCTAGGATCATTCACGTTCTTAGCATCAACTATTTGTAGAAATCCAGCCACATGAGCAAAAGGATCTCCCAATCCTTTAAAAAATATGTGTATCGATTTTGCTAGTTGCGATGGCCTTACATGTCTCTCTTTGAACAATCTTCCTCCAAGCAAACCACCTATTACACCCTCTTCAGGCATTCTACCCTCTCTCCCCATCAATTCATCATTTCCACAGGGGCATGTATCACTGGTATAGTTCTTGGCGGATGGATTTCTCTGATCTACTCGTTAATGTGGATGCAGTGGTCCTGAATTGAACAAATATCCACCTCTTGCATGCGATGTTTCTGCTACCATACTAGGAGCCCTCTTATTGATGATTCTTTCATGCTTACTCCTACAATGACCACTTCGTCACGTTGAACACTCTTTATTGGTCTAAGAGAAAATCTCTCCATCTGAGATTTGGCTACCCTTTCCTCTTCTACCCTTTGTGAAGTAACAGGATTCACTTGCATGACTTGGTTCACAGGTCTCCCCTTTATGGTAAACCTCCTTAAGGCCACATTCACTGCTCATAGTATTTCCTTTCAAACTTGTCCATCACCAAAATTGGTGATCCCTCTCGATGTAATTTCTATTGCTTGCAGAGGAGCAATAAGCATTACGGGAATGATTACCCTCACACGGCCTTAAATTATATGAACATCAAAACACAAGAAGGCAGAACAAAAGACAAGTTACAGAAACAGAACATCGTCATCTTCATTGATATGCAACCGAACACAGAGTACAAGAGGGAAGATATATTAATAGCATGAATATTAGAGATATCCCCAAAGACTGGTATGCCCCCCCATATACAACCGTTTCTCCAGCGCATATCGGGAACGGTGCAAAACCCCATCCCATCCCATGATATCCTATGAAGAACTGTCCCAAAGCTGCATGACTCCTAGTTCGCAATGTCCAGACCTCCGCAGGACCACACTGTGTGGCTTATGCCGTAACACCTGGCATGCACAGTGGATTGCGCAAACCCACACCTTAGCCCCTCCATGTCGAAGGTTCCGATTGCAATAAATCACTCGTTGCAAACAAGAGACATGAGCCCGGGTCTCAGCACAATCTTCTGCAGCTTTTGCCCAATCAGCAATATCAAAACCTTCTAGGACAATATTCTTACCTCTGTCATTATTTGATGGCTTAGGTTTCCTCATCACAACCTGTTGAGTTGGTTGCTGCGTTATCACCTCGGCAGACACCCTTGATCTCCAACTCTGCATTTGAGTCTCCAAAAAACTGTGGAGGCCCTGCTGCATCTCCACTGCTAAGGCATACAGATTATTCATGTTAATCATCACATCACCATGATGAGATGCTAAGTAAGTGGCAAGGCTATTCTACGTTTGCAATTGAAGAAATTCCTCTTGAATAGAAGCAACAAATGCAGAGTTAGCCTCCCTTAGTGTCTAGATTTCTTTAGTTTGCCACCGAGCTGCCGTAGTTAATGCTACATTTTGATTTTTTAAATCGGTGATGCTAGCCAGCAAAGCCGTTACCTGCGTTTCTAGCTCAGTGAGGCGTGACTCGGTTGCGGGAGCTGGCTAGGATGAACGTAAAGACTCCACAAGAAGCTGCAAAAATGTTCCGCACACCTGGAGCTGATCAGAGGGGTTTGCGGTCGTCGTCTCCCAGGGAAAAACTGCTGCAAGAGTGCCCTCCATCAGAGCAGCGGTCATAGTAACTCCAGAATTTTTTGGTTGCGAGGAAGTATCCGCACCCACAGAGCCAGTTCCAGCTGGAGTGGAGGTTGCCACCCTTTCCTGCATTCTCCGTCTCCAATGCACAACAACAGAATCCTCCGGCAAGGCAGATGTTGCAGCAGGAGGTGGTGTGGAAAACAGGTTTTCCTCCCGACCTCGCTTTCGGTTCGATGTTCCTCTAGTGGCCATCTCTTGTGCACTAAAGGCTACCACTGCAGTCGATGTTCCTGGCATATCCACGATGCGAATAGGGGTTTGAATTACCCGCACAATAGGCACTTCCTGACTCTGAGTTTGTGGAAAGGGTATAGTAGTCCCACGTACTACAAATCTGTCATCTTCAAAGTGACATAGACGGTGAAGGGTGAGGAAAAAATTCCCTTAATGGAAACACCAACGTAAGCAGCTGGCCGACTTTGGTATTTGTTGGAGTACTACGCCCCATCTGTGCCACCACTCTTTGGCACTCTGCTAGCAACTGTTCCCTGAGGATCGCTGCTCACACCACCGGCCCAAATTTGTCCGAATGCAATACATTGTGTGCTTTGGCCAAAATCATATATGTTTTGGCTTGGAGCCAAATTGCCTCAAGAAACCAGCGATAGGTATCCCTTATCGATGTATCTGTGAGCCCGGATAATTTGTATTCACCCTTTACTTTCAAGCCAAACTCTTGTTCAGCCTCTACCAGCAGGAATAACATGCGATGCTCACACAACACCATCAGTGGGTAGGCAGCAGCATCTTGAAATCCTCTCTATTGTTAATTAAAATTTTGCTGGTTGTTGATTTGCACCACATCACCAGTAGCTAGCTGCTCTATCAATGTTGTGGCCTACGGGTGAACAGGGATACCTTGCCAATCCAGGTTGGCAAAGATACGCAAGCGCAAATCCTGCAACCAAGCATCCACCCTACGAAGAGCTAGTTGTTGCACTAGAGTAAATGGAATGCATTACAGCAAGGAAGCCGTCATGGTAGAGAAGAGACACAGAAGAGCAGAGAAATGATACAGTAGAACCTTGCAAGCGCGATGCAAAAAACGGGAGGAGAGTATAAGGAATCAATTGCATGCACTAAACCACTCACAACGAGTTCTCAAAATAGGGCGTGCCACGATGTCGCAATCATCATTGCCCTTTCTCGGCTTTTCAAGATTTCATGCAAAAGAATTCCCAATCATGATTAAGGTGGCTTCCAGCTCTTGTACCACAACAAAGGGGCATTGAATTGAGGTAGGTGAAAAATAATGGTGTAGTTGAAATCCATTCACCGGCACAGAAATCACCTCCCCCCGCAAATCCGCCAAATAAAAAGTAGTGGGCCCGCATGCTTTAAGAAGTGGACCACCGTAATTTTAGCTTCCCAGGCATCTTCCCAAGGCGAGAATTAAATACAAGGACCAACTATCCCCGTAAAAATTTATGTGCTTTAGGGCGATCTAGCCCTTTCTTCCGCCTGGACTGCAGATCTTGCAACACCGCAAAACTACGCAACCTCTCTTCATCTAATTCCTGCAAAACATCCAAACGATAAACAACAAAATCTTTTGGAAGAATCTTATCTGCAATCAGCATCCGCAAACTCGGAACCACATGCTCCACTGGGGTAATTGCCTCCATACCAAATGCCAACTTGAAAGGAGTCAATCATGTCGCCACTTTATATGTTGTCTGATAAGCCCGTAATGCGAAAGGAAGTTTCACATCCCAATCCGTTCTATGCATATTCACTAACTTTGTTAAAATACGAACCAATTTCTTATTAGAAGGGTAATATGGAGAAGATTTCCTCTGCAATACAAAGTAAAATTATAGCATTCTCTCCATCACCTTATTCAAAAAATGGCTACCCCGATCACTAACGAGCTCAATAGGACAGCCATATCTGGAAAAAACATCCTTATATAAACACCCAGCAACAAAAACTGCAGTATTATCTTTCAAAGGCCATGCCTCCACCCATTTAGTCGCATAATCCGTGGCTATCAAATTATACTTATTACCAGTGTGAGCTGCTACTAATGGGCATCGCCTTCTCGCTCCATTCTATATTATATTCATTTGCTGGGATGATTCTTCCCCTTATGCCAGGCCTCATTAACATTTACCTTCTGACAGGGCTTGTCAACACTTCAAAAGGCTCGAGGTTCGAACTCACACAAATTCCGCAAACATCCTTATTGGAACCTGTTGTAACCAACCCAACACATCGTTGATGCTACCTAACAGGTGGAACTTTTAAACAAAAAAAAAAGATAAACGACCCTCAGCTCCCATGTGCGCGACCCCTCATGCCCGTACCTTAGTCGTCTGCTGCCTCTCGCCTCATTGAAGCCTTGCATCAGCTATCACGCACCGTCGAAAGTGCTTCGTCCTCACAGCTTCACCTCCCCTCTGAACGCATACTCCTCGAACGCATCTTCCTCAATTCCCTTTTTTTCTTGATTTTCTCCAGCCGGGTACCCCCTACTGGATTAAAAGGTCCAATAAAATCCAATCCCCATTTTTAAAAAGGCTCCAAAGGCAATACTGGCTGAAAAGGCATTCTAGACATTTTAGTAGGTTGTCCCAACCGCTGACACACATCACATTGTTACACAAAGATTCTTGCATCTTGAAACAATGTAGGCCACCATAATCCTGATTGTAGAACTTTCCTAGCCGTGATCAATGTTGCAAAGTGGCCCCCTGCAATGCCGGTATGGACTTCCTCCAAAACCGATTCTTGTTCTTATGGTAGAACACATCTGAGCAAGACCTCCACAACCGTGTGATAATACAGCTTCCCCATGATAATCTCAAAATTCCTGCTTCGAATAACCATCCATTTCCTTTGATGATTGGACAAGAATGAAGGCATTTTCCCACTGTCGATAAAATGAAACATCTCCTCATACCAAGTCCATGGAATACTGGGGATGATCCTAGGTTGTTGCGTAATTTTAAGATCATCTGCAACAGCTCTTGTTAAAAAGAGAGACGCATCCAGAAATTCATCAGCCACCCCGTCGGTGGCTCACCAGAATCTAGCCTAGATAGGTAATCATCCACCGCATGGTAGGCTCCTGGACGATGTATGACCTCAAAATCAAATTCCTGCAACAAGAGCACCGATCTGGACAATCTTCCTGTCAAATTTTGTTGGCACACCAGATATAGAAGCGCCGAATGATCCACATGAAAGAAAAATCGCCTGCCCAACAGATAATGACGGAACTTTTTCATTGAATAAATCATCCTTAAACATTCTCTTTTTCTCACAGAATAATTCATTTCTGCGGGCGGATGATAATCTTTTGCTGGCATAATAGACAGGTCGAAACCACCCTTAACTTTGTTCCTCAGCACATTGTCAATGGCCCGGTCAGAAGCATCCACGATTACATAAAAATCCTGACCCCAATTCGGAGGGATCGTAATCGGAGCTTTGGACAACTGAAGTTTTAATCTCCAAAAAGCTAGATCACATTCCTGCGTCCATTCAAAAACTTTATCATGCGCTGCCTGATTAATAGAGATTGTCAAATGTGCGACAAACCTCAAATGCCTCCCATGCCAACGAGCTTGGCCCAGAAAGACTTGACACTATTTCGAATTCATCGGCGGAGGCGCTTCCATAATTGCGGCTATTGTATCCAGATCCACGGAAATGCCATCCTCAAAGATTATATGACCCAATAACCTTCCACTTCTAACTGCAAATGCATATTTTAGAGGATTTAAACTGAATTTCACCTCTCGATATTTTATAAAACATAACCGCAATTGCTTCAAATGCTCTAATTGTGCTCCAAAAACACTGAGATCATCCAAAAAAACTCTCATAAAATCCATCAAATAGGGACCAAAAATTTGAAACATATCCCTTTGAAAAGTTGAGGGCGCATTCCTTAATCCGAACCACATCACTATGCATGCAAAAACGCCCCATGCTGTAATAAAAGCTGTTTAAGGTTGATCACGCAACGCCATTCGAATTTGGTTATATCCACTAAACCCATCCAAAAAAGTATACATCTCGTGCTCTCCCATATCATCCAAAATAGAATCCAAAAATGGAAGAGCAAAAGGATCCGAAACAGTAGCTGCATTCACCTTTCGATAATCCACACAAATGCGAATTTGCTTGTTTTTCTTTGGTACCACCACAATGAGAGAAATCCACTTGAGATTATCAATAGGGGTAATAAAATCCACCTCCAGGAGATGATCAATTTCCACCTTAACTTGCTTTGCCACATTCAGATTCATCCTATATGAATGCTGCTTCACTGGCACCGCATCCGGTTTCATATTAATGGTATGATGATAAAAGTTTGGATCCAATCCTTGCATATCTGCATATTCCCATGCAAAAATATCCTTAAATTCTGTCAGCAAATTAATCAAATCTCCTCGAAAACTTGCCTCAAGATATTTATTAATATAAAAAGGTTGAGACTCCACTCACTCCCCTAGAAAGACCTTCTCCAATTCATCTTCCTTGACCCTTGTAACTTTTCCCATCTGTGCTTCAAACGCACGTTCTTACTTAATAATGTCCTCCAATGATTCGAGACTAGGCAAAGCTTTTTGTTGCTCCCCTATCTCTGATGAAATTCCTGAAGCCCCTAAAGATTTCCCCTTCAAAATCATAGAAATGTCCCCATGAGATATAAAGAAACTAAATCCGGATTAGCCTTTATAAATTGCTCCTCTTCTAATCCTTCCACCATATTTAATGTATTTGCTATCACAGGCCATGCTTCTTGAACTGGTTGCCTTCATGTTCCCGACATCACCCAAAATTTTATGCGACCCTTTTTAATTGTAAGCATATTTGCCTCCCAATTATGCTTTACCCTGGCTTGTCGTAACCATGGTCTCCCCAAAATAATGTGATAATCCTGACTGTGATCCTCAATATTCAAGACTACTAAAGAAGCAGCAAAAGCTAAACCAGCTACATCCAAGACAATGCCCCGGAGTAATCCTATTGGCTGCACTCTTCTTTGATCTGCCATGCGAACTACAAAGGGTGCAGGTTCCCAATCACTAAGTCCAAAACGCTCACAAGCCGCTTGAGTAATAATATTTACTCCTGCACCTCCATCGAACAGTACTTTGTCGATGTATGTACCATGATATCTGCCTGAAAGCTCTGGGATGCGGGTATCCGTGATCCTATTTGTCGACAACGGGACTAACTCATCTCCCTCACCCTCAGCTATTGCAATGTCAACTTCCATCATTTCCTTGGACTTCTGACTTAGCAAGGCCTTATGAAAATTCGGAACCAATTTCAGTAATGAACCCAAAGATACTTGTATTGGTGAATCAAGGACCTCTTTCCAAACTGAATTCCAATTATCATCAACCTTGTTTATGTCTTTCCCCTCTTTTGTTTCCAGACCAGCGGTCAATGGTCCTGATGGTTTCAATGGTGGTGCTGACTGTGGCATCCACGTCACAGTCTTTTTTCATACATCTTCCTGAGTTGCTCAATCTGGAAGCTTAACATCGACTGTTGGAACCACATTTTTTCCAGAACTCGTAATTAGTGAAACCATCGGACTCTGACTCCTCCAACCCTTCAATCTGAACCATAGCCACACTAGGCTGCTTTCCAACAGCACGTTCCAACTTCTTTCGATCATACTCCATAGCGTATGAACACTCGGACCGCCAATGCCCATCCCCCAAACAGAAAAGGCAGGTCTTGGGTCCATTAGGATCTCGGCCACCTCTTCCGCGATCGCGACCCCCTCCTTGACCCCGTCCCCCTGCTTGTCCTTGAAAGGGCGCCTCTGATGTATGAGCATGAGCCATCGCCACCGCAGGCTCTTGTCTCTACCCTGACTATGGTGGGTGCCATGTAGAAGAATCCCGACTCCTACGATCCCGACCATTGAAATAACATTCCATTGTATTATGAGTGTTGGCCGTGCAGATCGCACACCATTTCTGATTCATTGCACACTCTTGAGCAGCATGTCCCGGATTTTGGCACTGAGTACACCATAAGTCCTTCAGACTTTTAACCACCGCAGCAGATTCTAACGATCCAGATGGAACACCTTTCCCTTGACACTGGGATTTTCTCTAAGGTGCCTCCTCCGATTCTTTCATCAAATTGTTGTTGCCTGAGTCTGAGGAATCTGAATCTGCAGTCTCCAACTTTGAACTATCACTGCCACTTCCCTGAGACTTAAAATGAGATTTCTTCCACTCTTTTCTCTTTGATTTATTTGGGGATTTCGTATCCTCCAAAGCTTCTCATGCTACAACAGCCCTTGCAATTACATTATCCAGTGGAGTAGTTACCTTATCCACTATTGCCATAGCAGTTCTGAGATCCTTATTAATTCCTCGCAAAAAATAATCATTCAACACCTTGGCTACTAGCCTTTATGCCTGAGGTACCCGCTGCAAAAGCATCCAAAATTTTGTAGCATAATCCTCCACTGGCAACGACTTTTGACGCAGCGTACGAAGCTTTTCCATAATTTGAGGGACCATCTTTTTCATTCTGAACCGTCGCAAGAACGCTCTAGACCCTTTGTCATACATTTGAAAGTGATCATCAGGGTATTCTAACAACCATTTGGTAGCTTTCCCTGAAAGTGTAGATTCAAACACTGATTATTGATGAAGAGGAATCACCACCCCAGGATGATTCAATCCATACACTTTATTAAATTGTCGCAAATGTGCATTAGGGTCTTCCTTTGTAAGACCTCAAAAATGGCTATACTTAATCTGAGGTTGTGCCATCGTCCCTTGCCCAATTGTATCCCCTCCCAAAAAAGCTGACGAACACTATGAGGTGGGGACAATGGTGGTGAAACCTTAGAACTGCTTACCGGAGACTGTGGTGGAGCAACATGGGTGGGTGAGGGTGAACACACGGCATGAGGACATGACTGACTATGTGGAGTACACCGCGCACGCCGAATACGCCTACCACGCACCGGATTTGGTGATGGAGATACATGTTCCTCAACCTGCGGTGTACAAAAAACGAATTCATCCAAACTACCTCTCCTCCAACGTCTCCCCACAATTGGAACCACAGGGTCAGGAGGACCCTGCGACCTAGTGTGCATGCATATTCATCGCAGGTCTCCCATCGTGCATCGTGGTTGCTAGATGTAATGTCTATTGCCCGCAGAGGAGCAATAAGCATTATGGGAATGATTACCCTCACACTACCTTACATTATATGAACTTCAAAACACAAGAAGGCAGAACAGAAGGCAAGTTACAAAAATAGAACACCGTCTTCTTCATTGATATGCAACCGAACACAGAGTACAAGAGGGAAGATATATAAATAACATGAATATTAGAGATATCCCCAAAGATTGGTATGCCCCCGCATATACAATCGCTACTCCAGTGTAGATCGAGAACGGTGCAAAACCCCGTCTTGTCCCATGATATTCTATGTAGAACTATCCCAAAGCCGCATGACTCCTAGTCCGCAATGTCCAGACCTCTGCAGGACCACAGGACCGCATTTTGCGGCTTATGCCATAACACTGAGTCAAATAAGTAGACATTATAGATGTTGAGTCGGAATAAGTGTCTGGGACTTCTTTAAAGATAGTTCCAAATTGATCACCTTGATTCACACTCTCTATGGTGGATACCCTACTAGAAGTCTCTCCAAGCTAACCTTGATTTGCTAGTGTATGACCAGATCTAAGGTTATATTGACTTGTTAAGCCGTGGATAGAGTACTTATTGGTGGATTGGATGTTTATCCGGTTTTTTCCACTTGACTTGAATTCAATTCCTGTCAAGCAATTCTTTGCTTGCAACCTGGTTCCTGTGTGATAGTTTTAACCAAGCTAGTTGTTTTCTCTCAAAGACTATGTAATTTTGCTAATTATTGTAATTGGTATGTGTATATCACTTCAATCTGAGCTAAGTGAGTCAGCAATTGAGATTTCCAAATTCTACCCTTGCAAAGAGGTAAAGGACTAATCTGCAACTTGGAAACTTATTTATCATGTATTAATTTTGATTCGATGGAACCCAAACCTGACCAGTGACTTTTTAGACTTGGTTTTCCATTTGGACACGTTGTTGTAATCTCTAGAAAAGTTTCAGTGAGTTTGAACAAGATTTATCCAAGTTACCAGTTGTTTAGTGTTCGCAGACTCAGGTTTCAAGAATCTAACTTAGGTCTCACCTTTGTAATCTAAATTTCACCAAAATTATTTTGAGTAGTCTACTTGATGTGCTTAACCCTATGGTATACTCAATTGTGCAAAATATCTCAAACCGGGGGTAGATGTAAATAATCGTGATTACTTACTTCTGGGACTTCTTAGCATTTTATTTATCAATTTGATGATACAAACAGGTAAAGCAACTCAACTTAATCTCCCTAGCAAAGTTTCACAAAGTTTGGATAAACCCTACTCAATTTGTCAATAATTTTGTGTTCGCAGACTGCCTTTACAAAACTAGCCACAATTTTTACTTTAAAAATCCAATTTTTACCGAATTTGATATGAGTGTTCAATACAACATTCCTAAGCCTATGGTACTGCCATTTGACCAAAATTTTTTGATTTGGGGGTAATATAAATAATCACGATTATTTACATCTGGCAAATTTTGACATCTTTCTAGACATTTCATGCTGCATACTGATGAAACACTTCAAGATAAGCCTTTGATCCAAGTTTCACACAAATTGAAGCAAATTATCCAAGTCGAATACAATTTTTTGACAAACAATACAAACTTCAGTTTTTTCCAAGTTTTGAGTATGTTTTATGATCCAAACTCTATGAGCCTTCACAAAAGATGTTTTTAATGATGCATAGAGTCTCTAGTATCAATCTTGATCAATTTGAGCCAAATGTAAATAATCGTGATTATTTACTTTTGGCCTAAAATGAACAATTTTTGCAATTTTTCAATAGTCAATCTTTTTGTGACATGTTTCAAGCCTATGAGTCAAGTCAAAACTTAATTTGGCCTTAAATGCATCCTTATGATTACCCACTGGTTCATACAACTTTTATGAGCGCAATCTCTAGTCGAATTCAATATTTGATAGTCTTTTAATGTTGTTTCAAGCCATAGACCTGAAATTCTGTAACTTCATGTAAACAACTCACAGATGATTCTTTTGGAGTGAGCAATGATATGTAAGCTCATGCTGTGTATTTCATTATCCAAAAACTTAATTAAAACTTTACAAAGTTGGCTTTTATACCTTAGCCAAGGTTTCTTAGGTCAAAAACTAATCATCTGGGAGATCTAACCAAGGATTAATGATACAATTTGGAATCTTATAGCTCCGGCTCATAGATTACAATATCCACTCATCAAATAGGAGTTACAATATTCTTAATTTATCAAAAGAAGAAGTGTTTTTACAATGAAGCTGTTGGAATTAGGGTTGCAGAGAAACACACACAGCTTGGAGAAGACGAAGGAAGCTCAAGGCACACAATAGAGAGTGTGTTACTTAGTGTGCAATGGAAAAATAGATAGCCCTAGAGTGATGGGCGTATATACAATGCTCGGGGGAAAAAACCTCCTAAAGAGGGAAAAAATGCCCCGGCGGTCCTAGTGTGTTCACACATCACTACCACATGTATATGGTAACAAATCCCTCTGGAGTGATGCGGTGAACGAGAGCTGGCACATGAGTAAAGGGAAGTGCCATGCCCTGAGGACAGGATCAATCCACAAATGGGAGTAAGCCCAAAGCTTTGCGGAAAGCTTCAAGCTTCTCATGAGACAATGCCTTTGTGAAAAGATCTGCAAGGTTGTCCTGTGTTGGCACATAAGCCAAGCTGATCTCTCCTGCTGAGAGCCTCTCCCTGACATAGTGGTAATGCACCTCAATGTGCTTTGTGCGAGCATGAAAAACTGGGATCCTCGCAACTGCCAATGCGCTCTGACTGTCAGTGTAGATAGTGTTGGCAGTATCCTGTCCAACACCCAAATCAGCCATAAGCCGTCTGAGCTATACACACTCAACCGTAGCTGTGAAGATTGCCCTGTACTCAGCCTCACAACTCGAAGTGGCCACAGTAGTTTGCTTCTTGCTCAACCATGATATACATGAACTACCAAGCATGAAACAAAAACCACTTGTGGACACTCGCGTGTCAAAACAACCAGCCCAATCTGAGTCCGAAAAAGCATGTAAGTCTGGTGGCAATGATCCCCCCTTGGGATAAAACAAGCCAAGATGTAAAGTGCCACTAAGGTAGCGGAAAATCCTCTTGACAGCCTGCCAATGCTTAGACCCTGGGCTATGCATAAATCTGCTGACCTGTGAGACTGCAAACTGAATATCCGGCCTCGTGTTGCATACATAAATGAGGCAGCCAACAGCAGTTTGGTAAAGAGTGACATCAGCAGGATCACCAGCATCATGTAGACTCAACTTCAAACCTGTTTCCATGGGAGTGGCAATAGGTTTGGAATCCTCAAGTCCAAATTTACATACCAATGTCTCTATGTAACTTTTCTGACACAAGGCAATACCACCATCACACTGCTTAAACTCTATACCCAAATAATGATGCAACAGCCCCAAATCTTTCATCTTGAAAGTAGCATTCAAATCAGCCCTTAATTCAGCAATATGTCTCTCATTTGGTCCAGTGATCAACAAATCATCAACATCAAGAACCACAATGAGAAGTACATCACCCTCACACTTCACATACAATGTGCTTTATGTTGGACTGTTACGAAAGCCTTGTTTGACCAAATGAGTGTCATCTTTCTCATACCAAGCACGAGGAGATTGCTTCAACCCATACAAAGCCTTGTTACATTTGCACACTTTGTCTTCTTGTCCTTTTATGACAAAACCGTGAGGCTGCGTTACATAAACTTCCTCAAATATATCACCATTCAAGAAAGCAGTAACAATGTCTGATTGATGTACATCCCAACCAAAATGAGCTGCCAATGCACATAGAAAACGCACAGTAGTTATACGACAAGTGGGAGCAAAAGTCTCTTCATAATCTATGCCTTTTTGCTGTGCATAACCCTTTGCAACAAGTCAAGCCTTATGGCGATCGATCTCACCATCCGGCTTGCGTTTCAACTTGTAAACCCACTTCGTACCAATGGCCTTTTTGACAGGAGGCAAATCACATAAAGTCCATGTGTCATCTTCTATAAGTGCATCATATTCTGATTGCATGGCAGCCATCCAATTTTCTGAATTTTGTGCTTCATCAAAAGTTAGAGGCTCCTCAACATCATGTAAGCTAGACACAGCCAAAGCATAACAATCTGATGCATAAGATGCATGGCGAGAGCCTGAACGAGTACGACTAGACAAAGGTGCATCCAATTTACTGTCACGCAAAGTGTGCACCAGCCATTTTGGCATACCTCTAGCCTGCTCATTTTCAGCCCTTTCCTAATCAAGTACATCATGTACATCTGCATCAGTAATAGGCTAATCTAAAACATTTTCAAAAACCCCCATAGGCTGTACATTTGCCTCATTGGAACTTACATTCGTATTTCCACCACTGAAAAGAGGCAACAAAGTGTCATAAATGTCCTGTGAGCTTACATTACTGTCTCTAGTACATGACAGCAAGGGCTGAACAGTTGCTTCCACAAACACTACATCCCGTGAAACAAGAATACGTTTTGTTTGCGGATGATACAACCTGTAACCTTTGCTTTCAGCACTATAACCAACAAAAATACATTTGACAGCCTTATCATCCAATTTTCTGCCCTGCACTTGTGGCACCAAAGCATATGCCAAACAGCCAAAAACACGCATGTGCTCAATAGAAGGTTTTCTATCATGCCATGCTTCATATGGAGTAATAGATTGCAAAGCTTTCGTAGGACACCTGTTAAGTACATAAGTGGCACACATGATGACCTCAAGCCAAAAAGAATGCGGCAAAGCTTGACTTTTGACCATACATCGTGCCATTTCCGTCAGTGACCTGCTTTTCCTCTCATCAACTCCATTTTGTTGAGGTGTATAAGGCACTGTACATTGGTGGTTTATCCCACGACTAGCCATAAATGCATTGAATTCATGAGACATATACTCCCCCCCTCGATCGGAACGGAGGGTGCCCATAGTACATTTTGAGACATTTTCAGCCATAGCCAGAAATTGTTTGAAGCACATAAAAACTTCGGACTTCGCTTTAAGCGGAAATACCCATGCATGCCTGGAGTAATCATCAATGAAAGTCACAAAGTACAGAAAATTTCCCAAGGATGGAGTTTGCATGGGCCCACAAACATCACTATGCACAAGCTGCAACTTGCATGTGGCCCGAACTGAACCATCCTTTGGAAACTTAGGACGCTGCATCTTACCCAAAATACAGCCTTCACAAACATGTTTGACAGGTGCTTCAAGAGGTGGCAAAGAAGCAACCATATCAGATTTCTGCAAATGCAGCAAACTGGCAAAATTCAGATGACCAAAACGTGCATGCCAAAGTTTTGCATCTGAAATAGCCCTTGAATCTGCAACAGCATTTGCAAAATTTTGTCCACACTTGTCATACAAAGTGAGCTTATACAGCCCACGGCACGAAAGGCCAGATGCAACAATTTCATCACCAAAATTGAGATCATGAACTGTACATCTATCATCCACAAATTTGACTACAAGTCCAAGTCTAGCAAGTGCGGATACAGACAAGAGATTCTTCTTGATCCCAGGTACATAAAGTGCATCAACAAGTGTGAAAGAACTGCCATTAGCAGCAGTAAGCACAATCTTTCCAACTCCCTGAACTGGATAAGAGGCATTGTTGGCACAAGTGACTGAATTCCCATGAGGGACAGACTCGAGAGAGGTAAACAATTCACGATGTGAGGTAATGTGCTTTGTAGCACCACTGTCGAAATACCACACATGTGAATCTGCAACAACTGACAAGCATGCATCATGGACAGCAGGATTGTAACTGCACTCTGCGCTAAACGCCCATTCTGCATCAACATCAACAACACAGTCTCCTTTCACAGAAGACTCAACAATGGCTGCATTTGTAGTGGAACCAGCATTTGCAGTGGAACCACCTTCTTTCTTCTTAGCCTCTTTGGCCTTCAACTTAGGACACGACTTGATCAAGTGATCATTGGCTTTACAATAATGGCAACGCATCTTCTTTTTGCCCTTATCACCAGAATTGCTAGACGAAGTCCTGCTAGTAGAAGCATTGGGATCAGAAGTTTTGCCACTCCAAGCAGAACCATAAGAAGTGGCTGCATTACTGTTACCACCCTTTCTTTGAGAAGCAATAAAAGCCTGTTCAACTGCACGCTGCCTAGTCCTGTTTTTTCTGGAAAGTGACTCTTGCAACAACAATGTGCATAATGCATCAAACTTGACAACTTCTAGATTTCCTTGGGTCATAAGTCTCCAAGTACTAGAAAAAGTCTGGTAAGAATCTGGTAAGGCATCAAGAACAGTCTGCACAAGGGTACTGTCTGAAATGACTTCACCTGCAGAAATAAGCTGCTCATTGATATCCCTGACACTAGCAAGGAAAGTGTCCATATCATCTTCCTCATGCATAATCTTGGACTCCAGCTCTTTACGCAGCAAAGCAATTTTAGCCTCATTGCGGCTTGCATAAAGACCTGCTAGAATATCCCAAGCCTCTTTTGCAGATTTTGTTGAGCGGATGTGAGGAACAATGGTGCACTTCACAGACAACGCAATCAATGCATGAGCCTGTACATCCTTAACATCCCAACGAGCTTGTTCTGCCGTAGGCAAAACAACTCTAACAACTGCAATCCTTGCAGCAAGACCTGCAACATCCTCAACATCGCCTACATCCTCATAACCTGGACGTACATCAATGCCCTACACAATGTTCCAGACACCCTTTGACACAAGAACATGTTGCATCATATAAGCCCACATAGGGTAGTTGTCCCCATCCAACCTGTCCTCAGCAGCAAACATCTTGAACACATCGGTGTTGTTGTTGTCAGCCATGGTAAATGCTGCACCTGATGTGAAAACTGCCCAAAAATAGGAGCAACGAAGCGGGAAAAAACTGTGCTATATAGCACAAACCGTAGAGGACTATAAGGCACCTGTTATGCAGAAAATGGCACTGACAAAAATTTTGCACAAAATGACGAAATAACCTGTGCAGTACTGCCTGTAGTGGAAACGGAGGCCGAAATGAGCCCAAATCAAAATTCTGAGCAGACCAAGCTTTTCAGCTTACCCAAATTTTTTGTCGATCTGCGAACGCTCGCCAAAGCTCACTGCAATCGGAGAAAGTGAGCAGGCGTGTGCTGGAGCAGCTGGCGACTAAGCTCGGGAGGACGTGACCTGCTCTGATACCAATTGTTGGAATTAGGGTTGCAGAGAAACACACACAGCTTGGAGAAGACGAAGGAAGATCAAGGCACACAATAGAGAGTGTGTTACTTATTGTGCAATGGAAAAATAGATAGCCCTATAGTGATGGGAGTATATACAATGCACGGGGGAAAAAACCTCCTAAAGAGGGAAAAAATGCCCCGACGGTCCTAGTGTTTTCACACACATCACTACCACATGTATATGGTAACAGAAGCTCCCGAAAAATGTTACACAGGTTAGCTTGCTGGTAGCAATGCAGCTTCTTGCTCCTTTGAGGTGTCTATGGTGTTGTGTACCTCAATTTGAGTTGTTTGTTCTTCTCCTTGAGAGGTTGTTTGCGCTCTTGTCCTTTGTTCTAGGATAGAGGTATTCTACCCAACCAATTGGTTGTCTACATGTCGGATCATTGGGTTTTTAGTTTGAAGCTTCAAAGGATCAGGTTGGGAGTATTCTTCAAAATCTCCTAATAATCCTCTTTTTAACTTGAAAGCTTCTCTTTTCCTTTGCAGTCAAGCTACCCTTTGAGAAGGTTCTTCAATCTACACTAGTGGTGGCACTTTTGCTCCGTCTCTCATCCATTTTTTTGTTTACCTTTAAGAGCTCTTTTCTTTTCTACTTTTAGTTTTGAAGGGATCAACTCTTCTATCTTTTCTTCTTGGTCATCTCCATCATATTATTGATCTTCTTTCTCTTCAGAGCTCTCTATCAACTTTCTTTATCTTATGGAAGGGGATTTGGCCACTTCGTACTCTTCCTCTTCATTGACTACACTAGCAATCAACCAAGCATTTTGATCGGGGGCTAAAATTTTGTGCCTCTATCCCTTGATTGTGGGTACTACTCACTTTTCATTTGTAAATTTCCACTTGAACCTAGAAACTTGAAAATGATTGTGAATAGCTTTGTCTTAAATCCTTGAAAGTGACTCCCCCCCCTGCTCCTCCAAGCTCAAACCTATATAAGCATAAATAGAGATTGTATCAATTGCCTTGATGAGATTTAATACTGGTCAAAACGTGTTGGACATACATAATACAATCTCTTTTTCTAATTGCCTTGGAAAGTTTTTCACGCTTGGTCGACATTATTTACAAACCCATGGTCAACTTTGCTTAAAGGGTTAATGGGCCCCTCTTCCCACACTGGAGCTAGCGCCAAGTGACTCTCCTTTGAGCCCTTTTCTAGGACACACTAGAAAGCAGAAAATTCCTTTTGAGCTCCAAAGCCCAAATTCCTGCCATGAGAATAGCTTCCTACATATTGGTTCCAAGGAAATCTCAACCTTTGTACCCAAGGGTTAATTCCCACGGCCCCTTCTTTTGGCCACGTACCTGGCTCCATGAGCCACTACATAAGCTCAAGTGCACAACTTGATGTGTATGAAATATCCAATTCCAAGATTGTAAAACCCCACAAAGCACCAACACCATACACAAATTTGTCTTTGCATTTGCACAAGATCTTTGCATTCGCACTTTTTGCATTAGAACAAAGAATACCACATTTGACTTCATGAAAAGCAATTTTGTACAAGGATCCAACATCGGGTAAGACCATCCTTACATTTGTACAAAAATCTATTTTGTATGCCATGCCAACCTCGACACCCACTTTGATTCTGACGACACATTTGAAGGGGAGGAGCATCAATAATGATGACATTTTGCAGTCGACACTGTCAACAAAGCTTAATACAAACTTTTGAATATTTGTCGTTGGACTTCATTTGTAATCTCTGACATCGAAGAAAGTCCATTTGTATTTGACCTGCCACCTAGTTGCCTACAATTCTCATGGGGGAAGGTACATTTTGATCCTACACCCAATTGAAAACTCTCTGGGGAGGATCGTTTGACTTTTGTTCCTACACCCAGTGAACAATTCTCTAGGGAGGACACCTTGATAATTTTGGGTGCAACTATATCACACACGGGGACTCTCTGAGACACATATACACCACTCTTTCTAGAATGCGGACTATAACTTTAATGGATACCTTTGTCTATATGTAAAATCTCATGTTACAAGCCCTTTGTCAATGGTCTCGGCTTAGGGGGGGGATTTTTGGGTTTCAAGCCCATGGTAATTGCTCTTGTGGTAGATAGATACACACCACTCTTTTTAGCATGCAGAATACAGCTTTAGTGGATGCCTTTATATGTATGTATAATCTCAAAGAAATAATGCAATAATCTCGTATTTTTCTTTACTTTTCTTCTGCTTGCTTGATGTCTCACCTTATGTCTCTTGTCTACCTTCATTTGCCATAGCTTCAAGTGCCTAACACTCCCTTTTCATGATGAGGAGAAATACCTCTGTTGAAGTGGTAGATTCACCTATAGCCCCCACCGAAATCGAGGAGATTGAGGTGATGGTGACTAAGTGCATGATTGCGAAGAAAAAATCTATGGAAACAATCCCTTCCACCTCACCAGATGATATCATTGACGAAGAGATGTCCATGTCTCTAGCGGAGCCTCCCTTAATAGTTGAGGGAAGCCCTGTGGAGTACAATTTTGTGGACATGAGACAAGAAATTGATAGAAACTATCAGATACACAAAGTGAAGATAGGGTTGATGGACTATGCCGAGCTACCTTGGAATAATTGGAGAAGCAACCCAATGGTTTCTAATCTCCTCACTCATATGCAAGATACCAAAGGAAATGTTTTAGTGAATTACTAGAAGTTGCACGTTGAAGAGGCCAATGAGGTTGGCAAGGCATTAGATGATTTAATGGTCGAGGAGTTTGGACAAGCACAAGAAATAGGAACTATCACCCAATAGAAAATATGCAAAGCACTTTCAGGTACAGCAAAGAAAATGGTATATTTGTAGAGGGTATGTGTTCTAGTTAAAGAAGAATATATTTCAAAGGAGAATTTTGCCATTTTTCATACAAAAAATAGGGAGAAAGATAGGTTGAAAAAAATTACTATTTCAAAGAGTGAATACTCGAATAACATGGCAACAACACCTATCTTCAAACTAGATCTATATAATCAAGGCACAATAGGAACTCCATCAGGTTCCCCCATTTAGAAGAGACCAACATGACATTGAAAAGGAGAGATATGAAAGGGAACACGGGAGGAAGCTTAAGCGGAATTCTAAAATAGGTAAGTCATTCAGTTCAATAAACTTTTCAAAGAATCAAGAATAAGATGATATGTGGAGATCATTAGGAATGGACTTTGATGAAGATATGGTGAAGCTCATAAACACTCCAAGAGAAATAGCCCAAGAGACATTAAAGACTATTTTCTCAATGAAGCCTTCTCTGAAGTTGAAGATTAAAAAATTCATATATTCAGGCACAATGAGGATCTTCAGGATTCAACCCCTATGGAAATGTAAAGCAAGAGAAGTTGATGAGAAAATTTGAAATTCATTTTGGATTGGGTGATGCATATAAGGCTTTAAATATGCTAAAAAACTTTATATGATAGGAGCAGCTAGACAAAAGTGTCTTGCAAAGAGAAAAAATCCAATTGCAAGCTCAAATTTCAAAAATAATAAAGGCAAAGGAAAGGTCATAAGAGAATACTAAGCTGACGTAGAATATGGAGGATAAGCTTTTAGATATGAAATAAGAATTAAAGAAAAGCAAAGAATCAATGATATTTTACAAAATCAATTTGCACAGCAAAGAGAGTTATGCAAATAAATTTCAAGAATGGAGAGATCAATGGTATGTTGCACTTGAGGAGTAGATGCAATTGCCATGTCTTAATCATTCCAAATTTCAATTAAAAAATAGTATTCTACTGAGTGAGGCACAATCTTGTAAGGAATTTGAAACAAAACTCGAGGATATGACTAAAGATGATCTTGATATAGATGGATGATATTTATCAACACAAGAAGTTGAAGTGTTGAAATATGAAGTCATGAAGCAAGGAGAGCAAGTCTAGACTAAATCAAATCATTTGTTATTAACAAACCTTACCAAATATTTGCAAAAGAAGAGGCAAATGAGGAGTATAACCTATTGAAAAGAAGATATGATGATCACTTGGCAGAGCATGAGCACTTGAAGAAGAAGATGTATTCATGGTATGTTCAAAAAGAAATTCAAGATGTGCACAAAAGTTCAAAAAAAGATAAGGATACAGCTCATTAAGGTGATTTCTTGACTTTGATTTAAGTAGCAGAGAATGAGCACTTGAAGAAGAAGTTGTATTCAAGGTATATTTAGAAATAAATTCAAGATGTGCACAAAAGTTCAAAACAAGATAAGGATACAACTCATTAAGGTGATTTATTGACTTTGATTTAAGAAGCAGAGCAAAAGAAACTTAAGGACAAAGAGGAGGTTGCAAGAATAGACATGGAGGTGGTATAAAGTAATTACAAAAGTTGTGCAAGAAATACTTGAAGAAGATTTAGGTGAAATTCAAGGCCAAAATTTAGAAGGAACTCAAAAACATGATTCAGGTGAAGTATATGAGCAGAAAACGAAAAGAAATGTGAGAACCTAATGTAGTGATGATTGAAGTGTCTGAATATTTAGGGTGCCCTCTAGGGAGTTTCCAAAGTCAAGCATTGAGATGATTGACTAAATAGGGTTTTTGAACACTAAAATTTTGATACTAGTAGAAGAGGTAGGTTTCATATGTGGATGCACCTTGGATTTAGTTCTAGGCACTACAATCCATGTAATACTTTATTTTTGAAACCTAATTTTGAGTAGTCAAGAGATGTATGTGATTCAAGTTTTTCTTAAAAAAGTTTTTACCATCGGGTTCTGCCAAGTGTTGAACCTATGGTAGGTTTTTACTTTTAGTTTAATGTTTTATAATAGTTTCAGGACATGCATGGGCAAAACTATAATCTGAAAGGGCATACCTTTTTAGATCAGGAGATGAGGTATGATATTTGGCAATTGTAATGTTTTTTTCTATTTGTGAATGAAGAAGAAGACAGACATTTCTCACCCTATACAATTTACATTCTCTATTTTTTCTATCTGTGAATGAAGAAGAAGACAGAGGTTTCTCACCCTATGCAATCTACATTCTCTATTTTTAAAGTAATCAATAATCAGCTTCTATTCAATAATGCAATTGCATAAATCATTTCTAAATTTTTATTTGAAATATTTTTTGGGGTGAAGATTTTTGTGAGTTTAATGAAAGTAGTTATGCTACTTGGTTTCACTTTCTTGTTATGTCCTTCATAAAAATAGTCATCCTTTCTATCTCCAAAAATGCTTGTGAAAGTTGAACTTAAATCAAGAACAAGCTAGACCTATGACGATAGAGTTGGCTACTGGAAAATTGTGGTATCTTGACATTTTGTGGGGACCCTTGATTTTGAACTAGGGAGACACTCTACCTCAGCTTTCTTTAGAACCCTTCCAACTGAGATGTATGATGGGATTTTTGGGAATGGATTGGTTATTTAGAAATTAGGCTAGCATCCACTGTTGCCAATAAATTTTTTCATTTAGAGATAAATAGGCAAATCAAGTTGAAGTGCAAGGGAAGAATAGGACTCCTAGGGTTAAATTAAACCATCTTCTCAAGGGTATGAGAGCTAGAAAACATACATTTGTGATCAATTTTAATATGCTTGGTTGAGACTCCAGAAATAAAACATGGGTTCATGATATACTAACATCTTTCCCAAAGATCACACCACTCTTCCTCCTACTTGAGAAATTGACCACCATGAGATAGAGATCTTCCCAAAAAGTGAACTTGTATCAAAGAGACCTTATAAAATGGTGCTACCAAAGGCCATCAAGTTGAAAGAGAAGTGAAAGGGCAAGAGTAATGTGTGTTCTAGTCTCCACCCAACCATGCTATCTTATAGCCTCCCCCTAGCATACACATTGTCTGGCCGTGCCGGTAGCCTTGCTTGTAGGACCCATGTCCTTACATTACCGGCCCCCTTGGAGAATCGTTTTTCATCCTCGAAAATGAACGTAGGAAAACTTTCCTTAAGTGCGGAGACATTCTCCCATGTAGAACCTTCTTCAGGTCTATCAATCATTTTACCAACACCTGTCGTCTAACATGATGTCTGGTGCGAAGCTCATGAGAATCCAAAATCTTTTTGGGCTCGTGAGGGATGCTTGGCGGTTTGATAAGTTCAACTAAAAGACCTGTGTCAATGACATTTTCATTCTGTCCTAGCTGTTTTTGTAAACAGCTAACATAAAAAATAGGATGAACTCATGAGTGCTTGGGAAGAGCTAACTTATAGGCCACTTGACCTATACGTTTAAGAATGGTAAATGGTCCACAATAGTGTGGTGAAAGTTTAGCAACTTTTCCTGTCTTTAGACTTTCTGAAAGCTCCGAAACCTTGAGAAAAACCTTGTCTCCTTCTTTGAAAGTAGCAAGACGATGATGCTCATCTACGTACTTCTTATATCGATCTTGGGCTTGCTTAACATTCTGTTGAGCAACTCAAAGCATATCAAAATGGTCTTGGATAAAATCCTTCGCTTGCTATATCTTCTCCTTAGCCATCCCCACCGTAACGGGTGATCGAGGTTGAAAACCATATAAAAGCATAAATGGACTAAACCTTGTAGTCACATGCTTTGAAGTATTATAAGCAAATTCCAATATATGCAAGTAGTCTTCCCAATTGGTTTGTTTCTTGCTAACGTACGCTTGTAGCATATCCTCTAGCACTTGACTAACTCTTTCGGTTTGACCATCTATTTGTGGATGATCGGCCATACTAAGATTAAGTGTAGTTTCCAACTTTTGAAACACAACTCTCCAGAAGTGATTATCGAGCTTTTGATATCTATCACTAATGATACTAGCTGGAAGACCGCAGAGTCTTTATATATGCTCTACAAATAGCCGTGCTAATTTCGGTGTCTTAATCGTAGTCTTAGTGGGAAAGAATCGGCCCATCTTTGTTAGACGGTTTACAATTACCCATTTGGCATCATGGCCATGATTTGTGGTAGTAGGTAGTCCTACTACAAAATCCATAGAGATACTCTCCCACTTACCTTGTGGAATCTCTAAAAGATGTAAAAGTCCACCTACCTTGAGGTGATCTACCTTATTAACTTCGCATTGCTGGTAGTTTAGTACATACTCTTGAACATCATGATGTAAGCCAAGCCAATAAAATTGTCGTCAAGCTAAGGCATACGTCTTATAAATACCTGGATGACCAGCACTTGGACTATCGTGACACTCAAATAACATCTGGCATCTAGTGTCTGAGTCTTTGGCACACATACTCTACCCTTGTGGAGTAAGTAGCCATCATCAATGGAAAAATTCTTCCATCGTTTAAGCTCTTCCTGAGTAGGGGTGGAGCTCTATGTGTTGGAGTTTTTATCTGCACGTGCAGAGACATGTGAGTGTGAGGGATCCCTTTTTAAAACTGCACTGCACACTTTAGAATAGGATTGATCTTGTGCACACTTGCCATGTAATGACTCCAAATTTTCACTCTTTATTTCTTTGAAAGTAAGTGAATTAATCTGAGGCATCTTACTTAGTGCATCCGCTACTATATTATATCACCCCTTGCGATGCTTACAATCATAATCTTAAAGGATTTCTACCCATCTAGCTTTACGGACCTTCAAGTCTGTTTGAGTAGTAAACCATTTGATACTCTCATGGTCAAAAACTACTTCAAACTCGGCACCATATAAATAGTGTCGCCAGTTTCGTAAAGCGTGAATTATGGCATATGGCTCTCTCTCATAGACAGAATAATTCAGTTGAGCTCTATCTAACTTTTTACTTTCAAAGGCTATAGGGCTTCCCTCCTGGAGAAGTACCGTACCAATTGTTTTATCACTAGCATCAGTCTCTACCACAAATAGCTTAAGTGGGTCAACGATTGCTAGGATGGGAGCAGTGGCTATAGCTACCTTGAGTTGTTCAAAACTACATTTTTGGGCTTCTTCCCAAGAAAAGGTCTTACCTTTTTCTTTAAGTTGATACTTCATAGGAACAACAATTTTGGCATAATCACGGATATATTGTCAATAAAATACAACCATGCCTAAGAAGATTTGAAGCTCATCAATTGTGTTGGGATGTGGCCATCAAAGAATGCCAGCGACCTTGTCAGTGTCCATCTTGATGCCAGAATAAGATATCCCATGACCGAGGTAATGTATCTCTGTTTGAACGAAATTCCATTTGCTTTGCTTAGCATATAGAGCGTGAGTTTGTAGCTGTTTGAACACTAATTGTAAGTGTTATGTGTTTATCTTCAGTCTTACTGTGAATGAGAATGTCATCAAGGAAAACCACAACAAATTTTCCAAGATAGGGACGTAAGACACTATCCATGAGTGTCATAAATGTAGCAAGAGCATTAGTTAAACCAAAAGTCATAACCAAAAATTCAAAATGCCCGAACCGTGTTCTAAAGGCATTTTTAGAGATTTCTTTCAAAAGGATACCACCTGGTGGTATTTTGAACGAAGATCTATCTTTGTATAGTATCTTGCCCCATGGAGTTTATCAAACAACTCATCCACTCAAAGTAGCGGATACTTGTTCTTGATGGTTATGGTGTTTAATCCGCAATAATCTATGCACATGCGCATAGTACCATCTTTCTTTTTTACCAATAGAGTTGGTGATGCCCAAGGCAAAGTGCTAGGTCTAATGAAACCACGGGCAAGGTAGTCAGCCAACTGACTCTCAAACTCCTTGGTCTCCTTAGTACTCACACGATAAGGTGGTTTACTCACCGGTTTAGTCAGCCAACTGACTCTCAAACTCCTTGGCCTCCTTAGCACTCACACGATAAGGTGGTTTACTCACCGGTTTAGTGTCGGGCATGACATCTATACCATGTTGCACATCATGTGTAGGGGGTAAACCCAACGGTAAATCACTTGATAATACATCACTATACTCCGTGAGTAAGTGAGTCAGCTTTTGTTGTGCAAAAGGAAAAAGTAAACTAGAGTTATGTTGGGATGGATAATCTTGTAATTCCTATAATGTTTGTTTTACAATAGTTGCACGTTGCTCAATAGAATTGAAATTCATTGCACTTTGATCTTGAGAATTGTTAAAACTTTGCTTATCATTAAAATTCATTGCACTTTGCATACCATAACTAGAATTTATAGCACTTTGCTCTTGAGAATTCACAAGACTTAGAGACAAGCATTAACACAAAAATACTTCATTAATTAAATCTTCTTTCTGTAAAATAGAAAGCTTGGATGTACATATAAAAGGTGCAGATGGTATATTTTTCTCACAAAAAAAAAAGCACATGTTTACTATTGTCCATAAAGGATAAGGATTTGTGTTCATAACGAGTGTGCAATGTGTTTCCTAAACCATGCAGCCACTCCCGTCCTAAAACTACATTAGCATGATCCATGTTCATAACTTGAAAGTCAAGGGTCATCGTATGATCTTGAACAATAAGCTCAGCCCCTTTAACTATTGTGTCCCATACTTCTTTATCATTTCTAAACATGTGCTCTACCACATACTTGTGGGAGCAGGGAATCTGTGTAAGCTTCAATTTCTTGACTAGCTTATAGTTCAGGAAGTTATGAATTGCACCATCATCCACTAAAATATGAACACGTTGTTTGTTAATGGTGCCATGTATGCAAATCAACTCATGGGGGCCAAAGGTGGGTTGCCACATTGAAGTAGGCACACAACACTCGTGCTTTTCTTCCATATGAACAACCTCTTCATCACAATATTTAGGATATGAATTTAATGTGAGGCGTTGCACCGTGTGCATGGCCTTTTCTTTGCCTTGCAAAAGAGGACAGTCCTTCTTGTTATATTGGTCCAAAAGACATTTGAAACGCAAATTGTGTTTCTTTGCACGCTCGAAATCAGCAGTGTTGAGAGACCCACATGGAATATCTCGTGATTGCTTAGGGTTCTTAGTCTTTTGCGGATGTGGAGAGGTAGATTGTCTCTTATTCCTCTTGGTACATATGGGAGATCTACTTCTCCATTGGCTCTTAGCCACATTGCTCTTAGAAAATGTATTCTTAGAGTAGGAAACATTTCCCTTCCTCTCTTGGTCATCATCATATCTTTGGGCATGACCAATGGCTTCCTTCAAAGTTTTGGGATGTTGGGTCTTGACATGAAGACGGTAGTCTTTGTAAAGACCCCTATTAAATCCTTGTATCTTTTGGAATTCATCTAGACCTTCTAGTTTTAATATGATTTTTTGATACTTAGAAAGATACTGAGTGAGAGAGAGGCCAAACATGCGGCATGCATCCCATGCTAACCGATTATTATCCTCTTCATTGGAGTCCAAAAACTCTTTGGAGAAAGAAGCTTGAAACGTAGCCCAAGACGAAGGACGAGCATCTATTGGAAATGTCATCCACCACTTATAGGCATTGGCTTTAAGAGATAAACTTGTTCCACGGTTGTCTTTATATCCTAGGTGTGTCTCAACCTATGGATATCACTCCATTTGTGCAAGAATGTATTGACCGCATCCTTATTGCGATCACGCTCTTCCCCGTGAAACTCGGGAATGATGATATTCTTAAGCAATGCATTGCTACCTTTTGCATCTTCTGAAGCACTTGTCTCTTGGACTCCTTGAGTCATGTGAGCTTGGGTTCCTTGAACCATGCTAGCTGGGGCTCCTTGAGTCGTCTGTGAATTCATAAATTTCACAAGTAGCTCAGTAATATTTGTAACATTTTCATTGAGTGCAGAGAGGTTGCATTCAAGTACTCTTTGGCAATTTTCCAAAGTCTTGAAGGCAGTCATATCTACAAGGCCATGATCTCCTAGATCATCATTGTCATGCGTATTAATGTCGGCAACACCCGTGGTGCCCGGATTTTGATGGACTTGCTCAAAATCAAAAGTATGTGTAGGTGGGATATCCTCGCTAGCCATGATAAACACACACTAATGTAGGGAGAAAAAAAACTCAACTTGTACCTTGTAAAGCTTGAAATCTTTGTGTCTTTTATGCTCAGTGACTTTTTGTGTTGCATGTGAGCCTTGCCTTGTGCAAATTATAGCGCTTCACATCTCATTCGTCGTAAAAACACCTTCCCTGATTCTTCACAAAAACTCGCCAATTTTGTGAAGGCTTTTGTTCACTTGTGAAGCTTCCTCCATAAAGAAAAAGGAATTTTGGAGGAAAACTTGCTTTTCTCTAAGAAGTGAAAAGGAAGGGTGAAACTACTTCCTTGAAGTTTGTAGCTTTCCTTTCCTTCTAGCTTTCTTTGTCAACTCAAGTATGCTATCTTTCCTTGTTGTACATAACAAGGCTCAATAGCTTGGATGGTAGAGTGTTGGCCTCTTACCCTCATGGGGTGGGTTCAACCCTCCTATATGCAAGGTTTTAGAGGGCCTTCCTACGCATGCAGCCAACGGTGCCAACAGAGCCTCGATGCCGTAGAGTTATCGATCAAGTTTTCCTTGGTCACTTGTTGTGGAGGACGTAGATGCGGCCAACACTCTGTGCCTTTATTTCTTTTTGCTTCACAGCGGAGATGTCATTGTCCTTTTCTGTGAATCATGGGAGAGAAGTTGCACATTGCATGCACATGCAACCCGCTTTTTCCCTTTCCCAAGAATAGCTCTGACATCAGTGAAAGGACGAGAGTAATACGTGAGCTAGTCTCCACCCAACCATACTATCTTATAGCCTCCCACTAGCATACACAATGTTCGGTCGTGCAGTGGCCTTGCCCGTAGGACCCATGTCCTTGCAAGAAGCTTCATAGAATAGGTTCTACTAGGCCAAGTAAATCAATTTGGGGAGCACCAATACTCTTCCAAAAGATGAAATAAGAAACTCTTTGGCTCTCCATTTACTATACCATGTAATTGTTAAAAAAAACTATCACATACCATGAATCTATGAACAATTGGATAGGTTACATGGATCCAAGGTCTTCTCAAAGATAGATTTAAGCTATGGTTACTACCAAATGTGAATAAAAGAAAAATATCCCAAAGAAATTCTTCAATGCTTGATATGGTCATTTTGAAATTAGATAATTTCATTTGATCTAATAGAGGTACAGACCATATTCAATAGATTGATGCAAGATATTTTGAGGCCCTACCTAGACAATTTTTCCTTTGTTGATATTCTCAAAGAATGGAGAAGAACACAAATTCCATCTAAGGAAGGTGCTAGATCTTCTTTGACAACACAAGCTATATGCTAAGTTAAGAAAGTGTTCATTCTTCTCTTCGAAGATCAAATACTTGGGATTTAATGTTTCTCAAGAAGACATATCAATGTACCTTGCTAAAGTTCAAGACATTGTTAAATGGACCTATCAATCTCATGTAAGCAAGCTTATAGGATTCTTGGGGATCACGGTCTCGTAGAGAATATTTATAAAGACAATGTTGTATTGTTGCAATCCTTATCGACCTTTTGATTCTTGAAGAAAGGGCTCAAGATTAATTTGGAACTGCAACACAAAGAAAACTTTGATAAACTTAAGTAATATGTCACCATTTCACCTTACCTACTGGATTTCAACCAAATCTTTGATGTTGTGGCTGATGCTAGTGGTACAGCGGCTAGAATAATATTAGTACTAGACGGTGTACCTATAAATTTCAGATCTTGTAAGCTTAAGATTCATGAAAATAGCTACCCAAACCATGACCTTCAATTATTGGCAGTAATTTAGGCTCTAGAGCTATGGAGACATACTAATTGGGAAGGAACTTTCAAGTGATAATCAACTATGAGAGCTTAAAGTGGATCTTCACATAACCAACTTTGAACATGTGACAAAGACGTTTAGTAGAACTTCTACAAGAATATGTCTTTGACATTATCTATCATCCAAGAAAGGAAAACTTAGTTTTAAATTCACTCAATCAAAAACCTTTTTTGAGTCTCATATCTATACCCAACAATCTAAGCATTGAAATAATCAAGGGATTTGAATTCTCATATCTAGATTATTAAAGGCATCTTACCCTTGTTGGACTGGAGAATCAAAGAATATACCATCAATAAAGCACTTATAATATGATGACCGTTGTCTCTATTATAGAGATAGGTTAAAGGATACTAAGGCTATCTTGGTGGAGGCCCATGATAATCCTACTTCAAGACACCTATAGTGAAAGACCCTCAATGATGTGTGCAAAACATTCCACTGGATTGGGAAAAATGTGGATGTGCTATGCTATGCTCTCCAATGCTTGACATGCCAAAGGATTAAGGAAGAAAGAATTAAAATTCCAGCTAAACTTCAACCACTTGATATTTCCCAAATGAAGTGGGAGTTCATAAGTATGTAAATTTTTCATTGGATTGCCTATGGTGCAAGGAGGATATAATTTTCTTATGGTGGATGTTGACCTACACACTAAGGTTTCACATATCATTCAATTCAAGACAACTTTTACCACCTCCAACATTGCATGAGTATTTTTTAAGGATATTTTAAGATTGCATAGATTGTCCAAACGGATTGTAAGTTGTTGGGATGTGAAGTTCACTTCCAATTTTTCACCTCTCTCTTCAAGGTGATTGGAGCAAAGTTAAACTTTAATACTGCTTACCATCTCCAGTTGGATGGGAGAATGGAACAAGTCAACCAAGTCATTGAAGAGATTTTGAGATCTTATTGAAGTTGGGGCCTAATTGATGGATTCAATTTCTACCTTAGTGGAGTATGCTTAAACTTAAGCATTGCTTACCATCTCCAATCAGATGGGAGAACAGAATGAGTCAACCACGTCATTAAAGATATTATTGAAGCTTATTGTAGTTGGATACTAAATGATAGATTCAAGTTCTACCTCTAGTGGAGTATGCTTACAATGCTTCACACCATCAAAGCATTGGTATGACCCCATTTTGTGCCCTATTGTTCAGGAATGTCTCAACTTTTCATATCCCACCATAAGATGGAAAACTAGACTAAGGCCATTCAAAAGGATATTCAAGATTTCCAAAAGCATGTAACACATCCCAATACTATTTTTGCCAGAGAGAACTTAACCACAAAGTAACTAACCATTGAGTTAAGCATCTTTACTGTATATATCCATGGGTTAAGCTTGAATTTTCTCTCCACTTAATCCAAATCATGTGTGGACTAAGTATATGAAGGAATATCTAGAATTAGTTAAGTATGCATGTAAGTGGGTGTATTTTGGACACATGCGCTAAAAAATACAAAATAGAATCCCTTGTTTTTGTGTGATTAAGTTCATCTTAACCACCCTATCTATCTTTATTATTCCTCATTAATTTCCCAATTTGGATCACTTGAAAGAATTATGTAAAGCATGGCTTCCTTCCTACTTATGGTGTTGTATGCGGTAGGATGTGTACCTAGTTAAATAAATGCATAAACCTCACACTAGAGTCATATTCCTACATACTTTTTTATTTTTATAGTATGTTTATACCTCCTTGTTGCAAATCCAAGCGGTTCTCATTCATTCTAGTATTACACCTTTTTATGTTTTTTGTGTACTACATTAGAGATGGCCCCATCAAGGAAGAGAATGTAGTTCCAATTGTTGGAATTAGGGTTGCAGAGAAACACACACAGCTTGGAGAAGACGAAGGAAGCTCAAGGCACACAATAGAGAGTATATTACTTAGTGTGCAATGGAAAGATAGATAGCCCTAGAGTGATGGGCGTATATACAATGCACGGGGGAAAAAACCTCCTAAAGAGGGAAAAAATGCCCCGGCGGTCCTAGTGTGTTCACACACATCACTACCACATGTATATGGTAACAAATCCCCCTTGGAGTGATGCGGTGAACGAGAGCTGGCACATGAGTAAAGGGAAGTGCCATGCCCTGAGGACAGGATCAGTCCACAAAGGGGAGTAAGCCCAAAGCTTTGCGGAAAGCTTCAAGCTTCTCACGAGACAATGCCTTTGTGAAAAGATCTGCAAGGTTGTCCTGTGTTGGCACATAAGCCAAGCTGATCTCTCCTGCTGAGAGCCTCTCCCTGACATAGTGGTAATGCACCTCAATGTGCTTTGTGCGAGCATGAAAAACTGGGTTCCTCGCAACTGCCAATGCGCTCTGACTGTCAGTGTAGATAGTGTTGGTAGTGTCCTGTCCAACACCCAAGTCAGCCATAAGGCGTCTGAGCCATACACACTCAACCGTAGCTGTGAAGACTGCCCTGTACTCAGCCTCACAACTCGAAGTGGCCACAGTAGGTTGCTTCTTGCTCAACCATGATATACATGAACTGCCAAGCATGAAACAAAAACCACTTGTGGACACTCGCGTGTCAAAACAACCAGCCCAATCTGAGTCCGAAAAAGCATGTAAGTCTGGCGGCAATGATCCCCCCTTGGGATAAAACAAGCCAAGATGTAAAGTGCCACTAAGGTAGCGGAAAATCCTCTTGACAGCCTGCCAATGCTTAGACCCTGGGCTATGCATAAATCTGCTGACCTGCGAGACTGCAAACTGAATATCTGGCCTCGTGTTGCATACATAAATGAGGCAACCAACAGCAGTTTGGTAAAGAGTGACATCAGCAGGATCGCCAGCATCATGTAGACTCAACTTCAAACCTGTTTCCATGGGAGTGGCAATAGGTTTGCAATCCTCAAGTCCAAACTTACATAGCAATGTCTCTATGTAACTTTTCTGACACAATGCAATACCACCATCACACTGCTTAAACTGTATACCCAAGTACTGATGCAACAGCCCCAAATCTTTCATCTTGAAAGTAGCATTCAAATCAGCCTTAAATTCAGCAATATGTCTCTCATTTGGTCCAGTGATCAGCAAATCATCAACATAAAGAACCACAATGAGAAATACATCATCCTCACGCTTTACATACAATGTGCTTTCTGTTGGACTGTTACGAAAGCCTCGTTTAACCAAATGAGTGTCAGCTTTCTCATACCAAGCACGAGGAGATTGCTTCAACCCATACAAAGCCTTCTTACATTTGCACACTTTGTCCTCTTGTCCTTTTATGACAAAACCGCGAGGCTGCGTTACATAAACTTCCTCAAATATGTCACCATTCAAGAAAGCAGTAACAATGTCTGATTGATGTACATCCCAACCAAAATGAGCTGCCAATGCACATAGAAAACGCACAGTAGTCATACGACAAGTGGGAGCAAAAGTCTCTTCATAATCTATGCCTTTTTGTTGTGCATAACCCTTTGCAACAAGTCGAGCCTTATGGCGATCGATCTCACCATCCGGCTTGCGTTTCAACTTGTAAACCCACTTCGTACCAATGGCCTTTTTGCCAGGAGGCAAATCACATAAAGTCCATGTGTCATTCTCTATAAGTGCATCATATTCTGATTTCATGGCAGCAATCCAATTTTTTGAATTCTGTGCTTCATCAAAGGACAGAGGCTCCTCAACATCATGTAAACTAGACACAGCCAAAGCATAACAATCTGATGCATAAGATGCATGGCGAGAGCCTGAACGAGTACGACTAGATAAAGGTGCATCCAATTTACTGTCACGCAAAGTGTGCACCAGCCATTTTGGCATACCTCTAGCCTGCTCATTTTCAGCCCTTTCCTCATCAAGTACATCATGTACATCTGCATCAGTAATAGGCTGTTCTAAAACATTTTCAGAAACCCCCATAGGCTGTACATTTGCCTCATTGGAACTTACATTTGTATTTCCACCACTGAAAAGAGGCAACAAAGTGTCATAAATGTCCTGTGAGCTTACATTATTGTCTCTAGTACATGACAACAAGGGTTGAACAGAATCTCCCACAAACACTACAGCCCGTGAAACCAGAATACGTTTTGTTTGCGGATGATACAACCTATAACCTTTGCTTTCAGCACTATAACCAACAAAAATACATTTGTCAGCCTTATCATCCAATTTTCTGCGCTGCACTTGTGGCACCAAAGCATATGCCAAACAGCCAAAAACACGCATGTGCTCAATAGAAGGTTTTCTATCATGCCATGCTTCATATGGAGTAATAGACTGCAAAGCTTTCGTAGGACACCTGTTAAGTACATAAGTGGCACACATGATGGCCTCAAGCCAAAAAGAATGCGGCAAAGCTTGACTTTTGACCATACATCGTGTCATTTCCGTTAGTGACCTGTTTTTCCTCTCAGCAACACCATTTTGCTGACGTGTATAAGGCACTGTACATTGGTGTTTTATCCCACGACTAGCCATAAATGCATTAAATTCATGAGACATATACTCCCCCCCTCGATCGGAACGGAGGGTGCCCATAGTACATTTTGAGACATTTTCAGCCATAGCCAAAAATTGTTTGAAGCACATAAAAACTTCGGACTTTGCTTTAAGCAGAAATACCCATGCATGCCTGGAGTAATCATCAATGAAAGTCACGAAGTACAGGTAATTGCCCAAGGACGGAGTTTGCATGGGCCCACAAACATCACTATGCACAAGCTGCAACCTGCATGTGGCCCTAACTGAACCATCCTTTGGAAACTTAGAACGCTGCATTTTACCCAGAATACAGCCTTCACAAACATGTTTGATAGGTGCTTCAAGAGGCGGCAAAGAAGCAACCATATCAGATTTCTGCAAACGCAGCAAACTGGCAAAATTCAGATGACCAAAACGTGCATGCCAAAGTTTTGCATCTGAAATAGCCCTTGAATTTGCAACAGCGTTTGCAAAATTTTGTCCACACTTGTCATACAAAGTGAGCTTATACAGCCCACGGCACAAAAGCCTAGATGCAACAATTTCATCACCAAAACTGAGATCATGAACTGTACATCTGTCATCCACAAATTTGACTACAAGTCCAAGTCTAGCAAGTGCGGATACAGACAATAGATTCTTCTTGATCCCAGGTACATAAAGTGCATCAACAAGTGTGAAGGAACTGCCATTAGCAGCAGTGAGCACAATCTTTCCAACTCCCTGAACTGGATAAGAGGCGTTGTTGGCACAAGTGACTGAATTCCCATGAGGGACAGACTCGAGAGAGGTAAACAATTCACGATGTGAGGTAATGTGTAGCACCACTGTCGAAATACCACACATGTGAATCTGCAACAACTGACAAGCATGCATCATGGACAGCAGGATTGTAAGTGCACTCTGCGCTAAAAGCCCATTCTGCATCAACATCAGCATCACAATCTCCTTTCACAGAAGACTCAACAATGGCTGCATTTGTAGTGGAACCAACATTTGCAGTGGAACCACCCTCTTTCTTCTTAGCCTCTTTGGCCTTCAACTTAGGACACGACTTGATCAAGTGATCATTGGCTTTACAATAATGGCAACGCATCTTCTTTTTGCCCTTATCACCAGAATTGCCAGACGAAGTGCTGCCAGCAGAAGCATTAGGAACAGAATTTTTGCCACTCGCAGCAGAACCATAAGAAGTGGCTGCATTACTGTTACCATCCTTTCTTTGAGAAGCAATAAAAGCCTGTTCAACTGCACGCTGCCTAGTCCTGTTTTTTCTAGAAAGTGACTCTTGCAACAGCAATGTGCATAATGCATCAAACTTGACAACTTCAGGATTTCCTTGGGTCATCAGTCTCCAAGTACTAGCAAAAGTCTGGTAGGAATCTGGTAAGGCATCAAGAACAGTCTGCACAAGGAAACTGTCAGAAATGACTTCACCTGCAGAAATGAGTTGCGCATTGATATCCTTGACACTAGCAAGGAAAGTGTCCATATCATCTTCCTCATGCATAATCTTCGACTCTAGCTCTTTACGAAGCAAAGCAATTTTAGCCTCATTGCGGCTTGCATAAAGACCTGCTAGAATATCCCAAGCCTGTTTTGCAGATTTTGCTGAACGGATGTGAGGAATAATGGTGCGCTTCACAGACAACGCAATCAATGCATGAGCCTGCGCATCCTTAACATCCCAACGAGCTTGTTCTGCTGTAGGCAAAACAACTCTAACAGCTGCAATCCTTGCAGCAAGACCTGCAACATCCTCAATATCGCCTACATCTTCAGAACCAGGACGTACATCAATGCCCTGCACAATGTTCCAGACACCTTTTGACACAAGAACGTGTTGCATCATATAAGCCCACATAGGGTAGTTGTCCCCATCCAACCTGTCCTCAGCAGCAAACATCTTGAACACATCTGTGTTGTTGTTGTCAGCCATGGTAAATGCTGCACCTGATGTGAAAACTGCCCGAAAATAGGAGAAATGGAGCGAGAACAACTTGTGCTATATAGCACAAACCGTAGAAGACTATAAGGCACCTGTTATGCAGAAAACGGCACTGACAGAAAATCTGCACAAAATGACGAAATAACCTGTGCAGTACTGCCCGTAGTGGAAACGGAGGCCGAAATGAGCCCAAATCAAAATTCTGAGCAGACCAGGCTCTTCGAGTTCTCCCAAAATATTTGTCGACCTGCGAACGCTTGCCAAAGCTCACTGAAATCGGAGAAAGTGAGCAGGCGTGTGCTGGAGCAGCTGGCGACTAAGCCCGGGAGGACGTGACCTGCTCTGATACCAACTGTTGGAATTAGGGTTGCAGAGAAACACACACAGCTTGGAGAAGACGAAGGAAGCTCAAGGCACACAATAGAGAGTATATTACTTAGTGTGCAATGGAAAGATAGATAGCCCTAGAGTGATGGGCGTATATACAATGCACGGGGGAAAAAACCTCCTAAAGAGGGAAAAAATGCCCCGGCGGTCCTAGTGTGTTCACACACATCACTACCACATGTATATGGTAACACCAATGTTGTGCTTGATGCCCCAAAAAATCCTAAGCATGTAGCACCGGCTACTAATTATTATTGAAAGTTATCACTTAAAAAGGAAGTTACTAATAGGGCATCTTCTTGACATATGGAACTTGCGGTTAGTGAGAAAATATTGTGGTTAGCAGAGAATAAGTTGTGGTTAGTAGCACTTGCATCTTGCAAGGACACGTGTCCCTAGCAATTAGCAAAGGAAATTTTTTATTTTTGGATTCACAATTAGCAAATAAGAAGAGAAAGTCCACAGTAGAGGCAAACTCATAATATTGGATAGTTCTTTTTGTTAAAGGATAGTATTGCCTTCATTAGACCTTGCTTGAGAAAGAATTGGTTAAGTGACGTTTGAAGGGCTATATGAAGAAAGCCTTGGTCAAAATTAATCAAGAAACCCTGATTATATACGTAACTCATTGTGGTAGTAATTAGAAACAAGAAGATCATGTGAATGCGGTGTCAAAAATGGAAAACTTTGTCTAAGGAGAGGTGGACAATATTAGTTGGGTACCTTTCAAAAGTCTAGCTGTTAATTAAGAATAAATATAATACCATATCTAGGATTTTATGGATGGATTTTGTGCCTCTTACACGTGGGCAAAAGGCATTGTTTATAGATCCTAAGTATGTTGAGAATTTAGTCCAGTGAAATAAGATTTAGCTTTCATCATAACCTTTGGGTTATTGAATTTGTTTGTGGTGTATGACCGTTACATCCATACCATGAGGGATAAGGATCTTTCTCACATTTTTTTCTTGTATCCTTGCTTCTCAAAATTGGAGTAAGATGGCATCAATGGAACGTAAGAATAAAGGAAAGCCACCTATCAAGTTTCCCCAATCTCTGGGTTAGGGACATTACAAAAGGGTAGGGACAAGTATAAGACCTACATGAATGCTAGCCCAATTACATATGATGCCCTTGGAATGATTAATCAACTACCACCATCTCCCACCCAGTTTAGAGCTTACTTAGAAGACGAAGAATTATACGAGGACAATGAAAGGGCTTGAGACAATGCCAATCAAGAAAATAACCAAAGCTATGAGCTCTTAGCATTGAACAAAGGAGATAAAGAATCTTCTACCAATAAATAATTTCAAGAAGATAAAGATCAAGAAGAATTTATGGAAAGTGAAGCCAATATGGCCAAAGGAAAAGCTACCAAACAACAATGTGAAGAGTAGAGTATACCATAGGCCAAAAATAAACAAACTATGGAAGATGATTTAAGAGAGGATAAAAGAAAAAAGGCGCTCAATAATCATTATCCAATGCCGATTGACTAAAAAAGAAGAAGAGGTGAAAGAAGAATTCATGAGACGAGTGTTACCATTCACCGAGCGAGGTTTCTCAAGCGAGTCAAAAACCGAGCAAGACCTTCACTTAAGAGGGAGGGGGGGGGGGGGGGGGGGGGAGATCAGGTAGCAACCCATAAGCTACAAAGTATTAATGAAATGGAAAGAGAGAGTCAATGTAGACCGTGACAAAAAATCCATATCTCTGTCTCTTGCCTTACTGTCACAAATGACATCTCTCTCTCTCTCTCTCTCTCTCTCTCTCTCTCTCTACGTGCCACCCTCTAACTTTTTTCCTTGGGAGACCTTCGAGCATATTCGTTGATTCTTACTAATGGAAGCACGTTTTCATCTACTCGCATATTTGCTGCTACTTTATTTTATTCATACATTTAGGTCGACATTGCTCCGAAGCCCATGGAGTACAACCGAATGCCAACCTTCTAACCCTCATAAAAAGGATGATGTAAGATTGAAACATGGATCGGCCTACTGTAGCTCTGTTACAAGACAACGCTCATAGCCAAACTCTCGGGGGGTTCACTATGTGTAAAACTACCATATCACGTGCGTTCAAGACATGTTTGTAAAACCCCTTATCTGTAAATTTTGTTAGGAATATAATGTACCCTTTTCTTTTAAAATCTGTAAAAAATTTTCAAATTTAAAAAAATAATGTCCTTCTGTATATATAATTCTGTAAGTTACAAGAACTTTAAATACCCTTCTGTTGAACTCACGTGATAGGTTACATTTTTCTTAAGTGACCTTCCCGAGGCCAAACTAGTGTCCGCATTATCTTCTCATAGTGAGCATCCCTTATTTTAAGAAAAAACTCTATTTTGTGCCCACAACAGGTAACTTCATTGTAAGCTCGCTTGTAGGCTCCCTTGCGCATGAGCCTTAGAGATCTTGTGTTGCCTCCTCATCTGGTCCCCTGCCTCTCCTGACGCCTCGCGTCCCCTCTTCCCCTCCAAATCACCACCGCCTCATATTCTCACTAATGGTCTACCAGCCTCTAAAAACAAGCATCTTTGCAGATACTTTCCTTCCATGAACTTTTTAAAATTGTGAGCACATATACCTCTTGCGTAAAAACCAAATATTGTATCCAAGACTCCCAATTGCAAAGCAAAAATTGACACACAAGAAGCTGCTTGCCTGTGCGGCACCCCACGGACGCCACTCAACACACAAGCGTTGATGAGGGCAAACATAATTGATCTCGTTTGGATTTTCCACGCTTGCTACACTTCACCATTGAGCCAACACCACATTCAAAATGTTAGTCTCCCCTCTCCTAGCATGGCTACGCATAGCACAAACGACGCTCCCATACCATTGTTTTAGAGAAAAACACAATTAGCTCTCTTGCCCTAGCTGGCAGTTCATCATTTCCTCCTCCTTCACGTGCATGTCACCATACACCCTTCCATTTACCTATTGAAGTTGGATTTTTCTTAGACCTGACAAATCCTAGTGATTCCCAAAAAATTGTTGAGCGTATGTAACTCCTACTAGGTCTAAATCCATTAATTTCAATGGCAAACTCCTTGTGCAAGTCGCCATCAAAGGCACCCTCGGGCCTCCTCTGTTCTTCGTTGTCGTGCCCTACCCACCCCTTCCGGCCACAATTACTCCCTACCCGGCCATCGTTCGAACTCCACCTATGCTCCCTCTGTTCGGCATTGCCATGTTGCTTATCTGTCCTACGTGATCGTGCCACCCACCCCCACACCACACCATATCATTGAAGGCCTCAAGTTGCATCCTTCGACTCCAACATCCTTAATTCTAAGAGAGAAAACAAAATCTCTTTCTCCCACGGACTGCTCCAGTGCACCACACCTTCGCCCTTTGGCCATAGCCTTTGTCCCTCACGTTTAGTAAGCCCCACCTACACGAGAGTTGCTGACCTTCACCTTTCACCTACGTCAACACTCAGCTCAACGTGCAAGGGAGACAGGGAGACAGAACAACGTGCCTATCTGCATGCCAGGGTAGAGGAGGACATTTCGTGCGTGCTCGTGCAAGAAACAAGGATTGACAATGCACAGAGTTCCAGCAAAGCCCTCATCTCTATCTCTATCTCTATCTCTCTCTCAAAATGTGGGACTAAAACACTTGTTGATAAGAAAAGCGGTAGCCACTCAAGAAGAAACCCATCTCCAATATCAAATAGTCAAAGATCAAGTTGAAGCCACAACTACTGAACAAAAAAAGCCCATAGAAAATAAGGCAACAAAAGGAGAAGACAATAAACAAGAGGCCGAGACCCCCGCTGCATGTACAACAGCTGAAGATTCTTATTTGCAAGAACAGCAAGGTGAGACCATGGGGGTTCCTAACATGGTTGAAGCTCAAGAGAAAGGGGAGAAAATGGATGCCTCCAAATCCCCAATCCAAGATTTTTTGCCTGAAGGATTGACCAAGCAGAAGGAAGCGTTTCTAGAGACACCAAAACAAAAGAAGAAGCACAAACCCAAAAGTATTGATATGACAGAGATAGTAGGTCCTTCAATATACAAGGGGAGGGCATGCTTGAAGCCTTTCACTCTGCCAGAGCATGATGAATTGGAAAAGGAATTGTTTGAGAGAGAGCTCAAAGTTGTAAAGGAATTCAACATGGATAAGACACTTGAAATGTTAGAGGTACAGTTCATCAGCCATAGGTCAGACATCATAACCAGAGAAAAAGAGCTAATGAAGATCGTAGTTGCCTATGAAGATAAACCACTACATAAGAAAACTTGAAGATCAGGTTGCAAGAGCTAGAAAAGCAAGCCGAGAAGCTCCGAGAAGAGAAAGAACAATTGGCACAAGACTTGCAGGTTACCTACAATGACTTGTAGCTTACCGACATTGACTTAGAGTAATTTATAGCCAAGGATAGCCAAAACCAAGAAGAAATTCAATGATTGGAGGAGCAAACTATTAACCAAAAGAGAACATGTGATCAATAGGTCACACCTTACGACTGTAAAGTCTACACTCACTACACTACTCATGAGCCATTAGGTCATACCTGTTTGGAACTAGCCCCAAGCTCACTACAGAATGAGATAGCTACCAAGCTGAAAAGGGAGCTTGAATAAGAGAAGATTCAAAAGCATAATCTCATAAGTGGAATTATGGTCATGACATCCCAAAGTGAATTAAAGATAAAAGAGATGGAGGAGAAAATTCCTATGAAAGCATATATTATGGAGCTCCATGCTACCATGTTTTTGAAGTACCCAACATACTCTCTCCTTGCACATCACATGTTTCCAATGCATTTTTGTCTGCATATAGATATCCTAGTCTTGTACCCATGTATTAAACATTGTTTTTCTATTCTACCATGCGCTCATCTCATGAGGACTCAAAATCAAGGGTCAACCATCCACTCAACCACCAAGCTAGCCAGCCATCCACTCAATCAGTAAGCTAGTCACTAGCACTAGCTTGACAACCTCAAACCCCAAGGATTAATGCTTTGGACAATCCTTATCAATTCTCGTTTTCAAATCTCTAAAGGAAAGGAAACCTAACAACCAAGGTCTCTTAACTATCAGGTACATCTTTATGCAACGACCCTTTTCTTTCAAGCCAATCCAAATGTAGCTTTTAATCCATCTTTTCTATATGTACATAATGATTTATCAATTTTCCTACATGTAGAGCAAGGTATATGTAATAACCCCATGTGTTTATACTAAATGAACTATTTCTCCATAGGGTTTTTCCCCTCTTTTCCTCCAAGTATAAAGACCCTAATCTAGGCTTTCCATCAAAATATTTACTTATTATTTCCACTATCATAATAAATCCAAGCCACTCCAAGCTATCATATGGCCAAGATTACAAACTAAGGTGAACCGCACAATCACTCTAGTAGCTTTTACTAGAACTTTAAACTCCTTAGACAATGGAATAGCCCATGACTAGCAATGTGAGCATCATTTTTTTAATCCATGTTAGCATTTTGCATACTGCCAATCGGAAGCTAGTCAATTGCACCACACTTGGCTCGCTCACATACTCACCAAAGCATTCTTTAAAGTATGTGTCACTAAAGTAAATATAGAAACTATTTGTATTTATTTCATCTTGCAATAAGTGCAGCCAAAGAACGACATCTTTGATGAAAATTTTGTCAAGTACTTGATCAATAGTTTTTGCTTTCCAATATTCCTTTCTAACGTGGAGCCAACACTCAAAGTTTACTTGTTGGCAAGGTTCATCACAATGAGTTTCTTGCAAACATTGATGAGCCAATGTGGTTATTATTCCCCATAAACATTACCATATACTTTTTGGTTAGATATTGCTTTTTTAAGCCTTACCACGCAAATGTATGAGCATTGTAAACCCCAAAAAAATGTAAGAAATTTTGTCTCATTATGCAACCATGCTTTGAGAAACACCCCATTTGTGCTATGATCACGAGCACAATGGTGCCTCTCTTGTGCATAAGCACCAATGTTTTTCAAAAAGATACCATGTCAACAAAAAGGATGTTCATGGGGACAACTTTGCTCCATGCTTATTACAAGCGTGAGAGTATCGCATTAAGTCCATAGACTAACTCGAATGGTGTAGCTCCTGCCAACATTTTTTAGGTAGTCTGATAGGCCCATAAGATGCTTGGCAATGGTTTCACCCAGGTTCCTCTATTTCCATCTACAATTTTTGTGAAAGACGTACACAACACCTTGTTCACACTTTCCACCTGCCCATAACATTGAGGATGATAAGGTGTTGATCGGTTTGTGAGTCACAAGAAATACCTTCAACAAAACCTTAAGGATCCTTGATCACTAACAATTTTTATGGGTAAAACGAAGTGCACAAAGACGTTTTGATACAAAAATTTGGTCGTGGTATGTGTGTTAGCCCTTGTGCTCAGCATTGCATTTGCCAGTTTGATAATTGTAGCAATAATTATTTCTCTTCAGAATTTTGGGCTAGAGGAAGCAGTCCAAAAACATTCAATAACCATTTGGGGAAGGCACGAGTGCTAATGATAGGGGTCCAGGGTTGTTGGTTGTATGTGGTTGGAACACGTGATCTCTAATGATCATTGCATCATCTACATAGGCATTGCAATCCATGTGTAGAGTGGGCCACCATAAGCCAAAGTACAAAATATACTTAGTAGTAACATTGGCTAAGAAATGACCTATTTATATACTCCCATGGGCATTTTCCAAGACCTATAGAGAGCATTTTTCAAGGACACACACCCTAAGATTAGAGTCAAGGCCAATGCAATAGAGTTGGTCTCCTACTATGCCGTATTTTTCTAACTCAAGAATGGTATTTCATTCTTTGGCATTAGATTGTTTCATGTGAGCATATTCTCTTTAATGTATCAATAGATGTGCACGCCATATTCATGCAATTTCATAGGGTAATACATATGGGCATACCATATTCATGCAGTCCCACATGGTGGTACAGAGTGCTTGGTGCAAAACTTAGTGGTTTGGCAATGGATGCAGACCCATACAAAGGCACATCATCTTGTTCCGTGGTAGTCCACCATAACCCCTGGACTTTAAGCAACCTAGTCATTTGATCCGGGCTAGGTGTTGACCACAAGGAGGTAAGTGGGAACCACACAAAAGATGCACATACTCATCAAGGCAGGGCACTCTCTTTAAGACCAAGTCCTCATCTTTGTAATATAAATGGCATGTTGTTATCTTATAGGCATAGCTAGACCTCAAGATTCTGGAACATGGTCCACAAACTGTTGAGGAATTGTTGTTGTGGTTAGGAGAGGCATAATATTTTCAATTCACTTTCGGACCCATTAAATGGCAAAGAGCAAGGCATTTGGAAGATCATCGTTCACTCTAGTGGGGTTCTCACCCAAGGTTCATTGAGGTAGATGGTTCGCATGTTGGTGTTTGGTTCCTTTTTTTACTATTGCCTCAGATTCAAACTCAAGCACAATAATAAACCGACACTACTATTTGTAGCATTTGTGCATTGGCAACTCATAATGTATTGGAATGTACAACAATTGGACATAAATATTGTGATTTTAAATGGAGATTTGCATGTGGAAGTCGCAACCTCATGATTTTGTTCAAAAAGGCAAGAAAAAAAGGTGTGCGGGCTCAAGAAGGCATTATATTGTTATAAGCAAGCTCCATATGCTTGGTATGAGAAAATTTACATTTATTTGGTTGCACATGGTTTTTAGAATAATCCAACTGAGAGCACTTTGTGTGTCAAGCATGCAGATGGTGTATGTTTGATCATTGTTCTCTATGTTGATGGCATGCTACTCACTAGACCAAGTGAGAGACAAATTGATGATTTTAAGGTGTCTTGATTACCGCTTTTTTGGGTAATATTTGGGTCTTTTTTATCATTATTTGGGCATACAATTGAAGCAGGTTGATGGAGGTATTACTTTCATGCTACTCACTAGACCAAGTGAGAGACAAATTGATGATTTTAAGGTGTCTTGATTACCGCTTTTTTGGGTAATATTTGGGTCTTTTTTATCATTATTTGGGCATACAATTGAAGCAGGTTCATGGAGGTATTACTTTCCGTTATACAAAGTATATTAAGACATTGTTATGTAAATTCAACCTTGAGATAACAATCCTATTGCTAGCTTTCATGATGTCACACTCTATTAGAAGGCTATTTGTTGCCTCATATATGTATGCATTATGAGGCCAGATATTCAATATGTAGTCTCATAGGTGCATAAATTTATGAATAGCCTAGGGTCTACGTATGGAAAGGTAGTTAAATGAATCTTTCACTAGTTGAGTGGCACTACACATCTTGGGTTGTTTTGTCCCAAGGGAGGATCATTATTGCCATATTTAAATTCTTTTTCACGCATGGATTAGGTTGGTTGCTATGACACACTAGTGTCCAATAGCAATTGCTTGACAGGTCATGCATATCTTTTTTGAGCAAGAAGCAAGCTATAGTGGCCATTCTAGTTGTAAAGCTAAGTACAAGATAGCTTTCACAGCTATTATTGGGCACATTTGTTTTGGACGCCTTTGTTTGGCTGTCATAATAACTAATGTCTAATTCTCCTAATGATTTTCTTGTGTTAAACTGATCATTTCAAATGGGAAAGTGCAAGGGGAGAAAAAGCTAGAATATTGGTTAGGCTCTCAAACTGGACACAATAGGGATCCAAAGGAGGGAAAATAGGGATCCAAAGTGAGGGCCATGTGCAAAAGAGAAATGTGCATCAATGGGCTTCAAAGAACCTAAGGTTCAGCCCATTAAGACTTCCAAAATGCTAAGGTTCCAAAATTCAAAGGTAATGTCCAATGGCCAAAGTGTGGGGGGAATTGGATGGTCATGGGGAAGACCAGAAAGTCTTCCCACATCCCTAGATAGGAGGGGGCGAGCCTTTCTTATAAGGGATGAGAGAGAAACACACACCCTCTCTTCCAAGCTCCCTTTACACAAAGGGAATAGTGGACACATGTCAGCTTCCTACCCCAGTTTCCCCCAAGGTGCATTCAAATCCTATTGGATGGCCATAGAGGTGGACCAATGAGAATTAGGCTAGAGTAAATTTAGTTTAATTCATTTAAAAACACTTGATAAAAGAACCAATAGAATTAAGCTCTCTAGAAGACTATTGGACAGTCTCCCAAAGGGTCCAATGGCTTTCCTGATTCCTATTGGCTAGAATACTAAGAGTTCCAATGAGAGTTTAATTGCATGATTTAAATACCTAAATCTCTCAACAAAAATGGAAAGGGGACACATGTCACAAGGCTATCACTTATGCTTCTTAATTGTCATTGGCTAATCTTTGCAGAGGCCAATAGGATGCCAGCATGAGTAATTAGCAAAAGGGGTCGACCAAGAGAGAGAGGGGGCTAATTTTTTCAAGGCATTATCACACACGCACACACTCACACAAGCTCATGTGTGAAGTAAAGAAGGCTATCTCCTTCTCAAGCTTTAATGGAAAGCTCATCATCTACTCCTACCTTGTGAGAAGGGAGGCCTACACCAACAACTCTTGGCTTTGTGATGCAAATCCAACAAAGAGCCAACCTCTAATGCATGCTCATCTCCTCTACCATGCTAATTACTAAGCTATGCTAAGCTATTAAGAGTGATTATGTGAGGAGACATACTTCTTTCTCGTAAGAATACTTCTTCTTCCTCTCTACTCTCATACCCCGCTAGCTCTCACCATCTTTGAAGGTGTGTGAGGTCTTGGGTCTGAGACCGTGAGGGAATTAATGTTGTGTTTTCAAGTGTGAGCCTTGTGCTTGAAGCTTCCATCTTCATTGCACCAGCAAGTTATTGAAGGAACGCAAAGTATTGTATTGTAAAATGTCTCCCTTGATGGAGGAAACCTATAATACAAAGCCTTTTGGAGGGGGACCAGCTCCATGAAAATCTCGTCAACTGTGGCTTAATTTCTCTCTCTTTATTGTTCATGCATATCTAACTAGGTGTTATGCTTTTGTTGCTCTCTCCATCCAAGCACTCTTGCTATGCTCATTAGGAATCTATTCTTAATGAAATGCTCACTATGTCTATGTTATTTTCCACTACACACAAGTTACTAGACCATTCAATGTTACATTGCTATCAGAGCACAAGGTTTCTCTTTTCTTGCTCAAGAAGAGAGATCATCAAGCTAACTATAAATAGTTGGTATTATTATTTGCAATTGAATAAGTAGAACAGGGATTTTTCAGCATCGCAGTGTGCCTGCTTCATGCAGATAATGGGGCATCACTGTCAAGAGCTATGGTCTTAATATTGGAGTCCTACAGGGCTTGCCTATGGCTTTGCCTATGGCTCAACCACTATTGAGCTATTAGAAGCTTGATAGGAGCCGATACCGTTTTGGTGGTGAAAGACCCTCTCTTCTATTCCTTGCAATTATTGATATTTGAGCCATAGGTACAAGAGCTTGAGTGCTTTTCTAAAGGTTTGAAGAGGAGTAGCAACTCGGGTTTAAAGTGCCAAAGTATACTTCAAAATTTTACACCTAAAAGTTGTCAGAATGGTTGACAATAGTAAAGCAAGTGAAATTAATGTTGATGACTTTGATTTTGCTCATGAACAGGCTACTAATGATGCCCCTATGTTTCTTAAATACCTTGTTACTAGGCTTCAACAAGCCATGGGCAATCCATCCCTCCAAATTGAAGTGCAATAGCAGCTACATGATCATCGGATTCTTCAAACTCCCCACCAAGAAGAGAGAGTACCTAGGAAGCCTCCTTGTGAGACTTCCAAAAGAGGCCTCTCTCCGTTAAGGGAAGAAGAAGAGGATCTGTACGAAGAGCTCAAAAATCTACTACTTGACGACACATCTCCTTCCCAAAGGAGAACTCAAGTTTCAATGGTAGAGCCCCCACCGAAAGAATGAGAAACAAGTGAATCTACTGCCACCTCCTCGACGGAGATGGCTCCACAAAGACGATAAGAAAAACGCTCTCCAACACCCCCTAAACGGAGAAGACCATCGCATACTTCTCCACACCATAATTCAAAGAGGGACGAGAGAAATCAAGAGAAGAAAAAGGACAGAAATGGTCACCCTCTTCTCCATCTTCTTCATCCTCTTCCTCTCATGAGAAAGGGATGGTGTAGACAAGGAGGAACAAGGGAAGAAAAAGGCGAGAAAGAGGTCACCCTCTTCTCCATCCTCTTCCTCTTCTGAAGAAAGTGATGGTGCAGCTTTCGAACCACCAAAAAGAAGAAGCCATAGAAAATCCTATGCCGCATGGAAGAGGTCGTCCACGCTCAAAAATTTCAAAGAGAGAGGAAAGAACATCTCTTTCATTACCTACAATGGCACCTTTGGTGCTACGGACAAAGTATTGGCCTTCATCCAACAATTGATGCGGCGTTTGGAGATGAGGGCTTCACGGAGTCCTCTAAGCTACGCCATGTAGCTATGCATTTTCAAAAGTCCGACAGGCAATGGTGGTCTAGCCTGCGAGTAAACGGTGAATTTCCACAAACATGGAAAGCTTTAAGAGCTTCCATCATGAAGCAGTTTTTGGCTACCGATGCCAAAGACAAAGTACTCACCGAATGGCGAATCTTGAAGCTTTCTCCCTACAAATCTCTTTACAAATATGTAGGCAAGTTTTGGGACTTACAACTCAAAGCCACTCTCTTCAAAAAGATGTGTTTTGAAGAGCAAAAACAACAATTTTATGCGGGTTTAACTAAAGATATGGCGGAGTATGTCAACTCCCAAAGGCCACGCACCATATTTGCGGTCATACACCATACCATGGTGGCTTCACTAATCAATTTCCAACAAGGGGCTAAGAGAAAGGAGAACAAGGACCGTAATAACGAGCCCAAGGGGAAGGACAATTTCCAAAAGTCTCCTAAAGGCAACGCCAACAACAACAAAGCTAACGAGAAGGGAGTTTATAAAGGCAAGAATAAACTCTCTCCTGAAGAGCTTGAGCGTTATCGTAAAGATAACCGTTGTTTCAAGTGCGGGGAGCAAGGGCATGCCTATCGTGCTTGTCCCCACAAGAACACACAAAATGAGCCTCCTAGAGCTACCTTGGTCAAAATCCAAGAAGAGGATGCTCACCACAAAGGATCTCCTCTATGCCATGCTTGGGGAAAGGTAAGAGAACATGATGCTTTTATACTCTTTGACCCTGGTTCTACTCACAATTTCATATCCACATAGTTGGCCACCGAGCTAGGCATCCAAGCCTATGAGATGGGAGATGTCCTACCCGCTGATGGTGCTTTCAAGGGGAAAGAAGCCTCAGTCGCTCCCTTAATTGGGAAATTGAGGCTCCATGTCCAAAGCTATGTGGACAAGGAGGACTTCTTTATCTCTCCTCTCAAGCACGAGGATGTAATCCTAGGGGCACCATGGTTTGATCGCATGGTTGCCAATGTTAAATTCCCTGAAAGGAAAATCTACTTTAGGTTCAGGGAAAAAGATATGTACATAGATGTTAAGGAGTTGGGTAATACCATACCCATTGTACATATGCAAGCTTTCAATAAGTCAATAAAGAGCTCTATTTTCGTGTATATGATTTTTGTTAAAGATTCTCAAAATGAACCTAATGCTTTAGCAAAAGAAAATATAAACAATCACCAAGAATTAGAGTTATCCAATTTTTTCAAGGGATTTCAAGATGTTTTTATTAACGACATCCCTTGTGAGCTACCTCTTAAACGAGGCAATGATGACCATGCAATTGAACTTCTTCCAGGAAGTTCACCGCCTAATAAACCTCCTTATAGAGTTTTCCAAGCTCAACAAGAGGAGATTTGGCGGCAAGTGCATGAGTGAGTTGAGAAGGGCATGGTTAGGCCTAGCTCATCTCGTTTTGTTCACCCGTGTTATTAGTGCAAAAGAAAGACGGCACATATCATATGTGTGTCAACTATTGAGCACTAAGTAAAATCACTATCAAGAATAGGTTTCCTATTCCACGATTATAAGACCTATTTGATAAGCTACAAGGGTCGACGTGCTTCAGTATGATTGACCTAAAAAGTGGCTACCATCAAATAAGGATAGTTGATCAAGACATTGTAAAGACCGCATATCGCACTATGTTTGATCTGTATGAATACATTGTCATGAATACATTGTCATATCACACTATGTTTGATCTTTATGAATACATCGTCATGCCTTTTGGCTTGACCAATGCACCAGCCACATTTAACCACTTGATGGAGAAGCTATTCAGGCCTCACCGAACCTTTACTGGAGTGTTCTTTGATAATATAATCATCGACTCTAATTCATTAGACGAACACAAGCAACACCTCCGGGTTATATTTTCAGTCTTTTACGAGAGAATAAATTTTCTATTAATCGAAAGAAAAGTGAGTTTTTCTTACAAGAGATTCAGTCTTTAGGTCACATTATCTCTCAAGATGGCATCCAAATGGATCCATCAAAGCTAGAGGTAATAAAAGGATGGCCTAATCCAAGGAATCTACATGAACTAAGAAGCTTTATAGGTATGTGTGCATACTATAGACGCTTCATAGAAAAGTTCTCACAAATCGCGGGACCATTACATGACCTAACAAAGAAAAATGTTAGGTATACATGGACTGCCAAGGAGAACAATGCTTTCGAAAAGCTTATCTCTCAACCTTTGCTTACACTGCCAAATCTCTCAAAGCCATTTGATGTCCAATGTGACGCTTGTGGTGATTTACTTGGAGCTGTTTTGCCCAAGAAGGGCATGCCATAGCCTATGAAAGTCAAAGGCTCGACCCTGTTGAGCAAGCTCTAGGGATATATGAAAAGGAACTCCTCGTAGTTCTACATGCCTTAGACTCCTGGAAGCACTATTTATTGGGGACTCCTTTCATTCTGCGAACGGATCACCAAAGCCTTAAGTACTTCATGACGCAAACCAAGCTCTCCGACAAACAAATGAGGTGGGCAAATTTCCTTTCCCAATTTCATTTTCATATTGCTCACATTGCTGGCAAGCATAATCAAGTAGCCGATGCACTCTCAAGACGACCGAGAGTAAATGCGGTTTCCATAGCAACTCACAATGATCTATCTTCTATGATAGATGAGTATGCTATTGATCCCGATTTTAGAGATGTGATTTCAACCCTTGCACTAGGGAAGAAAGAAGAACCATTTACCTTACAAGATGGTTATCTTCTCTATGGCAATAGACTATGCGTTACTAACTCACTACATGAGAAAGTAATGTATCAAGAGTTAGAGATGGTGATCGATGCACTCCAAGGGGAGTTAGAAGACAGACTTAATGTCATCACCGATCTGTAGAGGCAAGTGCAGGAGCTGAGAGCAGAAGCTGAACAACATCAGCTTGCTAGAGATAACAAACAAAAGGAAATGGAAGAGCTGGGTGAGCTGCTTACCAAGCTATCAGATGTATGTAAAGCCAAGGATAATCAGCTGACGGAAGTTACAAATGAACTCCAGGTACAACTAGATGTAGCTAATGCCTCACTACAGTACTCAGAACAAAGAATTAATGATCATACGATATTCTTGTGGCAAATACGAGAAAATCCAGCCGTCACCTTCATCAAAGGAACAGACGAGGTCTACAAGGCACTAGAAAAGAAAAATAAATACCTCAAGCTAGAGTTGAAGTTATGCAGCACCTCTTCTTGGTCCTCGATCTCCGATGAGTCTTCAATAGTTGGTTCTTGAGGTGGCTCTCCTTTGTAAGGCTTTAGTAGGCTCACATGAAAAGCATTGTGTATGATCCAATGACTGGGCAACTTGAGTTGGTATGCCATCTCATTAATTGGTCTAAGAATCTGGAAGGGACCATAGTACCTTTTTGCTAACTTAGCATAGTACTTTTGGTGTCCTGTAGGATTCTTGCTCGTCGTGTGCCTTAATCAAGCCTTGGGAAATTTAAGAAAGACCCAATCATTTTGTTTAAAGGCTTGAGCTCTTCTATGCTTATTAGCAGTAGCCTTTTGCCTTTGTTGTGAGATAGAGATAGCATCCTTAATCTTTTGGAAAGATTCTTGTAGGTCTTGGTTATACTCATCTGTAGCGAAGATCTTCCCGTGTACCTTAAGTAGCAGGGGACTCTTAGATCTTTCCTCAATTACCTCAAAAGGTGCTTTTTCGGTGGAGGTATGTATAGTGTGATTGTAGGCATACTCCACTAACGGTAAGTACTTTTCCCATTGGGACCTTTCATCTACTTCCGTTACGTAGGCTTCTAGTAGACCAAGAATTGTTAGGTTAGCTATTTTACTTTGGTCATCCATTTGAGGGTGATAGGTTGAATAGAAGTTTAGCCTTGTCCCTAAATTCTCGAAGAGACCCTTCCAAAAATTACTGGTCATTCTAGGATCTCTATCCGACACTATGGACATTGACAAGCCATGGTACTTGAAGATTTGTGATATGAAGAGAGTTGCCATTTGATGGGCTTTGATAGTCTTTTTGACAGGTATAAAATGAGCTTGTTTGCTGAACCTGTCTACTATCGTCCATATTCCCGTATTCCCATGGAGACTTAGGCAATCCAAAGATAAAATCCATGGATATGCTCCCCCATGGCGAATTAAGGATTGGCAAAGGTTGAAGCAATCCAGGTTGCTTCCCTCTATCAAATTTCTTCTTTTGGCATACCACACATATAGAAACATACTCTTGTATGTTTGCTTTCGTGGGAGGCCAATAGCAATATGTTTCTATCCCTTTTAGGGTAGATTGAATCCCTCTATGCCCCGCATAAGGTGGAGCATAGATGGATGCAAGGCATACAATTAAAGGATAACCTAAACCTTGTCAATGCTTACAATGCTTCCCTATAGTAAGCAAATGTAAAAATGTTTAAAATGAACAAAGTTTTTGTCTTATAAGACTCTTTTTCTTTATAATGCGCACATGTTTAATGAGTATGCATCCTTAGAATCATGTTTGTGGAGACAACGTCTCTCGAGCACCAAGTAGAGCTTGTCACTCTACTATGGAAGATTGATAGGACTAATGCGCAGACATGCTTGCAGCAGCTTAGGCTGTCAAGCGCCAAATGGATTAGTAAGATGTCATAGGGTAAAATAGGGATATTCTACCCGCTAGAAAGGGACTAATGACTAGGCTTTATCTTCTCTACCTCATAGTCGAGGACGACTATGATTCCAAGAGAGAGGTAACGTCATAATAACTAATATCTAATTCTCCTAAATAATTTCTCATGTTAAACTGACCATAATATGGGGAAGTGCCAGAGGAGAAAAATCGAGAACATAGGCAATGCAAGAGAGATGAAATGTTGGGTTCTCAAGAGGGAGTCTTTATCAAGGTTATTCGAGCAAATTAGAACCCGAGCAAAGATCTAAATGGCATAGGCCCATGTTGTGCTATGTGATGCATTATATGTTGTGCTTACCAACATTTAATTCCTTGTCGTGTATAAATATGTAAAATTAATCAGCAAACTCAAAATTGCCACTTCAATATTTAGAGGATATAAAATGCAACACGGCAATGCTATTTCAATTGAAAGTGTCTGGACAAAATCACTAATACATCTAATATACTAAATCCAAAGAGAAATACATGCAAATGTAAGAGATAACCACAAATTTTTCCAATCACTATTAGACTGAAGAGCCACACTCGTCCTCCATGAAAATATTGCATCTTCGATGCTCTAAGCAAACGTCAGAATTGTACCATGAATCACCACAATGGTTCACATGATTCCCTTTCCGGACACTACCAATTCACTTCAATGAAACAAAAATACTTAATGCCAATGTTCGGGAAAGTGTGTCTCAACTTACATTCGTGCCGATGCTTGAGAGCAAGATTAGGTTTTGACAAAAATAGTGTAAAAATATTAAAAATTAGGTCAATCATAGGCTTTTCAGCTGCCTCTCTTAACCCCTTCAAAGTCAAACATTTAGGCCAGGGCCATTGATCTTTAGGTGAGGAACTTTTAGCCAAGGCAACAGATACGCAATTCAATGGAGCTCCCTCACGGTCATACCGCAACAGTAGATGATCATTATGGACAAGAACAAAGCAGTAATTTGCCTGGTGTAAGGAAGCCTTCAACCCTTTTCACCGCCCACTAACATGAGCTCTAGCAGCACATTGTGCTGTCTTCAAAAATGATACATAAGAATAGATAGGATAGCTCCAGCAAAAATTCCTAAGAGAGTACCCCTCTTCAAAGCCTGCGCACACGAGAGCTCGAAAAATCAGAGCAGAAGGCCAATGGCTTCCGGGTTCAACCACATCACTATGCTTCCTCTCTACTTGACAGCATTCATTACTTTTGTTCGCCACTGAGAAGGAACCAGACTATTTTTCATCTCTTCCAAAAACCTCTGCCATCTTCTCAGCGAGAGAGCATTTTTCAACTTTCTCATGTGCAAAGGCTTTCCCACCTACAAACTACCTTAGTCAAGCTTTGAACTTTCCTGGCTTGAATTGCTCAAAACCTACCAACATTCTTCATAAGCAATTTCCAAATTCACAAATTACTAGCAAACTTATTATTAGGCATAAACTTCTGCACTCCATTAAAAACAATCACGTTAAGTATTCACAGGCACATTTCTGCCATGATTCAACCGAACTTCTGGTCATTCTGCAAAACAGTATAAATGAAACCTGCACAGGAATTAACACGAACAGAAGAATCAGCAAGGAACATTATACAATACACTGCGTAATACCACACATGTTACATGCATGCGCACATAAAGCATCTAGGACATACAGGCAGCAAGAAGGTCTCTAAGAATATGTTCACCCAATTCACATTGATCTACGGTCGCATTCAGATGATGCATGAAAAAGACCAGACTGCCTCTGTTAGAAATCTGCTTATTTACATAACATTACTTGTTTCTTTTCCATCTTGCCAAAAGAAGCTTGTCATCATCATCAAAGACCCCACAAAAACTGAAAGTAAATGTCACGTGTCAAGCTTTAGCATTGTTAGGTGATTTGTCGAAGCTTTTGTTGCAGATGCTCCGACTTCTCATACGAAACAAAGCCGCAACTGGCAGTCAGTCACCCTGCATATTCTAGTATTATGAATTAACTCACAAAATTTCCATTGTACCATGTACATTAGTGTCTCTCTTAGAACAAAATTTCCAATGCGGTGTGTACACCACCATCGTCCCATATTCCTGAGACTTCATATGCCTCCACCTTTTTTATAAAATAGCCGCAAAGCTGACATATAACAAAAATTTTGCTTTATTGCTTGGCCATGAGATTGCAGTAACAGCACAGCAATGGCGATGAAACTAAGGAGCCATTATTGCATTTATGGTGTACGCGAGAGATTCTGCCATGTCCTGTTTTAGGAGAAGCTTTTGAAGAGTGTGCATCATATTGAAATCAGGATCAAGCTTGCGCTGCCAGCCTTCTAGAACCATCATGGTGACCATCACTGTGCAAACATCACCATCAATGTTAACTCTGTGTGTTCTCACTTGCTCTAAAACATCTTGCATGCACTCTCCTGGATGAATAACCTTTGCCTCTTTAGAACCCCAAAACTTGAAAGATGTCTCCAGCTGCTTAATAAAAGCAGCCGGATTCGGACATGACTGTTTACTAGAGAATCCAAGCGCACATTGAGCTGCTTTTCGGCCGTCTCTCAACACCACCGCTTTGAAAAACTCTAAAAGGTTGCCGCGATCCTTTTGAGAGAGCTCAGCTGTCAAACCCACATCCAAAAAGACCAACTGAGGTCTAGACTTTTTTTGCCTTATCTTTTTCTCTGTTTCCCTTTTTGTACGCACCAGAATGTTGCCAGGGTGCATGTCTGCATGAATGAAGTTATCCACCAAAAGCATCTTCAGAATGGTATTTGTGCCAATGTATGCGAGCTTACGACTCACCTGATTATTGTCAGAAAGCTCAATGTAATTTGAAACACTCTCTCCTTGCTCAAAGGACTCAACAAGAACTGCCGGATGCACTAACGGATAGACTGGTCTTGGGAAAGATACATCTCTCCAACTCCTAAAATTATATGAAAACCTACTCAAATGTGCTGCTTCTCTGGCTAAATCAACTTGTGTCAACATAAAAACCGCAAACTGGCGCACACTCTCGTCTAACCTTAGCCACCTCAGCCCTGGTACTAAGGTTGATAAATTAGCAATCCAATTCATGATAATGAAGTCTCGCCGAATTACATCAGTAACACCCGGGTGTCGCACTTTGACAGCCACAGTCATAGGCCCCTTTTGCCTACCAAAAGCAACCCCATCTTGGAGAGTTGCCTTGTAAACTTGTGCTATGCTTCCAGATGCAACTGGCTTCTCCTCAAAGTCCATGAAGATCTCATGAAGTGTCTTGCCAAACGCCCGTTCTATTGACTTCACTGTATAGGAAAACTTGTGGGCTGGTGCATTTGTGTGCAGCTTTTCCAGCTCTGCGCAAAGATCCTTCGGAAACAAATCTGGTCGGGTGGCAGCCCATTGTCCCCACTTGATAAAAGCTGCACCTGCAAACTCCAAAGTGTGGTGCACAAGTTGCAACCACGCCCGCCAAAAGTAGCCCCCAAACATGCTTGCAAAAGGAGCTGTCAATATGGCCGGCATGAAGAGGATCCACAAGTACACAGATCTTGTAACTAACCCACATAGGTCAAAAAATGTGTGCACCGCTGATAATGCCAATGATGATGGATTGCTTGGCAAAGAAACAGCATGCGTCTGGGCATGTGCCACAGACTGGCTTCCAAGAACAATTGCCAATATGCCGATAGGAAGGTGGGAGTGTGCACATGTAACACTGAAAGCTTTCGCAATCGCTCCAATAGGCGGAAGAGGTACTGTAGGTCTTCTTGATGTTTCCCAAGCTGTCCTCCAGCAATACCGACCGAAACTGACAAAACCATTTGTTTTCTGAGCATTTCTGATGTGCGACATGGGCCCATGAGCAGATAAATATGCCCGCTCATGGACCCACTTTGCACTTCGGAACCCACCTCCAGGCTGGAAATTTGGGTGCCCACCTCTTGAAAGATCCTTCGGCGAATGTCTTGAGGCGGATGCTATGCGGCGAACTAGCTTGACAAGAGAAGGAGGGCTTCCATGGAAGTCTGTTGCTATGTAACCACTTGCCTCGTGTGTGTGAAATTTCGAAGGCTTACCAGAAAACCTGAAGGCACGGGCTGCCATGGATCTGCATGAGGACGCCAGCACCCAAATGATTTCTTCACGGTGCGAAGCAAGCGGAGAGCAGACAGAGAGATCGTCTGAGAGGCCGATAGTAAGCGCCTGTCGGACGATTTATAGCCTGCGCTTATTTTTAACAAGGCTACGGTGGGTAACCTAGTAGGGGGTACCCAATAGTCGGAATCATTCTTATTGTTTTATTATTGGGAATCAGGGAAGATCTCCAGTGGCAGTCGACGAAAAGGGAAGTAGGTGGCAACCACCGGGGGAGGGAATGCAAGGCAGGCAGATGGCACCGTGCGAAGGAGACGTCCAGGAAGGGCAAGCTGGCAGCGAAGAGGGGGTCAACGCGTCTTTTTTTTAATATAAAGGATCCCTGGTGATTGTAATTGTGCATGCTTGTTCGCCTGGTTACTGGGCCTTAACGAGAGGTGAAATGCTGGAGGTTGCGGGTTCATGTCTTGAGTTTCCCTCTTGAAGGATAGGCATCTCCAAGTAGGGGGTGAGCCTCAGGTTGAAGGTATTTGAGAAAGTAATGAATAAACTAACATCCAACCCAGTAGACCTGAAGAAGAGCTTCTTTATTGTGATCCTTGCTCAGCATCTCTTAACAACAAGCTAAGAGAGCTCGTCGCCACCACCATGTAGAGCCTTTCTAAATATGCGATGAATGCAGTCGCTCGGGTGAAATATGTCCGGTGCTCAAGAAAATAGTACGTGTTCGAAAATGTGTGCGGTTTATGTATTTGTATGTTTAGGGTTATGTATGTGACGGCCGCTACAAGGTATATGTATGTGTAGGTTTAGGTTTAGGATTATTGAAAACAGCACGGAATTAAAAAACGGTTTATCCTTGATCTGTTTGTGTATGTACGCTTGCAAATAGCTTTCATGTAGCTTGTTAGGTTTAAATATGTAGTCGTTTGCAAGCTCACATGTGCAAATGACTCGCAAAAAAGTCGTTCGCAAGCATTTTTGCGTTCGAAAAACGCTGCGAACTTTGGAAATGACTTGTCTGTAAGTCGTTCGCGCATGTGAGCTTGCAAATAGCTTGCATGTAGCTTCCATGGGTTGAATGAAAACCCGCTCACTACCCGATTTTTTGAAGCTGTGTTGCAGAAGCAGCTTAGATAACAAAGATACTCTAAAGACCAACCTATGATGTAATATATTTGGACATTTATAGCCGGAAACCTTTGTATTTTATAGATTCCCAAAGCAAGTGCGTAATGAATATGTAACTATGAGTTTGTTCAAGAGGGGTTGTAAGCTTCCAGATTGTACCACATAATCTTTAGGTTGAGACAAAATTGGAAAATCTCTTTATTTTTGACTTAAAACCTTATGGAAAGGTATAAAAGCCAACTTTTGTATTATCTTTGCAAGTTCACTTTGGATAATGAAGCTAAATGTAGTTATAGAGAGCTTTGTGTGTTCTCCCACTTTCTTTTGAAGCTTGTAACTCTCTCATGGATGGTCTCTTTGGAGTGCCTTTCTTTCCATTGTGTTCATACCAGGTAAAAGCTTTACATGCTATTGTAAGTTTCTTGCGATGAATCTCTGATTTTGTTGTGTCTAACCTCCTTCTAAATCTACTCATAACTCACATTTTACATATCAAAAATGCATTTTATGCATAGAAAGGATAATGGAGCATCTTTGCTAAGCTAGTAGGTGCATTCGGAACCAAAAATAGTTAGGTCAAATCTGCTCTGTAGATGATAATCGCATTTGTGGTGGCAAGCGGTCAAAAGGGAGATTTAAGACCATATGTATATTCCTTTAGTGGTTGCCTATCCTTTCTATAAGTTTGCTTACGTTTGGACTTTGTTTGCTTGGTGAATCAATGAGACTTTGTTACGGTGTCGTGAATAGTTTTTGTTGCATGACATGTAGTTGAGTGTTGCTTTGAGTAAGTAGGGATTGAATGTATTTTCCAAGAGAGTGACACTACAAGAGGTACTTCACATTAGCGACGCTCGCAGTGCGACACTCAAAAATGAAAACCCGCGGCGTCTCTATGATCGTCACTATGGGCATCGCTAGTTTACTTGTAACTTAGCGACGCCCATAGTGACGTCGAACATGGGTAAAAGATAAACCGAGAGCGCCCAAAAACTTAGATCTCAGATCTGAGTTTTCTATGCTCAAGCAAGCAAAGGTAACCCGCGCTCTCCCTCTCTCTCTCTTTCTTCTCCACACACACGAGGAGAGGAAGGAGAGCCAGGTATGCTCCTTCCCTCTCCTCTCTCTCATGTTCCCTTCCCCTCTTTCTCTCTCTCTCGCTCTCTCTCTCTCTCACACACACACACATTGTGTTTTTGAGAGAGAGAGAGAGAGAGAGAGAGAGAGAGAGAGAGAGTACATGCATAAACAAAAAATACACACACACACACTTGCATAGACAAAGAATGCATACACACACACATTGAGAGAGGAAAAGAGAGATATATATATATATAACAGAGAGAGAGAGAGAAAGAGAAAGATAAAAAACAGAGAGAGAGAGAGAGAGAGAGAGAAAAGAGAGAAGAAGAAGAAGAGAGTTTTAATGTCGTAGGAAACTATCCCAAGAGACCTTAAAGATCTAGCCGACGAGGAGTTGAACTCAAGACCTGTTATTCAAGAGGGAAATGGCATAACCAATCTACCACACTTGGGTGATAGAAAGGTTATACCATTTTCCTCTTTTTATTGGCACACACACACACCCACACACACACACACACCCAAGAAGAAGAGAGTTTTAATGTCGTAGGAAACTATCCCAAGAGACCTTAAAGATCTAGCCGATGAGGAGTTGAACTCAAGACCTATTATTCAAGAGGGAAATGGCATAACCAATCTACCACACTTGGGTGATAGAAACGTTATACCATTTTCCACTTTTTATTGGCACACACACACACCCACACCCACACACACCCGAGAAGTAGAAAGTTTTAACATTGTACGAAACTATCCCAAGAGACCTTAAAGATCTAGCCGACGAGGAGTTAAACTCAAGACCTGTTGAACAAAGAGAAAGAGAGAAAAACCAAAGAGAGAGAGAGGGGGGGGGAGAAGACGAAAGAGACAGGTAAGGGAAGGAAACAAAGAGAGAAAGAGATTATGTTAAAATTTAAATTAGATTATGTTAGATTACATTTAGATTTATGTTTATGTTGAGTTTAAGATCATGTTAGTTTTAGATTTACGTTAGATTAGATTTAGGTTTATTTAGGTTAAATTAAACTAAATTTAGGTTTATTTTAAGTTAGATTTACGTTAGATTAGATTTAGGTTTATTTATGTTAGATTTAGATTTACGTTAGATTAGATTAAATTTAGGTTTATTTTGAGTTTAAGATTAAATTAGATCTAGATTTATGTTCGATGGACCATGCGGACCAGCAATTCCACCTGCATGTTCGACTGTTACTGCACAAAGAGAGAGAGAGAGAGAGAGAGAGAGAGAGAGAGAGAGAGAGAGCAAACGACGAATTTGAAATTTAAAATCGTGTTATGAAGTGAGGCCCATTCACATCTACGCAGCTAGTAGCCCCATTGGTATGTATTTTACCCTTAAATGGAGCAAATCACCACATGTTCAATTATGTTAGATTTAAGATTAGAGGAGGATTGAGTTTTTATATTAGAGTCTACCTTCGAGATTACGATAAAAAAATTAGAGTTAGACGAACGGTGATCCCTTTCTTCCTCTTTACGGATGCGACCTTAAGCTGGAAAGCTTATGATACTTAGATTGGAGGCCAACATGTAATGTGTTAAGTAATCCTTCAAACAAAGATCTACTGTGAAAAGATGTTAAGATGGTGTGAAATGCTACAGCTAGAGAAGAGGCAAAGGGGTTTTGTCCACTACATGCACTATCATGTAGACGTGGGTGTGTAGATTTCTTGTACCCACAAATATAGGCATTGACCAATAAAGACAATATTATAACCGGATAATTCTGATCTCTGTGCACCTCTAGACCGAGGTATGCGAGGATTGGAAATGACTGGAGAATGTGAGGTAGTTTATAGTGTGAACAAAGAGAGAGAGAGAGAGAGAGAGAGAGAGAGAGAGAGAGAGAGAGAGAGATAAAAGACGAAGAATGCCAATAGAAGATTAAATTTGTTGTCCAAGTTATAAGGTTTTTACCCTCATTATGAGTAGTGACGAGGATGTGGGGCCGTCCAACCGAAACACTTATCTCTCGACGAGGATCTTATGTCCTTGTAATCAATGCAAGCATGATGTGCGACGGAAAAGACGTGTTTCTTTGCAGCACGTTCGTGAATTTGGCGAGTTCGATCCATCTATTATAGATTGAGTTTTTGCCAAGACGGAGCAATCTTGCAGCCCCTATAGATGCGTTCGCGGGCGCTTTGGTCAAGCAGCATATGTGAGGCCACAAGATGTATCCTCTAACAGCTCGGGGAATGATCATGCAGACCACATTCCCAACGAAGCAATGTTTGAGCCCGAGATTGATGAAATAATCGAGACGATCATGGATTCAGAAAGTCTTATCTATGATGATATGAAAAGTGAAGTTGATACGCCATTGTATGATGGAGCACGTGTGTTTAGATTGAAGGCACTCTTGGTTCTTCTCAACATGCAGACAAGTTTGGATGGAGTGACACTAGTGTCATAGCACTTTTCAGGTGATCTATTACAATGTGTTTACTTTAATTAAAAACTCTAGATGTATAATGATTTGATAGATTTTTACACAATTGTACCGTATTTTTTTCGTTGTGTAGATTGCTCAAAGAGCACATACTGCCAGCTCATAATGTGGTGCCAGATTCCAGAGAGGAAGCAAGAAAGATCTTGCAAAACTTGGGGATGGATTACAATTCGATCCACGCTTGTCCTAATGACTACATTCTTTTCAGAGGAGAATACATAGACATGGAGAAGTGTCCAAAATGTGATTTCGAGAGATATCGAGTAGATCTCCACGGAACAAAAATTCCACAAAAGGTTTTTCCTCTACTTCCTTGCATCAAGCATTTCTTCGAATGTAAGTCCATGGCCGCCCTATTATCATGGCATGAGGAGAATAAATCTTCGAATGGTGTGCTACGGATTCCTGTAGATTGCGCAACCTAGAAACATGTAGATGAAACATGGTCGGATTTTGCCAGGGAAGCTTGAAATTTGCACCTAGGCCTGGCTATGGATGGCATAAATCCATTTGGTCAAAGATCGGTCAAAGATCAACATCTTACAGTGTATGGCCCATTGTCATCGTCAACTACAACATTCCCCCGTGGTTGACTACGAAGAAGGGGCACCTATTGCTAAGCTTGATTGTGCCGAGGTGGTATAAAGTGAAGAAGTATCTTCGTCCACTATTGGAAGAGCTACAACAATTGTGGATTGGCATAGAAGTGGTGGATATGAGCCAACACACAGGTCGACGGAATGCTTTGATCAGAGGCATTCTAATGTGGACCATTCATAACTATCCCGGACTAGTAGAATGCTCAGGTGATTTACACTTAAACTCAAAACACTGTAAATCTTGGTTTTTCTCAAGCTTATCTATTATCATGTGTATACATGTAGGACTTCAAACAAGCGGATACAGAGCATGTGTCACATGTGGACCTAGACTGAATGCACGGCGGGCGCCATCATTGAAGAAGAAAATCTATGAAGGTCATCAAGCGTATCTTCCAGAGAATCATGTGTTACGCGACGGCTTTTGGGAAGAGAACCACCGAGGATGTCTGCACAAGCATGGTTAGAGCAGAAGGAGATGTGTGATGACGGTTTGCCCCCAGGGATGAAGAGACTCTCTCTATGGTACGAGTTACTACATTGGCCCCGACTCATGATCAATCACTTGCTCGATCCAATGCACATATTCAAGAATGTGGGTAATCTGCTATGGGACCATATGACCTGCAAGAAAGATACTTTGGGAGCCAAGGTTGACCTTAGGAATGTGGATCGTATGGAACAATATTGGCCACAGACAGCATCCGATGGATCAATAAAACTCCCTAAAGCGCCATGGATTTTCACAGGAGCCCAAGAACGCAAAGTAAAAGAGACCGTTGGATCTTTGCAGACCCCCACTAGCGCAATGCACTCGCTCCAAATGTGTTTTACTAAAGAAGGAAAGCTTACCGGTTTGAAGTCACACGACTAGCATAAAATGTGTCAAGTATGTTCATAGTGGAATATATCATAGTGGAAATTGTGTAACAAATTCGTGTGTGGACTTCAATATCATTGCTGCACATGTTTTGCAGTTTATTTTACCGGTGGCCATTGAGGGATGTTTGTCTCTTGACGTCTGTAACACAATCTACAAACTTGCGAAGTTGGTGCAATGGATCTCACAAAAGGAGATCAACATAGACTCCATACCATTCGTTAAACTAAACGTTGCGGAGGTTGTGTGCATATTTGAGAAACACTTTCCTACTACCATGCTAACCATTCAGGTGCATCTTCTTGTTCACATACTTGATGAGGTGGAAATAGCTAGTACAATACATTCCAAATGGATGTTCTTTTTAGAACGTTCATGAAAACGCTCAAGGGATATGTGCGTCAGAAGGCACGTCTAGAGGGTAGCATGGGAGAAGGTTGGCTGGTATCAGAGTCCCTAATGTACATTGGAGAGTGGCTAGACGGTTTTGATAAAGCCCGGGACACACTATGGCGGACCATAGATGATGAGCGCATATCTGGGATTGTCATGTGCAATCAAGGTGTTGAGAAGAAGATGATGGAAGATCTAGAGGCTAAAATCAACCGATTTTGCATGCTTCACAATCCAATGATGCAAAAGTGGATTTCACAATATGAGGATGCAAAGCAAGAGCAACAAAGGGCACGAATCGAGTGGAGACGGGGAAGACGACCACCGATGCACTATCCGACGGGTCTGGAGAGCCTACCAACATTTATGAGCTTAAGATGGTTGCACAACGAATTGAAAAGTGCACAACAGTGAGGTGAAGAAGTGACTGAGGAGGAGTGGGAGTACTCTCAGGGTTGCGCGACCAAGGTAAGTTTGCAATGTACGACTAATGACTTTCTAGATGTTTGAACAACCACTCATAATCTTTGTTGGTTGTAGTATAAGTCGTACACAGCAGCATGGTGTAAAGCTCGACATTTTAGGGTGGAACAGATCGACAAAAAGCGTTTTACTCAAGATTGTGGAATCATGGCAAAATTTGAACAGTCTAGTTGACGACGGTCCTCTGATGCAGATCCTGTGGTGGTGGAACTCACTTACTTCGGCACACTACAAGAGATTTTGAGGATCGATTATAGAGTATTTTTTGTTGACTTGTTCGACGTGCAATGGTTCAAGATAATCATGGAGGGTCGCAATGCTACTGTGCGTAGAGGAGAGTCTGGTTTCCTTGAGGTGGATTCAACTAAGAAATGGACTGACCTAAGAGACACTTTCGTACTACCCTAGCATTGTGAACAAGTAAGTATGTAAATAGTTAACATCCAATTTTAGAAGTTATGTGCTTGGAAGTTCTCATGTAAGTTATATGGCTTTGGCAGGTGATATTTCATCCTACAAAGTCTGCATCAAACTGGTGATATTTCATAGAGTTAGCCCCTCGTAGTGCACGGACGTATGAAGGCTACCATGTGCCAATCACAACGGCATCAATGGAGGAAATCGGAGAAGATGCTCAGTCAGAGCCGCTGAGGCGGTGCCAAACGAGCATCACGTTGCTACTCTCTATGGGGTGCATGTAGAGGATCTACAAAATGAAACGGAGAACATCTGTTTAAACGGAGAGCTCTATATAGATATATGAAGTTATGCTGAGCTTTGCGAGGATGAGAGAGACCTCTTAAAGCCATAAATAGTGTATTTGAACAATTTAGCTCCGTTTTATAATGTATATTGTATTCACGTGGCTTTTTGTCCATTTTTGTCTATACGCGTCATCGCGTCATTGTATTTAATGGTCTTTGCGTCCACTCCAGGTACGTATGCTTTAGGTATGTTCTCAGAAGCAGGGACGACGCGCACTGCGCTCTGAGTGGGATGGAGACTGAAGCTGCAATCGCGAAGCTGGTCTGCTCAATATAGATTTTGCTTGTCCCACTACTAGATCTAGTTGATCTAGTGAAAGAGACACTACTACTGCTTCTCAGCGTCTCTTTCACCCGATCAATTAGATTTAGTGGTGGGGCAAGCAACTTCTATGAGTAGACCTTCGCGATGCAGCTTCAGTCTCCATCGCACCCGGAGTGCAGTGCTTTTACAAATTCACAGAAATTCAACGAAATCTCTCTACACAGGAATCCCTCCCCCTTTGTGAGTTCTCTCTCTCTCTCTCTCTCTCTCTCTCTCTCTGTCTCTCTCTCTCTCTCTCTCTCTCTCTCTCTCTCTCTATACTTGTCCATGTTTTCTTCTCCATTCATTCAATATTAAGTTTAAATTTTCGTGCGTTTAATGCAGGTATGGATGATGAGGAATTTCTTTCTTCTTTATCACCCGAGCAAAGACAGTGGTACGTGGAGCGTCATCGCTCTGGAGCACCATCACGCGTTTGTACTCCTTTAGAGTCTCCCTTTGTTTTGGAGCATTCAGTGCGCTCCGAAGCTTCGGTGTCGACGAGATGATCTTCACACTAGTCTAGGCACTGGTGCTCTAGTGGTGGCGGCGGTGGTTGTTGTGGGGATGCCGCCGCCGATGCCTCGACACCGCCTCGTGTTCAACGAGGCTCTTTACCGTCCCCTTCTTTGTCCGCCCCCACACTAGCCACGACATCGCCATCTACACTAGGTTTTGCGCGGTTGATGGCCATTCCTAGCGGCTATACACCACTAGCTACTCCTCCAGGAGTCACTCCAATCGACACTCCTCGCTTCGGGGCCTAGACTCTAGTGGAGACCCCTGACGTCCATACTCCCGTCGACACACCGCTAGAGACCCTGCCGAGACACCCAGGTTCATGCGTCACCGGTGAGAGGGCTTGCCTTACTCCGTCGACTTCAGCTGTGGCATCATGTTGGATGATGAAGGCAAGAAGGTGATCTCGCGCATGCACGGTCTTTGCTCTCAGGTGTTTAGACACTACATACTTAACACCTGGAGTGAAGTACCAAGTGATTTAAAAGACAGAGTCATCAGCATGTTGCATGACGAGTTTCCCATTTCAACACGGGATGATCGCTTCAATGAAGACCTGATGAAGGTTCGAATGCGCGAATACTGCAAGCACGAGCGTTATGAAGTGAAAAAAGCAATCAAGCATGGGTAGAAGAGACTAGATTGGCTGGCCAAAGAAGATTGTAAGAATGCAAAGAAAGCAGCGCGTGAGAATCCCGACAAGTGGAAGCAACAAAAGGAGGGAGCCAGAGTACGAGTAGAGGTAGGGAGCTCGCACCACTTGGGGAGCGGCGGGTGGGCATCATTTGAGGCCGATTTTGTAAGTGTTTTTGCATTGCTCTTTAGTTTGATAGTTTAGGGTTTAGGCGTTTTTAAATTCTAACATATTGGATTCTTTGTATGTTTTGACAGTGGTCGATGACATGACGTGACCCACACCGTACGAGCGTGAGTACATAGGCAGGAAGGGCTTAAACGCCCTGATGGACATTCTGAGTTCTCGTGACGGCATGGTTAGTAATAGGGTTTACTCTTTTCTATTTGTTGTATTGTTTTATAAATTATATGTTAATACTTACAGAAAGCTGTCTTTTTTTTTTTTTGCAGAATTTGATAGATACACTGCTTAGACGCGATGAGACGTCTAATTAGACGACGTCAGTCTAGCCGTAGCTAGATAGCATTAGTTTCCTTTTGTTATAGCATATGTATCATGAGATGACGTTTATACGTCTTTTTGAAAACCATGTATATTTTTTCAATAATGACAATGGTGTTGTAACTATTACATTTGCAAAGTTTAACAATCAAGTGATTTTGCCTATGATGTGTACAATTGTCAATGATTTACTTTCATCAGTTTACTTTTGTCAATTTTGTATTTTTATTCTGCAAACAATACTATGGATGATGGAGTTAATGGTTATATTGTCTTGTGGGTGACTACTTTGGGTCTATATCTAAGCTTACACTTTCTTTCAAAGGTGAATCTGGACTTATCTTGGATTCATTTAGGTTTACTCAATTATTGAAACATTCAATATGGTTGATGGGTGAATGCCCTCCACCGATTTTTTTTTCTCTCGGGCGTACTATGACTGTCGCTATATAAGGCTCTGCAGCGTCGCTATAAACGTCGCTATAGGTGGCCTGTAAACATCGCTATGATCGTCGCTATAGGCATCTCTATATAGCGACCATTATAGCGACGTTTCCGTATCGATGCTGTTAGCGACGGTCTTAACGAGGTCGGGGAGTATAAAAACCCAATGTATTTTCATCGCTAACAACGTCACAAGTGCACACAACCTCTTGTAGTGTGAAAACCTCTTGTAGCCTCCATGCACTAATCAGCTCAACTCTATCCCACACTATGACTTTTATATCTGTGGTTCTCACTATCACTATAATAAGATAGTTAGGCTTGGCAAGAAGAGGGCCCGGGGGGGGGGGGGGGAGAGAGAGAGAGAGAGAGAGAGAGAGAGAGAGAGAGAGAGAGAAAGAGATTTTTATCATCCTCGGAGGTCAAATATGACCTATGGGATATGTGTGCAGCTGATGAGTGATTATCGATGCTCCAAAATTGTGGTGATAAGAGTCACAATGGAGAGCCCACATTGTGACTAGGAGAGGAAAGATTGTAGGTCTAAGTCATGGCAAAAAATGTGAGGGAAGCAAGATTGGATGTGACCAAAAAAGCTGAGCCTCTAGTAGTATATGTTACTCAAACTCTCGAACTTAGATTGAGCATAATGTACACAATCAATTAGACTTTTCTCCATTGCCCCAATGCCCTGTCTTGCATCGGAGGGAGTGAGAGCTAAGTTGAATGGCTACAATGGTGTGTATCATTGATAAGGAGATAGACCCAAGCATGTAAGGGTGATTACGGTTGTCTCTTTGAGCAAAGAACATGGTTTTGTAGTTGGGGGCAATATGGGTGGTGGAATGTATGAAGCATGACCCACCAGATTCCTCCCAAGCCATAATACATTGATGTTGTAGAAAAGTTTCATTCTCTTGGGAGCATAACATTTGTTTATGAATTCATTCATAATCAACCCACTTTGCAAGCAAAAGTTCTCAAGGAAAACCATAAGCTTTTATTCATGGTCCTCTAATGTGTGTGCTAGAAGCACTACATCATCCACATACAACAAAAAAGCATGAGTACCTCATTGCAAATAGGTCATGACCTCTTCAATGCCTTCTTCTATAACTAAAGTACCATTTTCTCCAATGGATTGATGCATAGAACAAAGACTTGGTGACAACAGACATCCTTGTTAAACCTCAATAATGCTTGCAATTTTTTTAAAATTCCTCTTCCCATGTGCAATTCGCACATCACCTTCTCATAGATTCAAGAAATTACAAGCATAAACTCACTTGGCACTTGGCATTCTTCCATCCTTCTTCACAAATTGTTACGTGTAATCATATCAAAGGATTTCTAAAAGTCCACAAAGCAATAATACAATCGCTTGCCTTTCAACCGGCTTTCCTTCGTGGGAACACGAAGAGTGATAATATGATCAATGGTGCTACGGCGTTGACAAAAACCCGCTTGTCCTTTTGCACGCTATCCATTCTCTTCAGCCGAATCACTTAATTTTATCTCCATTATGAAACCAAACAAATTTTTCATAAGAGACCCAATCATTATAGTATGGTAGTTATTTACATTCTTGACATATCCTCCGTTATGCAAAGGTTTAATGCAATTAGTGCTCCGGCAAGAATTTTGTAGGCTGAGTTGAGGATGGTGATGGGGCGCCACTGTCGAATCTCATGCAAGGAGCCACCCTCCTTGGGAATGAGGTAGATCAGGCCCTCACTCATGTTGTCAGGCATCACTCCTGTGTGCAAAATGTACTGAAAAGCACTACAAAGATCTGGGCCAAGCAGGTCCCAGTACTCCAAGAAAAGCTGGGAGTCAACCCATCCTCACCTGGACAGCTACCACGAGGGAGGGCCCTAAGAGCTGTGTGCAGCTCCTCAAGCTGAAGTGGCATCTCTAGCCTCTGGCGCATCTGTGCCCAAACTTGCGCCCTGCATGCATCCTGCCGCTCTGACTGAGGCATACCATGTTGAAGTGTAAGGTTGAACATATCACACATCCACTCATGTGTAAATTCTCTGTTCATTTTATCATTTTTGGCTTGATACCTTGAAGATCTCCCGCTTTGCAAGTTGCCAACTTTTAGAGCCCGTCGCACACATCCTCAATAGTAAAAAAAGAGAGCATACATGGGAATGAATCATAAAATTTTTTATGGCATCTTTCCACCATCTGGATGCTGAGAGAGAGAGAGAGAGAGAGAGAGAGAGAGAGAGAGAGAGAGAGAGAGAGAGAGAGAGAGAGAGAGAGAGAGAGAGAGAGAGAGAGAGAGAGAGAGAGAGGGTCCTTGGCTACTCCACTAGAGGGAGGGAGGGGCGGCAATGGGTGGAGGTGGTGAGAGTAGGGACGGCACATGGTGGTAGTAAGCTAGCACCACTACAAGAGGTACTTAATATTAGCGACGCTCACAGTGCGAGCTCAAATGTGAAAACCCACGGCGTCGCTATAGGTGTCGCTATGCATGTCGCTAAATTATAAGTAACTTAGCGACGCTCATAGCGACGCCGTCAGGGGTAAAAAAATAACTGAGAGCATCCAAAAACTCAAATCTTAGATCTGAGTTTTCGGCGAGCCAGGTATGCTCCTTCCCTCTCCTCACTCTCATGTTCCCTTCTCTTCTTTCTCTCTCCCTCTCTCTCTCTCTCTCTCTCACACACACACACACACACACACACACACACACACACACACATACCCATTGTGTTTTTGAGAGAGAGAGAGAGAGAGAGAGAGAGAGAGAGAGAGAGAGAGAGAGAGAGAAGAAGAAGAAGAAGAGAGTCTTAACGTCGTAGGAAACTATCCCAAGAGACCTTAAAGATCTAGTCGACAAGGAGTTGAACTCAAGACCTGTTATTCATGAGGGAAATGGCATAACCAATCTATTACACTTGGGTGATAGAAAAGTTATACCATTTTTCTCCTTTTATTGGCGTACACACACACCCACACACACTCACACCCGAGAAGAAGAGAGTTTAATTTAACATCGTACGAAACTAATTCAAGAGACCTTAAAGATCTAGCCGACGAGAAGTTGAACTCAAGACCTGTTATTCAAGAGGGAAATGGCATAACCAATCTACCACACTTGGGTGATAGAAAGGTTATACCATTTTTCTCTTTTTATTGGCGCACACACACCTCGGGGGGTTCACTATGTGTAGAACTACCATGTCACGTGCGTTCTAGACATGTTTGTAAAACCCCTTATCTATAAATTTTGCTAAGAATTTAATGTACCCTTTTCTTTTTAAATCTATAAGTTTTTTTCAAATTTGAAAAATAAATGCCCTTCTGTATATATATTTTTGTAAGTTTCAAGAACTTTAAATGCCCTTCTGTTGAACTCACGTGATAGGTTACATTTTTATTAGGTGACCTCCCCAGAACACACACCCACACACACAAACGAGAAGAAGAGAGTTTTAACGTCGTAGGAAACTATCCCAAAAGACGTTGAAGATTAGGTTAGATGTAGACTTACGTTAGATTAGATTTAGGTTTATTTAAATTAAACTAGATTAGATTTTGGGTTATTTTTAGTTAGATTTACGTTTGATTAGATTTAAGTTTATTTACGTTATATTAGATTAGATTTATGTTTATTTACGTTACATTTAGATTTACGTTATATTAGATTAGATTTAGGTTTATTTACGTTATTTACCTGTTATTGAAGAGGGAAATGGCATAACCAATCTACCACACTTGGGTGATAGAAAGGTTATACCATTTTCCTCTTTTTATCGTTTAAGATAAGGTTAGATTTAGATTTAGGTTTATTTTGAGTACACCGAAGGATTATACTGTCTACGCGTTTGAGAGTGGTGTCCCGGCCACTGCGTCGGAGATGTTGAGGAGTGACCCGAACACTGCGTCAGGGTCACCTAGAAGCCTGGATGATGAGCATTCATCAGACAGGGTTGCTATAGTTCACGGGAGGGACATGCCAAAGTGATACGCCTACCTGATCAATCGTATGTCCGATGAGACCATTATGACCCTTGAGGGGAAGCAAGTGATGGGCCGCATACAACAATTGTGTAAATAGGTTTTTTGACACACTGTAGTCTATCATGGTCTCTTGGAGGGATCATGATAAACCCTCTAAGGATTATCTTATTGCGATGCTGCATCAGGAGTTTCCAGTTCCCTCTCTGGAGAATACATTTGACGATGCTTGGATGAGGAGACGCATGCCGACTACATGAAGCATCGAAGGTCAGATGCATAGATGCCAGACCTGACTGGCGTGAAAGAGAGGAGTGGAGGGGTATCAGGGAGGAGAGGGCGACCAATTAAGACAGGTGGTGGCAGCAAAGTGACGCAGCAAGAGTTTGCATCAAGACGGGATTATCCCATCACCTGGGGAGTGGCGGTTGGGCCAACTTCGAGGAGGATTTTTTCCCATCACCTAGGTCATGGATCGACGGGGTGGAGAGGTGAGAGTATTAAACTCTTGCATTGAAGTATTTGTATATGTGAGGCCCATTCACATCTACACAGTTAGTAGCTCCATTGGTATGTCTTTTACCCTTCAATGGAGCAAATTACCACATGTTCAATTAGGTTAGATTTAAGATAAGATTTTGGATTGAGTTTTTATATTAGAGTCTACCTTCGAGATTACGGTAAAAAAATTAGAGTTAGACGAATGGTGAAAAGATCTACGGTGAAAAGATGTTAAGATGCTATGAAATGCTACAGCTAGAGAAGAGGCAAAGGGGTTTTGTCCACTACATCCACTATCATGTAGACGTGGGTGTGTAGATTTCTTGTACCCACAAATATAGGCATTGACCAATAAAGACGAGATTATAACCCGGTGGTTCTGATCTCCGTGCACCTCTAGACCGAGGTGTGCGGGGATTGGACATGACTATAGAATGTGAGGTAGTTTACAGTGTGAACAAAGAGAGAGAGAGAGAGAGAGAGAGAGAGAGAGAGAGAGAGAGAGAGAGAGAGAGATAAAAGACGAAGAATTTGAACAATTTTGCTCCGTTTTATAATATATATTGTGTTCACGTGGCTTTTTGTCCATTTCTATTTATATGCGTTGTGAGCGGGATGGAAACACACAAAAATGGCTCTATAATGACCCAACACACACTCTTGGGATGATACACACACACACACACTATGGGGCACCACTCGACTTATACAACCCACCTGGCCGAGATAGGGAACACACCTATGAAGCGAGAGGAGAGAGACTACCCATTTACCCACTCCACACAGAGAGACACACACACACACCCAAAAAACTCAGCTCAAAAGAGAATAATTTTTGATGTTTAGATACAATTGAGCTTGGGCCAACACCAATGGGGCAAATAGCTCACACAATATGGGTAAAATATACCAGATACAATCACAAATTGAAGGAGAAGCTTCGCTCATAGGAGAAACTTACACAGCCAAAACAATAGAAAAACAGTGAGGAATTTGGCAAAATGGACAGCGCCATTACGTCCGGAACGGCCAAAAACCCCAGTCTACAATGTCAAAGTGCTCAAATCCGACCTTGGATGAGCAGTTTATGGCCAAAATAGGCTCCAAAAACAGCAAAAACACAGTTGCGGTTGTTCCTCCTCTTCTCTCCAGATTGTTTTAGGTCTTCTCAGTTCCCACACTTAGCTTTATTACTTGGGCACCCTTGGCCTTTGAGTGACCTCAAACGGATCCCGAACAGGCCAAAAACTGACCTCGTAGTGCATAGTTGTCACCCTTTTGCATCATCCACACACCTGGCACTCAACTTTTTTCAATAATGCATCCTGCCACCACGTTGGCCCCAAAAGATGGTCCTCATGATGATATTTTTGCATACTTATCACAAGAAAACACCCACGTTGTGTCCGTACTTATCCACGTGCAAGTATTGACCCCATTCGACCTCCTGACGCCACTAGATGCCATCTGACGCACTTGCTTACCTCATGTCGTCGGCCCGCGAATAGCTTCCTCAAGAAGTTTTACACGCTACCAACTCCTCATTATTATAGGAAAAACACACTAATAGTGGTGACAGTGAAAATCGATAGACTATGTACATGTTGTCCTACCTGTACACATGTGGGTCCCACGTAACCACCTGGCTCTGGAAAATGGGCAATCCTTTATTTGATGCACCATGCATGTGTATGTACATATGCACAGTCCCTTGCTCCAAAAAACTCTTGACATAATTTGCCCATCCCCTAGCCTGCTAGATCATTCATGATCAGCAACAGCAAAAAGAGATAAGAGACTCGCTACATCACAAGTCTCCTCATCCCTCACCAACAACTTCCTCCACAGACAACTCATCTTGCTCCACCATCATTAACCTGGAATGATACAATTTAAGATGCAAACCATTTATCCTTGACTTATGTAAAATCCCATCCAGGTTAGCCAACTGATATGTACCATTCGAAAAACACTCCACTACCTTGAAAGGACCTTCCCACTTAATTTGAAACTTCTTTTGGAAGGTGTTGTCCAGCTTACTGTTGTAGCGCAAAACCAAGTCACGTTTCTTGATACCCTTACTTTTGACCTTTTCATTTATCTTTTCCAAAGCCTTATCTTGCATCTTCCCATAATGCGCCAATGCACTCATCCTATCCAGTTGAACCTCTTGTAACTGTAAAAGCCTCTCTTTGAATGCATCACTAGGCTGCCCAAGCAACTTTTCTAACATCTTGACTGCAGGAAACTCCACTTCCACAGGCAATAGTGCTTCCTTTCCATATACCAAATGATATGGAGTAAACCCTGTACCTGTCTTCACCGAAATACGATAAGCCCATAATGCACTAGGAAATTCCAAGTCCCAATTCTTTCCTTGGTGCTCTGTCACTTTCGAAAGAATTTGTATCAACTCACCATTGAATCTTTCATTTAATCCATTACAATGTGGATAATAAGGAGTGGTATGCTGGTGCGAAAACTTCATCTTTGCGCATGAAAAGTCTAGCAGTTTAGCTCTAAATCCTGGCCCCTTATCTGAAAGTAGCTCCAATGGCACCCGAAACTTCCAACATATTTCATCGTACACAAATTTTTCCACATCCTTTGCAATGATCTGTTTTACTGCTATAGCCTCTACCCATCTAGAGAGATAGTCCACTGCAGTCAAAATATAGCTTTTGCCCCTGCTTGTGATAGGTAACGGGCCTATTGCATCAATCCCCCACTTTTCAAACACATCAAATGCCATAATGGTTTTTCGTAGCTCTGGCTTCAACACTCTCTTCCCAAATGCTTGACACCTATTGCAAGACCTACACCAATGGTGAACATCCTTGTGCAAACTAGGCCATACATACCCCTCTTGCAAGATCTTATGCAAGGTGATCTTTAGAGCAAAATGACCGCCACATGCGCCTTCATGATTCTCTTCTAGCACTCTGTAAAGCTCCTCCCGCCAAGGTACACGTCTCAACACAAGATCAGTCCCTTTCATGTAGAAGACATCACCACCCAATTTGTACATGTATGATCTACGCACAAAACCATACTTCTTAGACTTCTGAATGTCCTTCGGAATGATTCCTGTTAGCAAAAACTCCTCTTCTTCAGCCAAACTTTCCCGGCCATGATAAAGAGGTAAGTTGGTCCTCACCACAAACAGCTCCCCAATCATGCTTTGAGCTGCTTCATGTGCCTCTCCATTTAGAGCACGTTCAATGTGTTTGATGCTCCATGCTTCAAACTTTCTTAACAGGCCTTTAATTTTGAAACACATTTCCTTCAATGAGGTGTTCTTGCTCTTCCACACACCCAACACTTGCTTCACAACTAACAAGGCATCACCTTTTATGATCAACCTTTTAACCCCATGCTTCAAACAAATGTGTAATCCGGCTTCCAATGTAGCATATTCAGCCTCATTGTTACTATGCGGATCCAATTTGAACCCTCTCTTGCATACTAGCTTCCCCTCTGGATCATAAAGTGATACCCCCTGAAGCTGCATCATGGCTCTTTCTGTATGAACCATCAAAGAACAACACATGTGAATTGATGATCTGTGGCACTTCTTCGACTACCCTTCTCACCACCTCTTTCTTAACGACTACCCTTCTCACCACCTCTTTCTTAACAATAAGGGGATTCTCCTTGTAAGTCAAAAAATTAGCTAGGGTAGCTCTTGTACTGTCTTCCAGTAGAAAAGAGAACTCAAACTCTTGCAGTTCAATTACCCATTTCTTCACCACATTTGACATGTTAGTGCCATTAATTAGCTGTGGCAAAAAGGCATAACTCGTCAAGAAAAAAAAAGGTCGTGGTAGCAAGTAATGAAGAAATTGACAAGCAAATATTACACTAGCCATCACTAGCTCTACTTCCGAGAACTTTCTCTCTGCTACCAACTTCACTCGACTTGCACAATACACTGGCCTCATATAATGGCTGCCCTTCTCCTTTTGCAATAACATGGCTCCAATGGCATCATTCCCTACTGATGGATTTACATAAAAAACTTTCTCCCAATCAGGAGACTGCATGGCTGACAACCCCCCTCTTTCACCTCTTGAAACACTTCTTCATACTTGTCATCCCATTGCAATGGATCAAGCTTTGCCACTTGTTGTAATGGATAAAGAAGCTATGAAGACAATGGAATAAACTGCGCCATGTACTTCACTTTGTGTATAAAGGTTTCCAATTGCTTCGTACTCGTAGGTGATGGAAGAAGAATAATAGACTTAACCTTGTCTGGATTAGCTTCAATGCCATTTTCTGACACCATATGGCCCAATAACTTCACCCTTGGCTGTGTTAGATGACATTTCTTTGGATTTAGTTGTCCTCCACATTCATCATATTGAGCCAATACCATTTGCAGCTTCTCATGGTGTTCAGCCCTACTGCTGTAGACACAAAATTCGTCCATAAAAGCTTTAACACAACTACCAATGAATGGTGCCAATACTCAATTTTCTCTCTCTTGATAGAAAGATGGTCCATTTGACAACCCAAATGGAAATACCGTGTAACAATAGCAGCCCTATGGCATAATAAAAGTGGTCTTTGTTCGGTCTTTAAGAGCAATCTTCAATTGAAAATAGCGTGAAAAACCATCACACACTGTACCTCTCATAACCAGCCACTGAATCCAAGATCTGATTGATAAATGGAAGAGGATATGGGTTCTTCTTAGTGGCTGCATTTAAGGGCTTAAAATCTACACAAATCCTCCACTTTCCATCCTTCTTTGGGCTGACTACTACTGGGCTCACCCATTCTGTGGTCTCCACAGGGACTATGAACCCTGCCTTCAATAACTTGTCCACGTCTTCCCGCAAGGCTTCCATCTGCTCTTGACCCATCCTTCTTAGCCTTTGCCGCACTGGCTTAGCACCTTCCTTCAGCTATATATGCATCTCTTCTCCCTTGAACTCTCTGATCTCTTCATATGAAGTAATGAACAAATCAGGAAAACTAGCCAGCATGTGCATATATAACTCCTTCTCCATAGCTGAGAGGTCTCCACTGATCATTTGTGTCATCAATTCCCGCTTCTTTGACAATTCAACCTTGGTTTGCATCAGCCCTTCAATCACTTCATAAGGCCCTTCACTTTCATCTTCGACCTCATTTGCAAATGCAACTAAACCAGACTCCTGGATTTCTTTGTCCATCAAAAGAAATGCAACATCAACATCCTCATCACTGCTGGTAGTACTATCACTGTCCTCATCAGTCACTGTGGAATAGTCTTCATCACTAGACTCATCTTCATCTTCATAAAGCTCCTCCAATCATTTCCTTGTGTCCATATTATATAGCTTCTTGGCACCTGTCTTTCCATAGAGGCTAATCGTACTACATCTCTAATCTTGAATAGCTCCCACTGCACGTAACCATGGTCTACGCAATATAATAGGATATGCTCCCAACCCCGCTGGAATCACATGAAAATCAACCACTGCCTTTGCATCATATGCTTCCACTTCTAAGCTCTTTACAACACCCAAACATTTTACTTTTTGATGGTTTGCCAATCTAATCCGGAAGCCTGACACCCTAGTCACTGTAAGATCCATCGTCTCAACGCATGAGTGTGTTATGACACATATTTGGGCTCCGCCATCAACATAACCTTGTCCCAAATTTTTTCTTTTGTGCCACACATCTACTATTGGGCAAATGTCTGGTAGCTCATCCATTGCCAACACCTTCACTGAACCTCTCTCTGGCTCTTTCTCCATTGGGTTAACCATCCTCTTCCATTGTCGCTTTAGCTTAGGTACCATCTCTATAAGCTGCCCAAAAGTAACATCGGCTTTCCTGCACGTCAGATCGTCCTTCAAGTCATAGCTTAATTGACCATCCCCTAGTGGAAAATCTGAAACATGAAACTTGCGACGAGCCCTCCTTTTCCTCTTGGCCTTGACATCCTCGCCTTCATGGCTCTTTCCCTTCTTCTTACTAGGACCTGGGGCACTTCTTCCCTCCTTGTCCTCTGTGGTCCTCTTCCCAATAGGCATCACTAATGTATCCTCTAGCTTTGATGCGTTCTCCAAGGTGACTACACTTATCACTTTTGTCTTTCCCTTTTCCTCCTGGGTTAATCCACTGGTTCCTTTTTCTCCCTTAATTTCAATGCCATAATCATTTGACCTAGTTAGCACCTGTCTTGGCAATGGATACATGTCTCCCCCCATCCTTTGTGGCTTATCACATTGCGGGCTGATGTGTCCCAACTCTCCACAATTATAACATGTGGGCGTCTGCCTCCAGAACCTACCATTGCTTTGTCCAACACCATTCCTAGGTCTTTCTTCACCTCCTGGCTGATGTGCAAACCTCCCTCGACCTCGATTATTTCCCACTTGACCTAGCATGTTTAGGCTGAGATTCTTCATTAAATCTACCACTTGCCTCATGTCTTGCCTTAGCCCATCATCTTGCACTGCTATAGTGACGATTATTTCCCACTTGACCTAGCATGTTTAGGCTGAGATTCTTCATTAAATCTACCACCTGCCTCATGTCTTGCCTTAGCCCATCATCTTGCACTGCTATAGTGACGAGGAGTAACAGAAACCACTGGTTCATGATGAACCCCTGGCATGCGACCTTTTAAAGAGTCTATAGGCTGAAATTCAGACCTCATGGGCAAAGACTCTACTCCTAACTGGCTCATTTTTCTCAGCTTCCACTCTTTGTTCCTTGCTACCTCTAGTGCATCTTCATATGTCCTAGGCTTCTTTAGCTCCACTCTCCAACGTATATTCTCCCAAAGACCAGCCAAGAACCTGTCCTTCTTCATCATGTCAGGCGGGGGTACTTGTGGTGCTAAGGACTTGCACATCCGCTCCCATGCCAATGAAAACTTACATATGTACGCATCTACTGGCTCACCTTCCTTCTGCACCAAACCTTATACTTATTGCCACACTTTGTTAGGATCTTCTATCTTCACAAACTCCACTTCCAATCCATGCCTTAGATTGTCTCAACTCAATCTTACAGGTGGATCAGCCACACGCAACTCCTCTTCAAATGCTTTGGTCCAAACTCGTGCATCACTCTTCAAACACAAATCTGGAGAAGACGTAACATCTGTGTCGGGTCATGAATCTCGTTGCTAATACAAGCAACCTCCATCTTTTCCAAAAAATCTTCTACATCTTCATCACCTCTTCCATGAAACTCCGGATAAGAGAAAGCCATGGCTACCCAAGTTACGATGCTTTGAGAACCCCTTCGAACACACGTGCAAGAACCCAAAACTTTTGACTGACTCAATTCCCAGAAACTTCAATGGAGCTCAACTTTAGATAAGGACAAACACATGCACATCAAATGAGTTTTCATAGTTAATCATCGGATTACAACAGGCAAAGGGCATTCTAGTATTTAATCTTCTTGGCCCGAACATAAAGACTATGTGCTGCTGGAAAAAAATCTTCCTGGACACATGAACATTTATCTAGATTCTCTGAGTTAAATGAAAAGGAGTGAATTGAGGGCCATTTTGATCATCCATTAAAGTCAACCATGCAGCTCCCAAGAAAGCACACCTGTCTTATCTTTTGATTTTGCCAACATTTCAACAGCATAATAGTATAAATGGCTCAAAAGACCAAAAAACTAGCCATCATAACTTGGAAAATTTTTGACAGAGTTTCCCCAGAAGTAGAGCAGTGAGAACCCAAAATATAGACTGTATATGTATGCATAAACTGCCAACAATAGAACCCGAGCATCAAGTAGGAATCACTAGTATATAGTCTATGGCGAGGTCACGAAAAGGGCGCTCTAGCTACCTATATCACCGAAAGGATCTCCACATTTGAGAATCCCCCAGCTCAATAAAACCTCACGCTATTGACCCTCACACGAAGGCTTATGAAAATCTCGTATAGTCAAGTCTCAGAAATGACTATCTTCCAGACCAAGTCTCAGAAATGGCTGGGACTGCCAAATAAAACCAAATATGGCTCCACAAAGGCGTACAATGGCAGTTTCCACAAGTAACGTACAATCCACTAGACAATGTGCTCAAACAGGCGCCAAATGATGCATACCCACGACAACTGTAAGTGACTCCACTATTAATACATCATTGTACTCCATCTACCTGTACCTGTGTGAATCACCTGTACCTGTACCTGGCCCTGTAACCTGTAACCCATGCTCTATAATCTGCAACCTGTAATCCTGAAGCTGAAGGTACTCAAAGAAGATCCTCCGTGAGAGCACCAAAAGAATGTGAGGGGGATGGAAACACACAGAAATGCCTCTATAATGATCCGACACACACTCTTGGGATGATACACACACACACACACACACACACACACACACACACACACACACACTATGGGGCACCACTTGGCTTATACAACCCACCTGGCCGAGAGAGGGAACACACCTATGCAGCGAGAGGAGAGAGACTACCCATTTACCCACTCTACACAGAGAGACACACACACACCCCCCCAAAAAACTCAGCTCAAAAGAGGAGAATTTCTGATGTTTAGATACAATTGAGCTTGGGCCAACACCAATGGGGCAAATAGCTCACACAATATGGGTAAAATATACCAGATACAATCACAAATTGAAGGAGAAGCTTCGCTCATAGGAGAAACTTACACAGCCAAAATAGCAAAAAAATAGTGAGTAATTTGGCAAAATGGATAGCACCATTGCATGCGGAACGACCCAAAACCCCAGTCTACAATGTCAAAGTGCTCAAATCCGACCTTAGATGAGCAGTTTATGGCCAAAACAAGCTCCAAAAACAGCAAAAACACAGTTGCAGTTGTTCCTCCTCTTCTCTCCACATTTTTTCTGGTCTTCTCCCAGGTTTCTCAGTTCCCACACTTAGATTTCTTACTTGGGCACCCTTGGCCTTTTAGTTGACCTCAAACGGACCCCGAACATGCCAAAAACTGATCTCGCAGTGCATAGTTGTCACCCTTTTGCATCATCCGCACACCTGGCACTCAGCTTTTTTCAATAATGCATCCCACCACCACGTAAGTGGCCCCAAAAGATGGTCCTCATGATGACCTTTTTGCATAATTATCACAGAAAACACCCACATTGTGTCCGTACTTATCTACGTGCAAGTATTGACCCCATTTGACCTCCTTACGCCACTAGATGCCATCTGACGCACCTGCTTACCTCATGTCGTCGGCCCGCGGATAGCTTCCTCGAGAAGTTTTACACGCTACCAAATCCTCATTATTATAGAAAAAACACACTGATACTGGTGACAGTGAAAATCGATAGACTATGTACATGTTGTCCTACCTGTACACATGTGGGCCCCACATAACCACTTGGATCTGAAAATGGGCAATCCTTTATTTGATGCACCATGCATGTGTATGTACATATGCACAATCCCTTGCTCCAAAAAACTTTTGATAGCGTCATTGCGTCATTGTATTTAATGGTCTTTGCATCCACTCCAGGTACGTATGCTCTAGGTATGTTCTCACAAGCAGGGACGATGAGCACTGCGCTCTGGGTGCGATGGAGACTGAAGATGCAATCGTGAAGGGAGTGATCTGTCTCTGCTCATAGATGAAGCTCGTCTCACCGCTAAATCTAATTGATCGGTGAAAGAGACGCTAAGAAGCACTACTACTACTTACTTAGCGTCTCTTTCACCCGATCAACTAGATTTAGTGGTGAAAGAGATGCTAAGAAGCACTACTACTGCTTCTTAGCGTCTCTTTCACCCGATCCACTAGATTTAGTGGTGGGGCAAGCAACATCTATGAGCAGATACGGACTTCCTTCGCGATTGCAACTTCAGTCTCCATCGCACCCTGAGCGCAGTGCTTTTATAAATTCACCCTCATTCAACAAAAACTCTCCTCTCTCTCTCTCTCTCCCTCTCTCTCTCTCTCTATCTACTTGTCCATGTTTTCTACTCCATTCATTCAATATTAAGTTTAAATGTTCGTGTGTTTTATGCAGGTATTGATGATGAGGAGTTTCTTTCTTCTTTGTCACCCCAGCAGAGACAATGGTATGTGGAGCGTCATCACTCTGGCGCACCATCGCGCGTTCCTACTCCAGCCGCATCTCCCTCTGTTTTGGAGCATTCAACGTGCTCCGAAGCTTCGGTGTCGACGAGACGATCTTCACACTCGTCTAGGCACGGCGCTCTAGTGGTGGAGGTGGCGGTTGTTGTGGGGATGCCGCCGTCGATGCTTCGACACCGCCTCGTGTTCGACGAGGCTCTTTACCCTCCCCTTCTTTTTCCGCCCCGCCCGACACCAGCCACGACATCGCCATAGACACCAGGTTTTGTGCGGCTGAGTGCCGTTCCTAGCGGTGAGTAGCGTTAAATGGTAACATTGCATTTGCACTACATTTCTACTCAAATGTATATATTTTTTATCAAAGTTTTAACCTAGTGTTCATTCTCTCTTTCCGTAATAGCCTTTTTCCATACAAACACCTTACCCTTCTTAGATCTTTATGCATTTACATCATATTTCTCTCTTCATGCTAAATATAAATAGTAAACTTAATTCTGCTCTCCTAGTTTTTTTACTGCATATTCTTTTAACTAATTACCTTTACTAATTGAAATAGCTATCTACATCCCATAATTTGTAAATAATAGACACTTATCTTACACATCTTCTCTCAAGGGTAGGGTTAACCTTGTAGGCCTTCCCTTCCCCACCACTATGTGACCCAACTCTTGGATCATTTACTTGTGTTGGTCAACAAATCTTAAATATAATGTATATCCCCAATAAATCAAACTTTATTGGAGCCTACCTCATTTGTTTAAGGTGGATTCTCTTTTGAAAAAGCATGCTACACCTTGGATGCATGCTAAAGGGCCCCCTACAAGGAGACTTGGTTCAAAAGGTGTTTTGGATGCATCTTGAACGCCTTAGCTCGTGGGTATACTTGAGGAACACTCCAAAATCAGCTTAAACACTTTGAGAAGGTCAACTTTTCCTTTTATAGCACCCAATTCTGAGTTACAAGCTGAAAGTTATGGTGAAAACAAGGTGTTGCGGACACTGTTACTGCAGGTCAAAGTTACAATCAGGTAAACCACAAAGGTGAAAAGTTTTCTTGACTTCTTCAACATTCTAAAATACCAATGGGGAGTTAAAAACCACTTGCATGTGGAGGGGTCGGCTCAAGATGCTTCCAGAGACACAACAAACAGGATGGGGACACTCTGTAGGAGCCACTGGAGGGACATCATGGTGGGGCCCACATACATTATCAACCCTTATGGAGCCTCCATGACTTAAAACGCTATTTTTAATAAAAAAATAAGTCCCTTATTTGCATAATTGAAGGAATGGTCAAAAGGGAACCTAACTATGGTTAATTACCTACCCTAGTCAAGTTTAACCTAACCCAAGGTCTTGTACAGCTATAAAAAGGCCCTTTGGCAAGCACAAAATACACACACCTACTCCATTGCTGCAAATAATCTCCTCTAAGGTTAGGTAAGCCCTAACATATCTCCTCTTGTCTCCCTATCCATTTCCTAAGCTCGCTATCATAAGCTCTTCCATAGAGAGAGCATCAATATACTATTGCTACCATTCTCTTGCAAACATTTCTCTTACCCTACTCATCCCGAAATAAGGATTGTAGCTTCTATATGAGAGCAAGGATATCAAGTTCAATGATCTATCTCATGGTTTGATCAACAAATTGCTGCAATTGGGGTGTCGTCGTCACACTTTTGCTCTAAACGCGTGTAAAATTGGTAAGCATATCTTGGCAGCTTCTCATATTTTGTGCTCATTGGGTTGCTTGTTTTGTTGAGAAAGTTTTTGTGCACCATGATGTCTATTTGCTTGGCTTCTCTCCTTATGTTGTGTGTAAGTATGTCTTGGGGTTGCATAGATGGAGAAGAGCTCTATATGCATGCCGCCTTATGTGTGTAAGTAGTCTATTCTTTTGGGAAAGGAAAGGAGTTGTCAAGTATTTGTGTATTATAGTGTTTTGAGATTTGCTAAGAGGTTGTGTGCTTGCTTTTCTTAGAAGTATATGAGCACTAATATGGTGAAGGTCACTCTTTGCATGCGAGTTTGTGCAGTGTTCAAAGGGATTGCTTACGGAGTGTGTGTTGAATGGTTGAAGGGAATTTTGTGTTGAAGCACATAAGGAAGGTGTGAGTGTGTGTGTGTTGTATATGGTTTGTTTTGGTTTCCTTCTTTCTCCATAAAAGAGGGTGGTGCCCCTAAGAAATATGCGTGTGTAGGGTCTCACGGAGTGGTTGTCTGATGGGAGCCTTGAGTTGAGCCCCATCTCAAAAAATCCGCTCTCAGCGGCTACACACCACTAGCTACTCCTCCAAGAGTCACTCCAGTGGACACTCCTCGCTTCGGGGCTCAGACTCCAGTAGAGACACCTGACGTCCGTACCCCCGTTGACACACCGCTAGAGACCCTTGCCGGGACACCCAGGTTCATGCATCAGCGGCGAGAGGGCATGCCTTACTCCGTCAACTTCAGCGGCGGAATCATATTGGATGATGAAGGCAAGAAGGTGATTTCGCGCATGCGCTGTCTTTGCTCTCATGTGTTTAGAAACTACATACTAAACACCTGGAGTGAAGTACCGAATGATTTAAAAGACAGAGTCATCAGCACGCTTCATGACGAGTTTCCCGTTCCAACACGGGATGACCGCTTCAATGAAGATGTGATGAAGGTTCGAATGCGCGAATACTGCAAGCACAAGCGTTTCGAAGTGCAAAAAGAAATCAAGCATGGGTGGAATAGACCAGATTGGATGGCCAAATAAGATTGGAAGAATGCGAAGAAAGCAGCGTTCGAGAATCCCGACAAGTGGAAGCAACAAAAGGAGGCAGCCAGAGCGCAAGTAGAGGCAGGGAGCTCGCACCACGTGGGGAGCGGCGAGTGGCATCGTTGGAGGCCGATTTTGTAAGTGTTTTCGCATTGCTCTTTATGTTTGATAGTTTAGGGTTTATGGGTTTTAAAATTCTAACATAATGGATTCTTTGTATGTTTTGACAGTGGTGGATGACAGGACGTGATCCCACACCGTACGAGCGCAAGTACGCAGGCAAGAAGGGCTTAAACGCCCTGATGGACATTCTGAATTCTCACGGAGGCATGGTTAGTATTAGGGTTTACTCTTTTCTATTTGTTGTATTGTTTTATATTATAAACGTCGCTATATGTTTATACTTACAAAAAGCTGTCTTATTTTTTTTTTTGCAGAATCCGACAGATACGCCTCTTGGACGCGTATGTCAGTACAGCCGTAGCTAGATAGCATTAGTTTCTTTTTGTCATACCTTATGTATCATGATACGAATTTTATACCTCTTTTTGAAAACCATGTATATTTTTTCAATAATGACAATGGTGTTGTAACTATTACATTTGCAAAGTTTAACAATCAAGTGATTTTGCCTATGATATGTACAATTGTCATTGATTTACTTTCATCAATTCATGCTTGTCAGTACTGTATCTTTATTCAATACGTATTATGGATGATGGAGTTAATGGTTATATTGTCTTGTGGGTGACTATTTTGGGTCTATATCTACCTTTGTACTTTTTTTCAAAGGTGAATCAATTAATGAAACATTCAATATGGTTGATGGGTGGCGGGGCATTCAACCAAAAAACTTTCCTCTTGGGCGTTGCTATGAACGTCGCTATATAAGGCTCTGCAACGTCACTATAAATGTCGCTATAGATGGCCTGCAAACGTCGCTATAGGCATCACTACATAGCGACATTTATAGCAACACATATAGCCACTTTTATAGCAACATTCCCGTATCGACGGTCTTAGCGACGTCGAAGGTTACAAAAACCCAATGTATTTCCATCGCTAACAACGTCACAAGAGCACACAACCTCTTGTAGTGCACCCCTAACCACCAATGGTGGGTTAGGGTGGTGGGATGAAAAAAAAATCTTGCTCCATTGAACTTGCTCAGTATCCATCCCCAAATATTAGTACCTCAATGTGGAAAATATCCAGAGGTAGAGCCCATTTTATGCATAAAGTGTTAGATGATGCAAGTCAACAAGAGTGTCGATGTGGAACGGCCCTTAAGGCTTCTTCTTTTGCATGTCTTGTAGCTTATCAAGGATTCTTCTAAAAAGAGTAGTGGAGGCACTAGTTGTCCCTTGCATGGAATTTGCATGCATTTTTTCTTTGTTTTGAGGTTTTTGTCTGTATACTTGTATCATTGATCCACTACCAATAGCATCTGGACCAATTATATAAGAAAAATACTACAACTTTCTGATGGCTTCACCACCAGATCTATTGACCCAAAAATTCAACAAGGAAGCAGAGCCCTAAGATGAGGGCAATTCAAGTAGCAGGTGTGTGTGTGTGTACGCTTGCATGCATACATGCTAATGATCTTGCCCACAATAAAGCACACTCATTCAAACACCCATATGATATTTGAGTGTTTTCACAACAAACACATGCATAACACCCTTTTTGAGATAAAAATACCATACATGTCATCACCTTAGCCTTAGGTAAAGAAGTGATAGAATCATGAGGCTTGCCTCCGATGAGATAAAACCAAAAATTGGTTAGAGGCTTGGACTTCCTCCAATTAAGAACTACCCCACTACCACCACTATTAGGACTCCAGCTCCAGATAGTTAGAAGGGTTGTGGAGATTGTGCAAAACCTTCATAGTAGCTTCAGGGTTGAAATGCAATGTGGAAAAATTAAGATTGATTTTTTTTTTCAAGAAATATTTTTTTCAATATGTCAGTATGGACTGGAGAGATAGGTTCAAAAGATATGATCTTTAGACACCTGTGTGCTCCATTGGGGGTTGGCATAACGCACAAGCAAAGATTCCAATGGGTCTTGGAAAAAGTTAAGAGCAAGATGCAAAGATGGGACTATGTGACAAATTCATTTATGATCCCTTACATAGCCCAATTCTCAAGCTAGCCAAGGAAGAAGTTCCTAAAATCGATAAAAAGGTCCTTATGGAAAAATAACACCAAAGACGCGGTGCCTTGGCAATGGGCACGCTAGGATTCCATCTCGCAAAACCTGTGGAGCAAGGAGGGATTGAGATTATTAGCCATGCTATCCATGAAGAGGCCCAATGTGGCAAATCTCTTACATCAATTTCTAAACAGGATCAGGCATGGGTTATTATGATAAGGGAAATGATTGGGAAGGCTAAGCTCCTCTTTTAGGGTGACCAGTGGAAAGGCTTGGAGGTAAACAACAAGCTGATCACCCCTAGGTGGTCCAGAATTAAGCTGGGAGGATTAATAGGCAAGTTGGTACAAAAATGTTTAGGGTAGTAGAGGCATTGGAGCGGGGAGATTGTACCAGATACTTCCAAAACTCTAAAGTTCATTGGTCCCCATGTCTCTCTAAAGTTGGTAATATACCATTGGAGGGACACTGCCAGAAAGATGAACAATAAAGTTCTAAGTCATCTAGCCCATTTCTGGGACAACAATAACAAGAGATGGAAAGGCATTGATCAACTTGCTTCCCAGTTCAATCTAATTGAGTAAAAAAGGCTACTGGTAGTCAGAGTTTTGGAAGAGCTGGACAACTATTGTATGCTAATGTGTAAATCCAAGTTCAAATGGAAATCCTGGCAATGGCCCAAGAGTGGCATTTTGGAAAACCAAATAATAAGGATGTTTATCTCTCTATGATGGTCTCAATTGATTGGTTCTCTCCCCTCAAAAAGCAATGGGGAAAACAGTGGCTAGAAGCTTGATGGAGGGAGGTAGTGAATAACATTTGGACCCCTCAATGGCCCACGAAAATGAACTGCTTTGTGTGGAAATTACTGGTGGGAGCTCTATCGATAGGAGTGAAAGTTTAGGCCAAAGGGGTCAGCCTAGATAAATGTAGTGATTGAAAAATGGCTTGTGAGGACGTTCCTCACCTGTTTAAGGATTGCCCGATTATCAGTGGCCTAGCAGGGAAAATATGGAAGTGCATGCAAAGGACATGGAGGATAGGCTTCTTCAAGAATGACATGTTCTTTGGAGGGATGATGATAAAAATTCAAGCGCTCCTACGATGCACGCAAATTGTCAGGTTTTGCTACTTTAAAGAAATTTGGAAGGCTAGGAGCCGCAGAGTGTCAGGAAAGCTGTTTTTACTACAAGATTCACCAAAATAGTAACAAAAAGCAAGGAGCTAATTGTCTCCATTGGTGAAAGGAAGGCCTCAGATGATTGGGATTGGTCCCTTAACATCGTTCTGACAAGACAAAATTGACTTGTTGTTGATTGCCTCTTTGGGTAGCCGGCTATTATCCAATGTAATATATTAGCCCTCAAGGTTCGTCATGAGCTTGAGGTATCTTTGTACATTATTTTGGTTAATACAATTCATACACTCACTGTTGCGAATTTGGGGAAAAAAAGAGACCCTAGTTTCAAGCTTCACTGGAATTGGAGCTGATCTCTTCAGATAGCTGATTCGAGTGTTAGAATTTACAGCTACTGGAAGTCGTCAATTCAGTCAGTGAAATTGGAATGGAATATAGAAACTAATAAGCTGGAATAGTTAACTGAACTGAAATACTCTACTGGAACTAGAAACAGACTGAATGACTGGAAAAGTATTTCAGGTTCAGATTTAGAGTAGAATGAATACAAGGTATCATAGATTGAAGCCCAATTGATTACTATAGTAATGATTACAGAGTAGAGTTACAAGTGAAGAGAATGTCACTCAAGACACCTTTGAAGACTAGAATCAAGAGACTAGAAATAAGAAGTCAAAGAGTACAAGCAGCCCAAAGTACAATCAACCCGGTTACAATGTAATGGGCCCTATTTATAGCCTCTTGAGGTTATTATGGTAACCGCCATGGTAATTACTGGCTGGTCCACTGTTCGGCTTCCAGGAGACAATTCCCACCTGTTGAGACCATCTCTGCCATCTACATCCTTCCCTCCTTTCTTGAATTTTGGTAAGACTCCAAAATTTCTAAAAAAAATCCACTGTTTGATCCTTCTGAGGTGTTGAGGAACCTCTTTGCCTGCTTGCTGGGTTGGCCGATGTTCCTCATGAGTTGGCCTATGTTCCTCATGATAGTACTCTTCTACAGTTGCTAACTCTCCTGGTATTACTAGCTTGATACCATACTTCATGCTTGTTGAGTGCTTGACACCCCTATTAGTTGTAATTCCATGGGTGTCCAGCCAAAGAAACTCCAACACCTTATTGGAAAAATCCACCATTTGATTTTGAAATTGGCTGGAAAAATCCAATGTCTGATTCTAAGAACGGCTAAGAAAATCCACCATCGGATTCTGAGATGGAACTACCTAGTATCCTTCCATTGAACCCGCTTCCTCTTGCCCTTCGGTCGTGTTGGTGTTTTAGAAGTCCCAGTGCTAGCATTGTCCTTCTAGATGAGTCTGTAAATGGACTCCTGCTCAAGCTGATCCCCCCTTTCTGTGGCCATTTCTACTTCATAAGGCGTGTGAGGATGATAGGTTTTGGTGTCAGGATCATAGAGCGTGCATTTGCCTTTTGTTAGACGAGTTCTGGACAATTTGTGACAGTGCAAAGCTGTATGGATCCATCCTTCTAGAAGAGGCTGATTTGTTTCAATCCTAGCTTCAAAGAGAATCTCAGCCATCTCTCTGTATTGTGGTCCCAAGCCTCTGGTTTAGCCATAGCATCCTTTTCAGGGATTTTAGAGGACTCCATAATAAGTTGCAGTAGCTGGTTTGTGATCTTGGTGAGACCTCTAAGCTGGATTTTCCATTGTCTCATACACAGCTTAATTATCTGTATCTCCTCCTTTAGTTTCCCATGATCATTTAATTGAAGAGAATCATTGAGCAGTGTTTGTGAGGTTTTCCATTCGACAGTGGATCGCTCATACCAATCCCGAAGATCATTAGTAATATTATAGTATGTGAGTCGATCTACTGGTTCTAGATGTTGAGGATACAATGCTGGGAAAAACCAAGCAACTCAGCTTCTCTGGTTGGTAAAGCATACATGAGGACTGGAGAATCGGATACAAATTCTAGGAAATTGAGGACAGCCTGATTCTCCTGCTGCATCATCTTTCTAGTTAATGTGACCAGCTGAAATAGTCTTTGGAGAGCAGTTTCTTGTTCTCCTACTGCATTTGAGTTGAAGGCCCTTTAAGGATAGCTTGATCTTCAAGGATAGCTTGTACCCTCTGATCCAAAACTCTCCTGGCAATTTGCATTTGTAGTAAAACCTCTTTTGATTGACCTCTGATGTCCTTCATACATTTATAGGTTGGCTTGTTCCCCAGCAGGAGCTCTAATTCGATGGCTAGAGAATGACAGTCTACAGTAGACTGCCGCTGCCAATGTGGATTGGCTATTTTTTCATCAGAGTTTAGTACCCATTCAGGTACTCTTTCTAGCAATTGAATTCTGCTAGGTTTCTCAGGTAGTTGGCACACCTCTTGGTCATGGAAAGCAGATGATTTCCAATGTTGGACCATTTCTCTGGCGTCGACAGATAGTTGCTGAAACCGTTCAAGATCAGACAAAAGAACATCATCCTCCAAATACATCCTGCTTATAGGAGCTTGCTGATGTCTTAGTCTCTTGTTCAGTGTGATGAGTTGTAATGAATGTTGCTCATCATCTTTTAGAACCTCAGTCACAGCTTTGCCTTTCCCTTTCTCATATGTACTGTGATGTGACTGGTGCACTGGTGAATTTCCAGTGTTGCTGGGTTGTTGATGTCCAGCCTGCTGATCGATTGCTGACCTTCATACTGGTCTGGCTGGTCTATATTGGGCTGATTTTCTTTTCTGGCCCTTGCTCCACCAGCACTGGATCCTGAAGTTGGAGATGAAGGAGAGTCATCATCATCATGCCTTTCTTCTGGTTCATCCTCCTTCTCTTCCTCTTCAACTACCTTATCATGAGTCTTACAAAACAACGAGCGAGTTTTTTCGAGCGATGAAAGAAATGAGCGAGCCCCACTACATATGATCAGCTGCATATGACATCGTGAGAGATGAGAATCTGGATCTTAGGGGATTCCTATGATTCAGCGACACTTAGATGTAGTAAGTATGTGGTACCCACTTTTAACAAGTTGTTGATTTCATTAAAAAATTAAAAATCTACAGCAGTAGTGTCCGACCCCATTGCAATAGTGCTAAAATTCGCCATTGCCAAAAGTGGCATCACCCCGTGCTGAAATCGGCCTACGCTTGCATGGATTGGTTTCGATTACAATCACGAAGTTCACAGAAAGGCAACGTGTAGAAAAAAACTGGAATACAGTGTATTTTAAGGTTGAAATTGTAAAATCCCAATTAGATTTTGAGGTTTCCTTTAAAAAACCCAAAAAATGTACAGAAGTTTTACTGTAATTATGGGCAAAAGCTTCAAATTTTGACCTAATAATTGGGAGAACTTCATGTTTGTCCTTATTTTCATTGGTTGTATTTTTCTAGCCCTACGATACCAGCTGAAAAGAATTAGGTGCGACAGAAGAGGGGAATTTGGCTAGCTTGGGCTAGGCACAATGTTCGGGAAAAATCATTTTTTCAAACAAAATTCCTTTTCTTTGGGGCTTTTACACTATTTTTCTCTGTTTTGGGGCGGAATTTCTCCTTTTCCCCTTGCGCTCAACTGGCATTTTTGAAATTGAAAACGACCCGATATTACGTTGAGACACATTTTTCCCGAACACTAGCTAGGCAAAAGCCATGCGTACGCTCTCTCTCTCTCTCTCTCTCTCTCTCTCTCTCTCTCTCTCTGCATTGCTTCGCCCTCTTGAAATCTCTTTCATTTCTCTCTGTATAAGACCTATCCCCCCATCCCTCCCTCTCTCTCTCTCTCTCGCTCTATAGCTTACAGATCACCAACATACCATCTTTGTCATCAAAAAGGTTGTTTTGATGAGAAGGCGTGCTCTACTGCTTCAATGAGGTAGAACATCTTTATCATCATCGTCATCCTCACAAGGGTTTCCAGAATCGTGAGAATTCAGCTTTTAGGATTGATGGCGATCTTGGGTGAGTAAGGGTATCATCCGAGTCGAAAGGGTTATGACTGCACATGACAAAGAGGTTGGAGGACTTTTAGGGGGGTGCTGCAGCAAGGGCCAATCAGCATCGGTGGGTGGGGCTGTTGATAATATTTTAATAGATTTTAAAACACCTTGTAGGCAGCTTTGAACGGTTTGATTACGTAGCGCTTGGTAAAACCTGCTGGAACTGTTCCGCGCCGGCGCGGACGGGTTCCGACAGGTTTCACAAGGCAGTTGGAGGCACTCCTATGTCTGCTATGCGAGCAGGAAGCAGAGCTCTGTCATTCTCTTAAGAGAGCTCTCAACCTTCGCAAGTCAACCCAAGAAGCCATGATAGGCTGAGATAAGGCACCCGCCTCACCCCTGCATGTTCCAAGGCCTATGTCTTGAAGCTGGATGCATACACTAGCTGCTCAGCATATGATGGGCAAATTGGGAGGGCACCGATGCTTGTCGCATCTTCCTCCGTGAGTACCTAGTAGGCGCAGCCTGGTTCAGACTGCGCGCTCAACCCGCTGAGATGGGCGACTTCCTGCTGTGTTGCGCAGTGGTTCGTCAGCAAATTGATACAGCTTTTTCGGACCCACCATATTCCTAGCGGGCGGCAATACCTCCTGTTGCAAAGCGGGAAATTTATGTGCATAGTTTTGAGCGGGACGCATTCGCGGAGAGACGTGCAATCTATAGTGCTGTTAGCTTTTGTGTTCGGCAAAGCCGCGCCGTGTGAATTTCTGCATGGTGGCCATTTGTTTTCGTTTGAGGTTTGTCTCATGGGCTAAGCTATCGCACAGTTTGGCTCTAGCCTACATTTTGGAGTTTGGAATATAATTGTCTTAATGGAAAGTTTTCTAATGCCCTAGTTCCATAGCCATGGTTTTGCCACCCTCAGCCAATACTTGAGATCACTCACTCCATCTATGCCACCCGAAGTTGTCATGCTCCCCTGCCTACGATTGTAGAAATGTCACCCGTTCTACCTGCCTGTGGGACTCACCTTCTATCCTTTGTAGCCTATACCACTGCTACCGTTTTGATATATTACATCCCCTCCGAACTCACCCTACTGCAACAAGTGGTCTTTCTTGAAATCTTGTAGCTCATGCAAGAGCCCCTATATGTAATGAGCCAGCGACCATGCAAACTCAAGTCTTTACTACAATCCAGCTATCCACATCCTGTCAACCTCTCTTGAGCGTCATTATCAATCTAAGGACCAGAGGCCCTCAGTAGTCAAATGTAGATTATGATTATATAGAGCACCATTTAGCGGGAGATGAGGAGATCAGAAAGAGGATGTAGACCACAGTCATTGGCAAGGACAAAGGAGCTGCTTGCACGTTTAATGCCATGCGATAGAGATGGCCATGGATGCCAAAAACCTCAGGTTTTTGGTGACAAAGTTGTTGTTTTCAAGCTTTTAAAAATGTGCCAAAGGTTGTTATTGACACGTGGGACACATTTGATATTGCTCTGAATCGATTTTAGCCCAAGGGGCTACTCACCCATTTGAGCCATTTTAAGGGTTTATCTCCAAAATCTGACTAGACAAGTGATTCCCCACAGGTCTAGACTCACCATGCAACCTGCTTTTAGGTTCAATACCAATTTTTCTCCATCAGTCTAGCTTAGATCTATGAGGACAAAACTAGTTTTTGGCTAAGGAAAGGATACTTGATCACTTTGAAAACATTTTGTTGTTGTGGTGTTCCAGCATGACATGATTACTTTCTTGAATATACCTTACATTCGCATCACTTTGTCAAGTGTGTTGCTCATATTTGATTGAAAATTAGCTTTGCTCGGTTTTCTTTGCTCGTTGATTGGAAAGCCTCCCTTATCATCATCCTCATTGAGGTTGTTCTACTGTTCAATATAATCTAGGATAGCTTGATTTTCCAAAGCACTGTTGTATTCAGAAAGTTTATCCTGCAAATCACTCTGCATTGTTTCCATAAGCGCTCTTGGATTATCTATATTGAAAACAACATTCCCCTCTAGAGTCAGTATTTCAACCAAATTATTATAAATATATCTTTCAATTAAAGTGGCTTTCAAGGCAGTGTGACTAGTCAGCAATGAGTTGAAATCAACTCACTTCATTCGCAGCATGGTTTCAAATTTGTCAGCAGCTCTTTCAGCCTCTACCTTTTCTTCTCTAAGCGTCTGTATCTCAGACTCCATCTTGGACAACTTATCTTCTAAGTGCTGAATGGTCCTAGCTGATTGATTTTCAAGGACACTATGCCGCAGGGACTAGGATCCTCTCTCCTGCTCCAACTTTACTTGCTGCTCAGTCTCCCTCAATTCAGCTTTTAACTTGGTCAATTCATCATTTGACACTGAGGCATCCAACATTTGTCCTATAGCATTCACAATAGTGTTCCAAGATGACTGAATAAGTACGGAGCAACCATCATTCACTGTGGCTGGGTCACAGGCAACTGGCTCGTAAACTGTGACAAGATCTATATATGGTAGTGTAGTATAATCAGATTTGTGCAATAGTAGACGTCCTTTGAGAGGATGAGTTTGCAGCTGTTGTAACCGGTCCTTCTTAGTTAAATGCAGAGCCACTCCCGCTCCTCCATCCAATAGTACCTTGTCAATGTATATTCCATGGTATCTAACTGAAAGCTCCGGAATGCGGGTATCCGTGATCCTATTTGTCGGCAACGGGGCTGAATCATCCTCCTCGCTTTCAACTTTCCCGATGGCGAATTCCTTCAGCTCTGTGGACGCTTGTCGCAGCAATGCATTATAAAAATTTGGGACCAATTTCAGCAATGAACCCAGAGGTACTTGTATTGGCGACGTGAGGACCTCTTTCCAAACTGAATTCCAATCCTCTTCATCTCTAATATCCTCCTTATTTCCAGCTTTCTCTTCATTTATTTCCAGGCTCACAGTCGATGGTCCTGATAACTTCACTGGTGGTGCGGATTGTGGCAACCAGGACACAGTCTTTTTCCGCACTTCTTCCTGAGCTGTACCACATTTTTACCTGATCGTGTGATTAATGAAACCACTGGATCCGACTCCTCCAATCCTTCAATCTGAACCATAGCCACACTAGTCTGTTTCCCTGCAGTGCGTTTCTGCTTCTTCCAATCGTATTCCATAGCTTCAGTACACTCGGATCGCTAGTGTCCATCCCCCAAACAGAAAAGGCATGTCTTGGGGCGATTAGGATCTCGGCCACCTCTTACGCGACCTCGTCCTCCCCCTTGACCCCGTCCTCTTGCTTGACCTTGCAAAGGCGTCTCTGATGTATGAGCATGATCCATCGCCACAACATGCTCTTATCTCTACCCTATCTGTGGTTGTTGCCAGGTAGAAGAGTCTCCTCTACTCCGACGACCTCGGTAATTGAAATAACATTCCACTGTATTATGAGTATTGGTCGTGCAAATCGCACACCACTTCTGATTCATTGCGCACTCTTGAGCAGCATGACCCGGATTCCGACACTGGGTACACCATAGTTCCTTCAGACTTTTAACCACCACAGCCGATTCCGACGACCGGATGAAACACCTTTCCCGTGACGCTGGGATTTTTTCCGAGGTGTCTCTTCCGATTCTTTCCCCGAATGGCTGTTGCCTGAGTCTGAGGAATCTGATACTGTGGATTCCGACTCCGAACTATCACTGCCACTGTCTTGCAACTTCCGATGAGATTTCTTCTTGTCTTTTTTCTTTGATTTCTTTGGAGATTCCGTATCCTCTAAAGCTTCTCCTGCTACTACATCCCTAGCAATTACATTATCCAGTGTAGTAGTTACCTTATCCACTGTTGCCATAGCCGTCCTGAGATCCTTGTTAAACCCCCGTAAAAAATAATCATTCAGCACTTCGGCTGCCGGCCTTTGTGCCTGAGGTACCCTCTGCAAAAGCATCCGAAATTTTGCAGCGTAATCCTCCACTGGCAATGACTTCTGCCGCAGCGTTCGAAGCTTTTCCAAATGTTGAGGAACTGTCTTTTTCGTTCGAAACCTTTGTAGAAATGCTGTGGATCCGTCAACATACGTGTAAAAATGATCATCAGGGTATTCAGATAAACATTTCGCAGCTTTCCCCGAAAGTGTAGATTCAAACACTGATTGTTGATGGAGAGGAATCACCACCCCAGGATGATTCAATCCAGAAGCTTTATTGAATTGGCGCAAATGTGCATCAGGGTCTTCGCTCGGAAGACGTCGAAACTGACTATACTTAATCTGAGGATGAGCCATCACCCCTTGCCCAACTGTACCTCCTCCCGAAAAAAGCTGACGAGCACTAGGAGGTGGAGATAGTGGCGGAGACACCCCCGGACTGCTTACCGGAGACGGTGGTGGAGCAACCTGTATGGGTGAGGGTGAACGTACGACAGGAGGACATGACTGACTGCGTGGAGTACGTCTAGCTCGCCGCAACCGCCTACCACACAGCGGGCTTGGTGATGGAGATACAGATTCCTCAATCTGTGGTGAAGAAAAAACAAATTCATCTGAACCGCCCCTCCTCCGATGTCTTTCTACAATTGGAACCACAGGGTCAGGCGGACCCGATGACCTACTACGCATGCATATTCATCGTAGGTCGTCCATCATGCATTGTGGTCGCCAGATGTAATGGCTATTGCCCACACAGGGGCAATAGGCATTACGGGAATGATTACCCGCAACTACATTATATGAACATCAACACATAGAATGACGATAGAAGACAATACACAGTACACAGGCACAGAACACCTCTTGCTTCATTCATGTGTATTTCGGACACAGAGTTACAACAGTAGATGCCATAAATATCATAGAGATTGGTTGGGTTTTTATCAAAAGACAGGTATGCCCCTCCATATACAACCGCTGCTCCAGCGCAGATCGGGAACGGTGCACACACTAATGTACCATGATATCCTGTGAAGAACTGCCGCCACGGCCGCCGCATACCGCATGACTCCTAATCCGCATTGTCTAGACCTCCGCAGGATCGCATGTGCGGCTAATGCCGTAACACGAAGATCCCCATCAACTCTAATCTGTAAAGTGATCCTCCAATGATGCGAACTTCAGACTCTTAATAATCAGAGCCTTCTTCTGATTCTGAGTCCAATTATCTAGGAATCCTCGCTTAGAAAGAAACTATACCTCATACAATTCTGGATCAGTTGATTCTACCTCTGTTAAGTGAAATAGTTCTGCATCCACTGGCTCGTCTCTTAAAGATACCTCAGAGTAGCCATCCGTACTCTTGGACAGGAAATTAGCACGACAATGGTTTTTGCCAGGCTTATGGAATATACAAAATTCAAATTCCATCAGGAACATCATCTAGCGTATCAGTCTACCTTAAATAATGGCTTTTATTGATCAGAAATAATAAGGCCTGATGATCCACATAAAAATGAAATAGCTTGCCCAACAAATAATATCTGAATTTGATAGCACTAAAAACCATCCCTAAGGCTTCTCTTTTAGTAGTTGTATACCCTTGTTCAGCCTGACTGAACCTGCGACTGGCAAAGTATACTGGATAATCAGTTCTTCCTTTTGGCTGAGCCAATATTGCTCCCATCACCAGTCCTGAAGCATCGACATGTACTTGAAAAATGACTTCCCCATTTGGTTGTCGAAGAACTGGCTTACTGATAATAGCATTCTTTAAATTCTGAAAAGTACTCTCCTCACATTCATCAGTCCAACTGAACTTGCTGGTCTTCTTTGTAAGTTCATACAAAGATAATGCCTGAGAAGAAAACTTGTGCACAAATTGTCGATAAAAATTGATATATCCTAGAAAAGATCTTAACTCTGACACATTTCGAGGTGCCTTGGCCTGTTGGACACACTAGATCTTGTCATTGACCATTTCTATACTATTCCTGGACACTACATGTCCCAGTAGCTATCCTTTCCAAACTAAGAAAACAAATTTAAATGGGTTCAAACAGATCCGCTTTTCCTGACAGCGTTGGAAAACCATTTCAAGAAAAATTAAATGCTTCTCCTCCGTTGAATATATAGTAAAATCATCTATAAATATGGCAAGGAATTGGTGAAGGAATTCACTAATATTTCCATCATACATCATTGAAAAGTGGCTGGTGTGTTACAAAGACCAAATGGAATTACTAGATACATGAATGCTCCCCACTCAGTAATAAAAGTGGTTTTACTCTGGTCTTCAGAAGCAATCTGCATCCTTGTACTGCTGAAACATACGTCGGGCCTTCTCTTTCATCTCAGGATTCAAATGCTTGTTGACTTTGATCAATCTAGGATTTTCCTCAGAACCTAAATTCCATTCCTCTATTTCCTGATCATCTGGAAGTAACCAGTTAGGCCCTCCGCCTTTTCTCTTGGTTGACTCCTAAGTGTAATCCCAAGACGGTCCCCTGATTTTTGAACTGCTATTCTAATTTTCAGTAACTTCTTCCAAGTGTATTTGTTCATAATCCACTGGTATACTGGAATGGCCTTCCAGTTAGCTGAACTGGCCGTTCTCCAAAGTTCTGCGCAATGCACTGGTCTGGAAATTGCTTCTTTTGCTTTTCTGCCTGATCTTTGTCTAGTAACACTGTGTTGAGATCTATTTTGGTTAATGGGAAAATATTCATTGCTGCCAGCATTCTCTCAATTTTCTTCACCTTATACTTCTTGCATAGCTCTTCAGGTCTCAGCTCCTTTTTCTCGCTCCTAGTGTTGTCCGTCTGAATCTGAATTCTACTAATGGCACCTTGTATTGTGAGAGTCTGATTAGCATAGCCGTGAACAGCCTGTGCCGTTTGCAACCATGGGCACCCCAATAGCATTCCATGCGTGCCTTGCACGTCTAATACTAGGAAGCTAGTTTTGAACTTTTCCTTGCCCACTCTTATCTGCATACCTTCTATCATACTAGTTGCTTGCACTACCCAATGGTTTGTCATTCGAGCTTTGAAAGGTGCAGGTTTTAGATTTGTAATTCCCATCCTTTACTGAAGAAGTGCCCCTAGGATGTTTACCCCTGCTCTGCCATCTAGTATGACACTACATAGTGGCTCCCACTGTTTTCTAACTATATAATCTACTTGGATCACTGGCACTTCATCATTTCTGACAGCAGCCAAGTCAACCGTTCTGGCTTCTGCCTCAGCCTTCCTTCGCTGTCTGATGAAATTCGCTGCTTCAGGAAAAGTTTTTCTAATTTTCTCTAACTCCACCGTGAGTTTTTGAATTCTGTCACAAATTTTGACATGAATTTCCTCCTTCTCATGATCGGAGTTGCTATCAAAACTTGAAGAATTGGTAGTATCTGCACAATACCATTCCTTTGTTCTAGTGCTTTCAGCTCCCTTGTCAGTCCCTAATTTTTTCATCAGTCCCTAAACTGCAGCCAACATGGTCTCATGTGTTTCAGACCTTGACTGATCTGGTTGTGCTTTATTAGAACACTTTGCTGGTATCTTTTGAATGACCCGAGCATCAGAATTCTCTGGCTGCTCTGGCAGCTTCTTGGCTAAATCCTATATGATTTTCTCCGCCAATTCTCTCTACTCCTGCCATTCATCAACCACCTTTTCTTTACCCTTGGCTTTCCACACCTCTCTTTGTTGAGCCCATTTTCTACTTTCAGGATTGGTTGGTTTCGTTGGGTTATCTTGGATTTCTTCAATCACTATCCCTTTGCTGCGTGTAACCGCTCGTTGTACAGGAACTAGTTCTGGGGCTTTCGCCTCAGTAGCCGCAGTAACAGGTGTTTATGGACACTGAGCCGCGAAATGCCCATACTTACCACAATATAGCAATTCAGACTTCGACTCTGGAAAATACCACAACCCCGGCCCCGACCAGTACCCCCTTGGTATCTGTCGCGCCCCATACCAGCACTGCTGATACCTAATTTCTCTTCTTGGGGTACACTAGTAGTCTCCACTTTTATTGGTTCAGCATTGGTATATGCCACCATAGATAGATCTTTCCCCTTCTTAAAATGATGAATGCAAATGCCACAGTTATTCCATAGATGGCCGTAAGCTTTGCACTAAGCACATTGTGGACATTCATTGGAAACATGATCTTTGGATTTACACTTTGAACACCACGTTTCCACTCTTCTTACTGGTTGTCTAGTCTGGCTGATTTCAACAATCTACAGGGCCATCTCATCAATCTTTCTAGACCACGACCCCTTCTTAGTCTAGTCTTTACTTTTCTCATTCGAGCTGCTTTCAGAACTACTGGAGGTCTTACTGGAATCAAAATTCTCTATAGAAGTACTGCTACCACTGGACCTCCTCTTTTTATGACTTCTTTCCTTCTTAGCTTGCTGTTCTAGCTTTAGGGCTCGCTGCACCCGATCATTAAATTTCTTTGTTGGTGCAGACATCTCCTATTCCCTAAGCTTCGTACTACGGAAACCATTTAAAAACCATGCCCGCAACTGTTTTTCTGATGGTGGTTCATGTAGCTGCCTGGTCAGTTCCTTGATTTTCTCAACATAACTTCTGACCGATAATTTCCTTTGCTTTATCTTATCTAGTTCACAGAGAATATCCTCATCTCCTCTGTTATCTCAATATTCTAGTCGGAAAGCTTAGAGCAGTTTGTTATATGATCTGAGTTGGCAAGCTGGGTAATGGTAGTACCATTTCTTTGCTGCCTCCTTTAATGTCTGAGGAAAGTATTCTCCCCAGTCATCTTCATCAATGTTTTTCAACTCAGCATAGTGTTCAAAGGCTTGGATATGAACATCCGGGTCATCTTTCTTCCCACCCTTAAACACTGGAAAAGAAATTTTCAATGAAAAGATGTAATCATGTCGATCAGCATCGTTTTGGCCTCTTCTCATCTAAGGAACCTGACTCCTTTTTGAATTTTTTTTGTAATGGTCTGTATCTGTATCCCAATCAATTTCTTATGTAGTCTCAATTTTTGTCTCTTCCCTGGCTTTTCTGCTGGAACTGTGGTGACCACCTTTAATGCCTTTGGCTCCTTCATCCCCATGTGTGGTCCGAGAACTCTTGGCCTTGTGTTCTTCCCTCTCAGTCCTTCTTTGTCTGGACTGACTGGAGTGTTGAGAGCCCTTAGCCTCATCAGCTTGACTGTGCTTCTTCGGAGCCTCAGTCTTAGTCCCCGGTTTAGTCTTAGGATTAGAATATTTTTTTGACTCCTTAGGGACATGGTCAACGAGGTAGGATGGTTTACGACCACGGGTGGTTTTGGGTGCCATATCTTCAGCTGAAAATTCAAACTGGGAGAAGCGGTCTGATCAATGAGCAAACAGCTCTAGCCACCGTGATCGCCAAAATGGAAGTGGAGATGATCTCTTCAGATAGCTGATTCCAGTGTTAGAATTTACCGCTACTCAAAGTCGTCAGTTTAGTCAGTGAAATTGGAATGGAATATAGAAACCGAGTTGGAATAGTTAACTGAACTGAAATACTATACTAGAACTAGAAACAGACTGAATGACTAGAAAACTATTTCAGGTTTAGATTCAGAGTAGAATGAATACAAGGTATCACAAACTGAAGCCCAATTGATTACCGTAGTAATGATTACAGAGTAGAGTTACAAGTGAAGAGATTGTCACTCAAGACAGCTTCAAAGACTCGAACCAAGAGACTAGAAGTAAGAAGTCAAAGAGTACAAGCAGCCCAAAGTACAATCAGCCCGATTACAACGTAATGGGTCCTATTTATAGCCTCTTGAGGTTACTGTGGCAACCACCATGGTAATTACTGGCTCGTCCACTGTTTGGCTTCCAGGAGATAATTCCCGCCTGTTGAGATTATCTCTGCCGTCTACATTCACCATGTTAACAATAGAATGCACTATTTTATTACATCAATTGCTTGATTGAATATATAATGAAAGCGAACCTCATGAGAATTCTTCCAAATTCTAGAATACCATGTTCCACATCTACTATATACTTCATCATGGACTGGCGTTAGAAATGAAACTAGCATATCGATTGGTCTTTCTCGCTTTGTTTTGTCCAATTGATAACCAAAGAAGACTACTATAGCAAACACAAATGACTATTATAGTGGAAACATAGAACATCCACTCCACCTACGAAGAGGCTGATAACCAAAGCAGACTCTATAGAAAACACAAACCACTACTATAGTGGAAACGTAGAACAACCACTCCACCTAAGAAGAGATAAAGCCAAAGCTAGGGGACTATCTGAAGGTTCTTGTGTCAGATGCAAGCACCTGAATGAAACCCTCACGCACCTATTCTGGGGATGTCCCAAAATCAAAAACTTCACGAGTATTGTTTACAAGTGGGTATTCATACATTTGAAAACTCCTTCTTCAAACATGACCTTGCTATGGGCTCTAGACGAATTGACAACGAGGAACTATTGATTGACATCTGCAAAATAAGAGCTATAGTATTGAGGACCGTATGATAGTCCAGAAATGAGTTACTCTTTTGAAAGAAGTGTGAACCTCTGGACACAAACTCTGTTTTGGAATCATGCAAGTGGAATATCATTTGTAGAAGGAATAAAAATTGCTAGTAACACTACAAGAGGTTCTTCATATTAGCGACGCTCATAGCGACGCCGGCTGGGGTAAAAAAAATAACCGAGCGCGCCCAAAAACTCAGATCTCAGATCTGAGTTTTTCGACGCCCTCAAGCAAAGAGCAGGTAACACTCTCCCTCACTCTCTCTCTTTCTCTCTCTTTTTCTTCTCCACACACACACACACACACACACACACACACACACACACACACACACATACACACACACACACATGAGGAGAGGAAGGAGAGCCAGGTATGCTCCTTCCCTCTCCTCATTCTCATGTTCCCTTCCCCTCTTTCTCTCTCCCTCTCTTTCTCTCTCACACACACACATACACACACACACACAGTGTTTTGTGTGTGTGTGTGTGTGTGTGTGTGAGAGAGAGAGAGAGAGAGAGAGAGAGAGAGAGAGAGAGAGAGAGAGAGTACATACAAAAACAAAAACGCACACACACATACATAAACAAAGAATGCACACACATTGAGAGAGAAAAAGAGAGAGAGAGAGCATGCATAAACAAAAAACGCACGCACTGAGAGAGGAAAAGAGAGAGAGAACATGCATAAACAAAAAACGCACACATTGAGAGAGGAAAAGAGAGAGAAAACATGCATACGATCCAAAAAAACGCACACACATTGAAAGAGAAAGAGAGAGAAACTAATTTAACGTCGTAGGAAACTAATTAAAATTAAAAGACCTAAAGATCTAACCGACGAGGAGTTGAACTGAAGACCTATTATTCAAGAGAGAAATGGCATAATCAATCTATCATACTTGGCATGGGTGATAGAAAGGTTATACCGTTTATCTCTTTTTATTGGCACACACATCCACACACGCGTACACACACAAGAAGAAGAGAGTTATAACGTCGTAGGAAACTATCTTAAAAGACGTTAAAGATTAGGTTATATGTAGACTTACATTAAATTAGATTTAGGTTTATTTTTAACTAGATTTACGTTTATTTAAGCTAGATTTAGATTTACGTTATATTAGATTAGATTTAGGTCTCCATAGACTGCGATGCCTACATGAAGCGGGTGAAGAAAGCCCTCAATGGAATATAGGGTATTGCTGTCTTCACTCATGGTGGGCTCCGTCGATCCAAAAGTACTGGTGAAATGTCTTCAGAAGATAGGGAAGAAGGTGGATCTTCAAGGCGGCAAGAGTCACTACATCCCCGACACAATGACCATCTAGACAACCTCTAGTCATTAGACTTACGTTAAATTAGATTTAGCTTTATTTTTAGTTAGATTTACGTTTATTTAGATTTACGCTTATTTACGTTAGATCGAGTCCACGCAAGAATTACTTACGGTTTAGGGTTTAGAGTTAGACAAACAGTGAAAAGATCTACTGTGAAAAGATGTTAAGATGAAGTGAAGTGCTACAGCTAGAGAAGAGGCAAAGGGATTTTGTCCACTACATGCAGTATCATGTAGACGTGGGTGTGTAGATTTCTTGTACCCACAAATATAGGTATTGACCAATAAAGACGAGATGATAACCCGGTGGTTCTGATCTCCGTGCACCTCTAGACCGAGGTGTGCGGGGATTGGACATGACTAGAGAATGTGAGAGAGAGAGAGAGAGAGAGAGAGAGAGAGAGAGAGAGAGAGAGAGAGAGAGAGAGAGAGAGAGAGAGAGAGAGAGAGAAGACGAAGAATGCCAATAGAATATTAAATTTGTTGTCCAGGTTATAAGTTTTTTATCCTCATTATGAGTAGCGACGAGGATGTGGGACCGTCCAATCGAAACACCTATCTCTCAACGAGGGTCTTATGTCCTTGTAATCAATGCAAGCATGCAGTGCGACGGACAAGACGTGTTTCTTTGCAGCACGTTCGCGAATTTGGCGAGTTCGATCCATCTATTATAGATCGAGTTGTTGCCAATTATAACTCGTCGGACTCTGACGCTGGCCAACAAGCAGCAATCTTGCAACCCAATAGACGTGTTCGCAGGCGCTTTGGTCAAGCAGCATATGTGAGGCCACAAGATGTAGCCTCTGACAGCTCGGGGGATGATCATGCAGAGCACATTCCCAACGAGGCAATGTCTGAGCCCGAGATTGATGAAATGATCGAGACGATCATGGATTCAGAAAGGCTTATCTATGATGATATGAAAAGTGAAGCCGATACGTCATTGTATAATGGAGCACGTATGTCTAGATTGAAAGCACTCCTGGTTCTTCTCAACATGCAGGCAAAGTTTGGATGGAGTGACACTAGCGTCACAGCGCTTTTCAGGTGATCTATTACAATTAGTTTACTTTAATAGAACTCTAAATGTATAATGATCTGATAGATTTTTACACCACTGTATCATATTTTTATGTTGTGTAGATTGCTGAAAGAGCACATACTACCAGCTGACAATGTGATGCCAGATTCCCGAGATGAAGCAAGAAAGATTTTGCGAAACTTGGGGATGGATTACAATTCTATCCATGCTTGTCCTAATGACTGCATTCTTTTCAGAGGGGAATACACAGACATGGAGAAGTGTCCGAAATGTGATTCCGAAAGATATCGAGTAGATCTCCACGGGACAAAAATTCCACAAAAGGTTTTGCGACATTTTCTTTTGCTTCCTCGCATCAAGCATTTCTTCGAATGTAAGTCCATGGCCGCTCTAGCATCATGGCATGAGGAGAATAAATCTTCGAATGGTGTGCTACGAATTCCTGCAGATTGCGCAGCCTGGAAACATATAGATGGAACATGGTCGGATTTTGCCAGGGAAGCTCGAAATTTGCGCTTAGGCCTGGCTATGGATGGCGTAAATCCATTTGGTCAAAGATCAACATCTTACAGTGTATGGCCCGTTGTCATCGTCAACTACAACATTCCCCCGTGGTTGACTACGAAGAAGGGGCACCTATGGCTAAGCTTGATTGTGCCAGGGCGATATAAAGTGGGGAATATGGATGTGTATCTTCGTCCACTATTGGAAGAGCTACAACAATTGTGGATTGGCATAGAGGTGGTGGATTTAACGTCCGTACCCCCATCGACACGCCGCTAGAGACCCCTGCCGGGACACCCAGGTTCACGCGTCACCGGCCAGAGGGCTTGCCTTACTCCGTCAACATCAGTGACGGCATCATCATGGATGATGACGGCAAGAAGGTGATCTCGCGCATGCGTGGTCTTTGCTCTCAGCTGTTTAGACACTATATACTAAACAAATGGAGTGAAGTACCAAGTGATTTAAAAAACACAGTCATCAGCATACTTCATGATGAGTTTCCCGTTCCAACACGGGATCAGCGCTTCAATGAAGACCTGATGAAGATTCGAATGCGCGAATACTGCAAACACAAGCGTTCCGAAGTGCAAAAAGCAATCAAGAATGGGTGGAACAGGCCAGATTGGCTGGCCAAAGAAGATTGGAAGAATGCGAAGAAAGCAGTGCGCGAGAATCCCGACAAGTGGAAGCAACAAAAGGATGCAGCCAGAGCGCGAGTAGAGGCAGGGAGCTCGCACCACTTGGGGAGCGGTGGATGGGCATCATTTGAGGCCGATTTTGTAAGTCTTTTCACATTGCTCTTTATGCATGTTCGATAGTTTAGGGTTTATGAGTTTTTTAGTTCTAACATAATGAAATCTTTGTATGTTTTGACAGTGGTCGATGACAGGACGTGATCCCACACCGTACGAGCGCGAGTACGCAGGCAGGAAGGGCTTAAACGCCCTGATGGACATTCTCAGTTCTCGCGGCGGCATGGTTAGTATTAGGGTTTACTCTTTTTTATTTTTTGTATTGTTTTATAAATGTCGTTATATGTTTATATTTACTGAAAACTGTCTTATTGTCTTTTTTTGCAGAATCCGACAGATACGCCGCTTGGACGCGATGAGACGTCTGACTAAACGACGTCAGTTTAGCCGTAGCTAGATAGCATTAGTTTAGGGTTTCTCATAGCTTATGTATCATGATATGGATTTTATACGTCTTTTTGAACCATGTATATTATTACATTTGTCACCGCAGTTCCTTTTGCCAATAAATTCTTTATGCCTATGATGTTGTACAATTGTCATTATTACATTTGCCAATCAATTCATTTTGCTTATGATGTGTACAATTGTCAATTTTGCAAACAATGCGTCTTGTGGGTGACTATTTTGGGTCTCTTATTTACCTTTGCACTTTTTAAAAAAAAGTGAATCAAGTACAATATGGTTGATGGGTGGCAGGGCATTCAATGCCCTGCAACCAAAAAAATATTCTCTCGGGGGTCGCTATTTATGGCTCTGTAGCGTCGCTATGAGCGTCGCTATAGTCTTCTGTGAGACCGTCGCTATAGGCGTCGCTATATGCGTCGCTATATAGCGACGCTGATAGAGACGCAGATAGCGACGCCTATAGCGACGCTCTCGTAGCGACGCTCGTAGCGACGGTTTTAGCGACCCCGGGGGTTATAAAAACCCAATGTATTTCCGTCGCTAACAGCGTCACAAGAGCACACAACCTCTTGTAGTGTAAGAGAAGTTGTGGAGGTGTCTTTCTTCATGATGTTCCCTATGCAAAGGATATGCCAGAGCTATTTGTAATTTTTGTGATCAATACAAATCAGGCTGTATTGAGCACTAAAAAAAAAAGTGATAATCAAATAAGGCTACTTTAGCAAACACAATTACTTCTCTAGTGGAAACATAGAACAACCGCTCTGCGTAAGAAGAAGGTGACAAGTCACAATGGCCTACACAAACTACTTGTATAGTGGAAACATAGAACAACCACTCTGCCTAAGAAGAAGGTGACAAGTCACAATGGCCTACACGCGAGGATGAAAACGAAAGTGAGACCCATTGCTCAATGTACTTAACTATAGAAATAGGAAAAAGAAACACACGAGGATGAAAAAGAAAGTGAGACCACTAATTTATAGAAATAGGAAACAAATGCTAGCTAGGTTACTAACGTCTCACAATGGACATAAGAAGATGCTTGGTTTAAAAAACAAGTCCAACGGGTCTTGGATACTATGGTCCTCGTGGTAGTGTCCCTACATCAACTTTTTCTATAAATTTCTAGCATTAATTCATTAACACAATCTTTACCATTGGTGGAGATACTACCCAAAAAAAAAAGGGGGGATGATGCTTGGTTTATGCCCCTCTTACAAGAAAAAGGAAGAATAGGTTTTCCACATGGCACTAATTCAATTCAAAGTTTCTCCCAAGCGTTCCATGCTTTACTGAGGCCTTATGTGGCTTTATTGCTCGGCCTTGACTCCATCTGTGCCTAGATGGGAAGTGTTTAATATGTTCAATGAAAACCACAAATATAGAGATTGAATTGCACATCCTACAAGGGGATACACACTGGTAGCCATCGATATAGAATTGCTAGCATTTCTATGCAACACCAGCTACACACTGACATGTTTGTATGTGTTTTGCAAATCTCCAAGAGCAAGCTTTTCACTTGATTTTTTGGATTCCACCACTCCCCCTATAGATCTACACCATTCTTCATCCATTGAGGTTTGCTAAAGTTCCCTCCAATGTACCCATCACCTACTGCTACAACAACAAACTCATGGTTCATAATTGTTAAAGGATGTTGCGATGAAATTTTCTGCATGTAACATTTTTCACTATAAATCTATCCATTGCCCTTGTCATTATTGCTCTCCATAACCATCTATTGTGGAAGAGAATCACACCACCTATAAAGTGCATGCAACACTACCTATATCAACATAATGTCAATCAAGGACACAGATGACACGATAGGTGCATGGAGGCAATCTCTTTAGCTTGTCAGGTTCAGACCATCCCACACATACAACACTCTGGAAGACCAACTAAACCACAATCATGAATCTCACTGCTCTCAACTACACCACTCAACCCACATATACACAAACGGAAAGAAACTCACCAAACCATACTAGAATCGTACAAAACTTAAGGAACACCATCCCCTCACTAAGATACACCTGTCCCAAGCCTCTACACTCAAAATCCTCACTCCAAACCATATGCAAAAAAATGTGTATGAAGACAGAGCAGAATTTTGGAAGTGCCCGAAATTGAAATCTATGAGTACCTATGCATAGCTTATGTCACCATGATTCTAATGACTACTTGCATGCCAAAAACAAAGTCCGTTTGATACACATATGACCACAAATAGCTCGTAGATGTGTTAGCATGCGAGCTCCATTTCGCGTGGAATGCTTGACGTTGTTACTTAGCTCTCTCTCCGAGTCTATCACAATGGTGCAGTAGAATCTCCAATGTGATGAGCGAGTTGGAAGTAGCGTCAGGATGAAGGTTACGCTCTCTCTCTTTCTCTCTCTCACACAATCAATGGTAGCTCAAAACTTTGATTAAGATAAGTTTCTCTTTACAAAATGACCTAGGTACCTTATATATTAAGGCTACCATATATTAAACCAAAAATAGAGCTCAATGGATCAAATGGCTTGGTATTTACAATCTGGAAGTGCCATTGCACCTCGGCTTCTGCAACTAAAATAGCTACTAATTACAATTGATGTTTTTAACCATAATCCGTATCATTTCATAACTCTCCAAAAGTAAGGCTTCGGTGCGAAAATTGAGTTATGCCGTACTGTTGACCCATGGGTCAACATTCCCCCCCTCCGAATTCATGTCGTCCTTGACATGACTTGATTGTCAATGTTGGTGCGATCTTTGTTGTCGTTTTTGCTTTTCTTTTTGCTCCACTGTGTAGGATTTAAGGAGTGAGAAAATGGAAATAGGTAGATACTAAATTGAACTCCATTCATAAATCTCTTATTGATTTCCGTACATGTGAGCCGCATATAAAGGCTTTGAGGTTTACACCCATTGGCTAGAAGCATTGCAGCCTTTTCCTATTGGACCATGTCATCTCCTCATCCATCCTAATAAAACAAGGGGTGTTGCCCATGTGGTGCCACAAGTGTGGGCTTACCCTAACAATCGCCCCCCTTAAGCCAACACTTGGGGCAAAATACAAATGGTTTTGTTTTTGTCATGAAACACTCCTAGGTTTATTGGATTCAACTACCCTGATTCAACAATATGTTGGTTCTCACTGAGTTTAACACTTCATGGTTCGCAACTGGATACATTGTGGTGATTCTCAGTGGATGCAACAACGTTGGTTCAATGCCTCATGATACATCATAGGAGTTCTCTATCGGATCCATCACTATGGCTTACAAAAGAGACTTAAGGTAGGTTCTCTAATGACCTAGGGTGATACAAAATTCATTCATGGGTTTTAGTTTGAAGGATTGTTGATATCGCCCCCTTCACCATCTTCGTCTTCATGTCAAGAGCCTTGTTGTGTGTCGATGTCTTCCTCATGATCTTCATGTTGTTTGCCTTCATTGGTTTGGTTTGGCAGGATACGGCCTTCATGGCCAACGGTGCAAAACAAACATACATGTCATTAGTTGCGCTTGTGTGTGTGCTTGTAGTTGTGCTCATGTGCGTGATTAAATGCAAGGGTGGTCTTACTGTGTACGAGTTTGTATGGGCAGTGCCTAGGGTAAAGGGGTCAACTTAAGGCCACCTAAGAGGAAACACACACTCCGGAAAGCACGCTAAACAGAATCAAGTGCTTAGATGCTCAAAATGAAGATCGAGATTGTCTCTATCAGCAACAAAAATCTGGAATCAAGTTGCATTTATACAAGCGAAGAACGCCCGCACAACATTTTTTATGTGTATAAAAAATGGGTGTAAATAGGAAACCAGAATGGGGGGGCATTTAGAGCCATTTTGCCAACAAGGCTTGAACCCAAGATCTAATGGCCACGATTGCAAGTTGGCTACATTGTCTACCCCAACTCTCACCCATTTGTATCTCACAATGGGTCCGAAAGTGCACAAAAAAACTGGCCCCGGCAGTCCTCCTAAAGGGGGCTAGTTTTTTATTGGCCCCTTTACCCTAGAACCCTTTGGAAGTATATACAAATGCATTCATTTATTGCATGAATAATGGGATTCTAAAAAATGGACCGAGTGTGAAGTCAATCTTCTCTCTTGAGAAGTACCTTCTCACAATTATGTGAAAAACCTCTTGTTGCTATTTGGATTGCCTTAGAGTGGTAGTACTGCGTGGGAACAAGTGCTTATATAATATGTGATTACAAAAAAAAATTAAAAAAATGCTGGCTTCTGACGATTTGGCAAAGGTGAGCAAAGCCGTTCAATGAAGCAAGGTGGCGATCTTTAGCTATGGCACAATCTGAGGGTGCAGATGGGATCGCCCTGCTGCCAAATTTGCATCTGTGAATGCGGATTGGAGCAAGAGAGTAGAATTTGGGAACGGCGGAGGGTAGGGCCAATCAAACGAGATGATGCCGACTGCAGGTTGGGAGATTGCAAACGTGTGTGTGTAATCGCAAGTCGAATTTGGCACCCGCTGGGTCGTCGAGATTTGCACTACCGATCGGTGCTGTATTGGCTAGCCTCAATTATGCAGGTTGACAAGCTGTCGATGGTAAGGTAGTGCTAAGTACCCCATGCCGATGTCAAATCTACTCGTCTTCGATTATAGCACATCAGGAGTTCATGGGCTTGACCTTCTTCCGCAACAATTGAGGTTGATGATGGCGAAGCCAAATCCAGCAAAGCCAATAGCGTATATGGGTGCAACAAGCTGAAGATCTGCCAGTGAAATTGATGATGAGCTTGAGAGAGAGGCGGGCTTGGTGATTACACGAGGCAGATGTGCATGCATGAGATGAGGCGCACAGTAGTGGGTACGTCCACGAGTGATGGTGGCAGGCCTCAAGGTGCAGAAGACAGAGGGGATCATGGAGTTGGAGATGATGATGAGGCAACCTTGGGTAGCAGCGGGCTGCTACAGCCGTGGCATTGCCAAGGCTCACGATGACGAGCTCAGTCGAGCACAGCAAGCAGGGTCAACGAGAGTAGTGAAGTTTTGCGCAGCAGGTAGCCGAAGCATGCAGCTATGAAGCCAGGTGCGAATAGATAGGCATGGTCAAATGCTAAAAGGGTAATCCGTGCCGAGAGCAGCGCTCAAGCCCCTGTACTGAGAGGATGAGAGTAATCACAGGCCGAGACAGAAAGCCAAGGTTCCAACCTGCGGTCGAGGTAGTAGGAGGCTTGAAGGTGATGAGGGCATGTCCCGCGTGTATGGGCATCATCGATGACGACTTGGGTTGGGTGCCTTTTTTCATATTCCTCTACTTGCTTGACTTTAAGTTTGACTTTATGCTTGGAGTGGTTAGAGTACATCAAGGAGAGTCTACAGTTAAAGTTTGGAGCATTTCTGAGTCACGAGACATCATACACCTATGAAAACTCCAGGCATAGGTTGAGATCAGACAATAACTTTGACCAGTCAAAGTACTTCCTTTTGACATTAGAATCCCAAATATTATTCCAAAACCAAATTTGGATACATATAAGTGGACCAAAGCACGTATAGTGCTGACACTTTGAAATCACTAGAATTGACCTAAGATTGCATGCTATAGAAGATTGTTTTGGCCATAACTTGAGCTCGTGATATCGGATTCAGAAACTTTTTTTTATCAAAACGAAGCTCCAAAGTAGCTCTATAAGATTTAGCGCGACCCCTGAACAACAATCAAAGATCCATTGGGTCATTTATTGCTGGTCAACATTCAAAAAAACATCGTTGAAGGTCTCAAAATACATCCGAAAGTTAGGGGGGTCTAAAAATGACAATTTGAGAGAATTGTGAGAAAACAGTCACGATTTTGGACATAGTTTTGACTTTTTCCTAACCAAAGCACTTGCAGAACACAGATTGGAATAAGTCTTCTAACATTAATCTAAAAGATTGTTAATCCTAGAAATCATGTCTACTTTAGATTCAAACTTAGCTTATACAGGCTACAAAATCCCTTCGATAGAGGAGTATCCGCCCATAATGGATCTTTCAAACTTGCAGTTGATAAAGACCTATTTTGTTGAGAGAGTTTGGATGACAGATCATGAGAGTGAGGGACTGTATAGATACATTGACGGCAGTAAGGTCAACCTTTATAGGTGCTTAGAGTCATACCCAGGAGAGCTGACGGATTACAAGCTCTTATATGTGTATTGGCATACAGAGTTGATTGTCAATGAAAATCTATAGCTATTGACAAGTATGGACGAGAATACAGAGCTGTAGAAAGCACAAACCCACAGAATGCATTAGAAATAGGTGGATATCTGATCAATGAAAGACCACAGATACCCCCACCAAATACAAGAATTCCAAAAAGGGAGCCACCTGGATTCCCTCCCAGAGCGATAACGAGAGATGAAATGATCACAAAGATGACAAGCATGCCTCCTCAAGTGAATCTCCCTAATGGACACATCTCCAACAGAACAACCAATCCCTTTGAAGAAGAACCTAAGCATAGTAGAAGGCCTGAATGAGAGAAGAATTGGGAGAGTCTATGATTAGACTTGTAGACAATCGGCAAGTTAGATCGTTCCAAGTCCAGAAATGGGTAAATACTATGGAGATAAAGATCCAAGAGATCATGTAGCGGCTTTCAGAAGAGTAATCAAAGCAGAGGAAGTTTTGGATTTTGCAACACAGTTTGCGGGATTCCGACTGACTCTAGAAGATGACACGGCTACATGATTCGACTCAGTGGAAAGATGGGATTTTGAGACTCTAGACGAGTTGCTTGTTGAGAAATTCATTGAAGAATTCTCACAGAAAGTCATAGCTCACAATATGGTCTCACAAATTCATAGATTTAAGAAGAAAGAGGGTGATCATTGCACAAAGCAGCATTACAGATCAAGAGATATGTCAAGTTCTATCCGAGAGAAAAACTACCTACACAAACACGATTGATGTTGATCTTTATCCAGAGAATGAGATATGCGGGTTTTCATAAGGATCTACATATGATAAGGAGGCTGACGTTAAATGAATTGATCAAAGAAGCTCTTTATTTGGTGGATAACTCTGAGGAATATAAAGAAAAGGATTGCAGGAGTCAAGAGGACGACACATCCTCTCAGAACAATGATTAAGAGATAACTGAGTCCATTGCAAAACCAAAGCAACATCTATCAATCAAGAAAATTTTATCAACGAAATGGTCAAGAGGTTAACTCCTCTTGTAAGTTCTGTTTTAGGGGAGTCTAAGTGGTGCAAAATGAGAGAAAATGGACAAACTATACGAGGGAAAAGTGCTACTATAGCATGGAATATGCTAAGGAGAGGTATGTACAACCTATTCCAGTAGCACCTACTCCACCTAGATACATTACGGGGAATGCACTAGGTCCAGTAGGAGTTTCAAGGCCACAACCTGTCTTAGGACACCAACCTCCGCTGCTAGGTGCTAGAATGCCTGTAGACATGAGATACACACCAATGATGGAAGCATCCAATAAACAAGCACTAGCACCAACTACAATGTATTATAACTATCAAAGCGGGTACTGTCCTTCAAAGAGACAGAAGATGAGAGAAACACATGGAGTGGGGCCGGTACAACCTCCGCCTTCTGTGTTTTGACCTGTAGAAAGAAGGTATGAGATGGATGAAATAACATTGTGGTTCATTGTAAATAGCGGCTTAGCTAGGTCAAAGCCTGTTTACAGCCAAGAGGAAATGCAAGAAGAAGATCTTCAATCAAAGATAGATTGCTGGGACAGCCAGTTGGTCAAACAATGTCCTTAGTTGGAGATCACTCAAGTAAATGCCTATTGACTTAATTGTGGTGTCATTCACTTGATCCCCAACTGTCCAAAAAACCCAATTTGAGTCATAAAGATCACAATGAATGTCTCAGGGATTGTTCAGGTACTACCCAATATCTTGAAAAGCAAAAATGCCGTACCAATTCAAGTAGTTACGAGAGCACAAGCTCAAAAGGAAGCCGATGAGAATCCAAAGACAGAGAAAATAGAAACTGATGCGAGTCTAGAGATGGGTGAACTAAAGATTGACGCGCAAGAGCAAAAAAAATAGTTGGAAAGCTAGAAAGGCTAGGACGAAAGAACGTAGGAAACGAGAGCAAAAATCCCTAGCTGAGGAGCTTACACAAGCTAAAGAGAAGACCATACAACATGAGGAAAGGGTTGCACCTCTTCTTACACAGATATCTTAACCTCCAGAAGATCCATCAATAGAAAGTGAGCATAGAAGTGCTAGTCCAGGACGATCAATGTTGGTTGAGAAGGTTAATGAGCCATTAGATGCCCACTTGAAAGCCTATGAAGTGCGGCTCAAAAACAACCAAACCCAAGAACAAAGGTGGATGACATATCCATATGAGGAAATAGAAAAGCAAAGGATTGAAATGTGTCAGAAAATGATTCAAACAGTCCAAGCTTTACTACAACCACCAGCTGGAAAACCTGAGAATGTGATCCTTTTCCCACCTACACCAAGAACCCCACCAAATCAGGAATGAATAGAGCTAGATACCAATCATGAGAACGTACCAAAGCTCAAGGACCCAGCATTAGAACCAAGGATAGTATTAAATACCACGGATGACTCTTCCAAATATTTTAACCTAGCTATACTAGATGGTTGTAAAGAGAAGGTCTTGACGAATTGTGGAAACAAGTCAGAGAGGCCAATGAAGCCAGAGAGCTAAGAAGAAGTGTAAATCAAACTGGTGATGGAAGTGGGGTGTTTCTTCCACCAATAGAGGAAATTGAGACTGGGTCTCAAATGAATCTAGAAGTGCAATCAAATTGGGGAAACAAAGGATTTGTACAGTCTATGGACAATCAACCCAATTTGCTAAGAACACTACCATCCTATACGAGAGAGTACGAGGCCAAGTTAGATGTTACTGCAGTCCCATCATAGAGACTCTCTTCTGAGAAAGTCATTGACTCTAAAGGGCTGATAGACATTTTGTTGACACCTCTGACCTGTACGATAACGTTAACTGAATTCCCCAGAATAAGACCAAACATGTGGATAAATAAATGCCTAGAGAAATTTGGCATACAAAACCCAATGCCTCAAATCGAGGAAGGGATCAAAGAGCTTGAAATGCCTCAGCTAAACACTAGGCCAGTTCCATTAAGCAAGGTAGGCAAGTATTGTGAAGGTGAGGATGGAAACACAACCATCCCTATGGAGTTCCAAGGTGTCACCACCATGGCAATTTTAGGCAGTGGAGCTGGAGTTGCCATCGCAACAAAAGAGATCTAGAAACAATAGGAAAAACTAGTAGTGAGGGCTACCAAGATGAAACTACAGCTTGCAGATGGACACAAGGAAAAGCCCCTCGAACTGCTAGAAAAAGTAGTTGTCACTTCTTGCGGCACTGAATATGAGCATACCTTTGCTATTGCTGATTTTGACAGGAAGAACAATTACCACATAATATTATGAATACCATTCATGCAGCAACTAAAAATGGTCCAGGAATGGCGATACAAGCATATCTAATGTAGAAGAGTTTGATTCAGCTACGATAACAGGATCAAAATTTTCAGCATGGTTGGATAAGCCTAAAGAATTGTGGATGTATGGAGCTGCGCAATGCGAAATATAATTAAAGCAAGAGGAATTTATCTTAGAGAGGGAGATTGAAGATAAGTATTATATCCCAGAATCATTTCCTAAAGAAGCATTAGAGCCACTAGAATGGGAACACATCTTGGCTACTCTAGATGTGTGCATCGTGGCTGATGGTCCCACACCAAAGTTTTGTGATAAAGATGGCTTTGATATCGTTCCTTACTTTGCAATGAGAGTGATCCAAGAAAACAAAGAGAACCAGGCATCAACAAGCTCCCGAGATGAAGAGCAAACAAAGGAATGTCACAAATCAAAAGACAAAGCAAAAGAGAAGTTCTATGACTCCTTAGAACACTTGGAGCTCAAGAAGATGCCGACAAGGGAGATCCAATGTAATGGAATTGATATTTTATTATTTAATGTAGCTGACATGTGGAAAAAGATAACCGAGCTATGGAATATGGCATAAGATATATATTTGATTTTTTATTATTCAAGTGCTCTTTATGAGCTTTGGCCATTTATGACCGGCCGGCCAGTTTGTACTCATTTTGAGCATTCAAGAATCTATAAGTAAATATGTGTAAGAGGAAAATGCTCACTCTTGCACGGAGGGATATTGCACCCAGTGTCTGCGTTGTTCTTCTCTCCTCTTCTCTCTCCTCTTGCACCGTGCTGGTGTAGCACTCTGCTCTAGGAGGTGCACCTACGTGCACTCTCTTGCACTCTCTCACTCTTTGTCTCTCTCTATTCGCGTATGATTTGGTTATGCACTACATGATTCATCATGTACGTAGATTTGGCGGTTTGATGGCTTGCAATATATTGTTTTTAGTGTTTTGCAGGGCTCTCCACACTCCTGTCTGTAGCAATGGTATCAGATACATGGACGCGCTCCTAGCTTTGCAAATATGTATAGATACAAAGAGCTTCAAAATCAACGTACCAAAGCTAAGCGTGTTTTATCACTATGTTGGCAACTTTTGTTTTCTTTTACTTTTGATTTCCCGTCTTTACTCGGTGTTTATGCTTGAGAAATTCATAGCTAGTATGGCTAAGTGAACTATATAGCAGAGTCGAAATTAATCATTTATGATGGGTAAAAATTAATTGTATGTGAGTTGATGGACCAACAAGCATACGATTGTGTTTAGGGTTATATGAAAGCAATACATGTATAATAGAGAAGAGACGATAGCATTAAGAGTCAATGCAAGATAACTATGAGTATATGTAGGCACTAATTGAGGAAAAAGGAAAAAAATACAATGGAACATGATGGATTTTCTTTCAATTCTACAGAAATAATCTTGATGGTCGTTGATTGCTTGAATGATTTTTTCTTGGGACCTTTATCTCGACAAATTTTGAGTGACCTTCGAGGTTCTTCCCATTTAGCAATGCTGGAGGAAGAATCAAGGATTGGCCAAAGCCATTGCGAAAAGCACAAAAACAAGCCTAAAAATGTTGTGGGAACTACCCCTAAATAACCTCTTTTTTTAATTTCATCTGCAAGAGTAGGTGATACAATCTTAAAAAAAGAAAAGAAGAGGCGAATCAGGTAGATGCTTCAGTCGCACGGAGAGAGAGAGAGAGAGAGAGAGAGAGAGAGAGAGAGAGAGAGAGAGAGAGAGAGAGAGAGAGAGAGAGAGAGAGAGAGAGAGAGAGAGAGAGAGAGAGAGAGAGAGAGAGAGAGAGAGAGAGAGAGAGAGAGAGAGAGAGAGAGAGAGAGCGCAAGTGCTTCCGTGGCGTCATCGCTTGCAGTCCATGGCGGATGCGCACACTCAGCAAGTGGTAGGATGTAGCATGAGGAGCCGACGAAAGAAGGATTTGTTTTTTTTAATTATACTCCAGGCCCCATGGAGCAAGGAAGCCGGGCGCTGAAGTGGCTACGATAACAGCAGTAGGGTATTTGGTGGATTCGTGGGGGTTCAAAACCGGAGAACCCTTTTGTAAGGCTAGTGAAGCTTTCACTTGAGAGGAGCAAGTAGGGAATCTCAGAGAACATCTCAACAGTAATGAATAAAATAAAAGAGGAGCGAGTAGGAGCGAGTAAGAGTAGACCTAAACCCAGATTCCCTACCAATGGCAATAATGCAACAATGATTGAGGTGTGGATGACCATTTTTGACTAACCATCTATCGCTTGTGGATCCTCAGTGCTGGTAGCAACAACGACAACACATGCAACAATGCCCATGTCATCAGTTGCGTCACATGAAGGGTCCCGACCATGTAATTTTTTCCCTCTTTTTCACTTCAGGCAATGCGCCAACTACATGCATAAAAACCACTCTTTCCATCGATCGGCAGATCAAACCGGGTGATAAGAGATGCTTCTTTGATAGGTTAATCAGGCAAGTGTGGTGCTTATTGTCCAGTTGCAGTGTCCATGCAATAAAAATCATGCAAAAAACTACTCGGTTGCTAGTGGCCATGCAATTTTAGAGCCGCTAGCCGACTGTTTGAAGTCCGACTCTCTCGGGTTACTACACTCACACACACATTCGAATGCATGCTACCTACTTTGCATGCTATCATCTCTCTCTCTCTCTCTCTCTCTCTCTCTCTCTCTCAACTATTCCATGCCCACGACAGCCAACCATTGAAATCCTTCTCTCTCTCATGAGGCCTTTCCCAGTTAAACTCTATCTCTCTCCCTCTTTACCGGATAGCGGCATTAACCACACTCAATTAGCATGGCTAATCATGCAACCCTCGCTTTTTTCTCTATCTCTCTCCTCCAGCAGCCACCATGCAAAAATTGCACTCCCGACCTCCTCGAACTGCATCTCTCTCTCTCTCTCTCTCTCTCTCTCTCTCTCTCTCTCATCACGTCCCAACCTAGCCAGATCTTCACTATCACACTTTGCGTGCGGCGGTAAGGTCAGCCATCCAGGGTCATTCTATACGCGAGTGATATTAGCCCTCAGCTCCCTGAATATTTTTGAATACAGATAAACTTCTACAAAAGTAACCTATGCACACATTCATGAAGCAACAACCTTGTCTGTTTCTGGATCGTTGATAAGTAGAGCTTGGAGGCCATTGGGGAGGACAAGACGACAGTAGAGTCTGGGATCATTACGAGGCTTGAAGATAGGAATTTTGACGCCGCCCATCTTCCTCCCCGTGAAGCTCCCACCCAGACTACACAGCTTCTCAAAGCTTGCAATACCTCTCTCTGTCTGTCTTGACTTTCTCTCACCAACCACCAACGTTCTGTCTATCTCTCTCTCCTTGCACGACCACCTACAGAGGCGGACATTGACGAAGCTCTACAGCAAGTGCTGCAATACTTTCTCAGATGACGCCCAACGCCGGGCATCCTCGGGCATTGACGATGAGGATGATTATTTCAACCAGGCCGTCTTTAGTCTAATTTCACTTTACCTCATTTTATTTTGTATTGAGACATTGTATTAGATCCACTAAGATCATATCATTTTGATCTTATAGGTAATTTTGGCCTTTTGAAGACTGTTAATATAACATTTTATTTCATTTCTCTCTCTCTTCACCCCCTTCTCCCCCCTCCCCTTTTATCCTGGCTATGGTGTGCACTTGATGATCTTCAAGTCCACCTTCAAAAATACAGTGAACAAAAGTGGCCGCTACACCACTATGCAGTGGACTAACAGTTTGTGAGATGAAGAGGATTGCTTTGTTGATTAATACAAAACAATCAACAATCTATAAGGCAACACAATTGACAACATATGAGTAGTTGGTCTATCTTCATGAAGAAATTAATGGAAATACTATTGACAACTTCAAGCTGCTCATGGCAAAGACCTCGTGACATTGCGCATCACCAAGCATACTCAAACATTGGACAAGCTTGAAGTTATATTATGAACTTGCAAAATGGAAACACACACTACCAATCCCAACTTAGGGCCAACTTCCACACTCACTGACCTTACATACACCTTCGTATGCCCACACCAAATTAATGGAAATACTATTGACAACTTCAATCTGCTCATGGCAAAGACCTCGTGACATTGCACATCACCAAGCATACTCAAACATTGGACAAGCTTGAAATTATATTATGAACTTGCAAAATGGAAACACACACTACCAATCCCAACTTAGGCCCACCTTTCACACTCACTGACCTTACATACACCTTCGTATGCCCACACCAAACTCAATTTATAATCAATCACTAAACACACACCCTACCATTGCTAGACACCCTTGTATTCAAGAGATGATTAGCATAGTATGCACAAACAAGGATTCTTTTGGGAGAATTTTCTTTCTGTTAGGCTCTAGGAGATTTAAGTTTCCATTAGTAGGGATTATTTTACTGATTACTTTGTGCTCAAATGTAATTTTCTTTGTCTTGATTGTGGTTTAATCTAGATATTGACATTACACTCGATGATAGCACTTTGTGAATATTTCTTTTTACCGAGTATTAAACTCCTGCATTAACGTGATAGATGGATTTACAAGTATTTTCTAAAAGAGATGACATTTTGTCTCTATAAATTTTCTTGGCAAACTTCATGTCTAGCACTATTTTCCCCCTTGTCCTGATATATATATATATATATATAAAATATAAATTTCCTATATAAATGAAACGAGTTGTTGAAATCATTTGAGATTTCACCCTTCTACTTTATCGTGTCTGTCCTGAAGAGCATGGATAAATAGGAGATTTATGTATTCATGCACTAACAACAATCAACTATTGTCGATAGTGATTGGAAAAAGTAGGGTATCTCATAGAAATGCAAACACTTACGATTATTTAATTTTAACACCTCTCATTGTCATCTTTAACGTTTACTTTTGCACAAAATTCATATATGAGCAGTACTATTTTCATTCTAGTGACTTTAAATTCATCCCTACCTTCAAAAGATATGTTTGCATGCCAGTGTCTATGATTCTTTGACTTTCTAATTTTGATATAGACACTCTCCCATGTGTAATAGTTTTGAGTTTTTTCTATATACAGTTGTACCACTCTAGATGTTAAGTCAGTGTTTAATTATCATACCTTAAACAAAGTGGTACCTTGTTTTATTTCATGGTCAATTATTAACACAAAATTAACCCATTTTGGATTTATTAACTATACTTTGATAGATGCAGCTCTCTCCTACTTGTACCTCTATCCACACGCACACACTGATATATATATTTTGTCACATGCAGCCCATCATTCAAGTACGTACATCCGATACCTCCCTTCATTTTGTTTTCATGTCATCTTTTGAGATACTAATCCAACCACCTCTCATATTATGGATTGAGCTTTGAACTAAATGGAATTTTTATTGAGAGCATTTGACATTAAGCTATGTAGATACTCACACGAGCTAAGGTACTTAGCATTAATCAACAACAATTTGTAAGTACTTTGATATACTCCAAAGTGGTGTCAAACACACTGTAAATATTTTTCTCCTTTATCTTGTCTAATACATTAGTCACAAGCACACAGATTCTCTAAGCGTCTGTATCTCAGACTCCATCTTGGACAACTTATCTTCTAAGTGCTGAATGGTCCTAGCTGATTGATTTTCAAGGACACTATGCCGCAGGGACTAGGATCCTCTCTCCTGCTCCAACTTTACTTGCTGCTCAGTCTCCCTCAATTTAGCTTTTAACTTGGTCAATTCATCATTTGACACTGAGGCATCCAACATTTGTCCTATAGCATTCACAATAGTGTTCCAAGATGATTGAATAAGTACGGAGCAACCATCATTCACTGTGGCTGGGTCACAGGCAACTGGCTCGTAAACTGTGACAAGATCTAAATATGGTAGTGTAGTATAATCAGATTTGTGCAATAGTAGACGTCCTTTGAGAGGATGAGTTTGCAGCTGTTGTAACCGGTCCTTCTTAGTTAAATGCAGAGCCACTCCCGCTCCTCCATCCAATAGTACCTTGTCAATGTATATTCCATGGTATCTAACTGAAAGCTCCGAAATGCGGGTATCCGTGATCCTATTTGTCGGCAACGGGGCTGAATCATCCTCCTCGCTTTCAACTTTCCCGATGGCGAATTCCTTCAGCTCTGTGGACGCTTGTCGCAGCAATGCATTATAAAAATTTGGGACCAATTTCAGCAATGAACCCAGAGGTACTTGTATTGGCGACGTGAGGACCTCTTTCCAAACTGAATTCCAATCCTCTTCGTCTGTAATATCCTCCTTATTTCCAGCTTTCTCTTCATTTATTTCCAGGCTCACAGTCGATGGTCCTGATAACTTCACTGGTGGTGCGGATTGTGGCAACCAGGACACAGTCTTTTTCCGCACTTCTTCCTGAGCTGTACCACATTTTTACCTGATCGTGTGATTAATGAAACCACTGGATCCGACTCCTCCAATCCTTCAATCTGATCCATAGCCACACTAGTCTGTTTCCCTGCAGTGCGTTTCTGCTTCTTCCAATCGTATTCCATAGCTTCAGTACACTCGGATCGCCAGTGTCCATCCCCCAAACAGAAAAGGCATGTCTTGGGGCGATTAGGATCTCGGCCACCTCTTACGCGACCTCGTCCTCCCCCTTGACCCCGTTCTCCTGCTTGACCTTGCAAAGGCGTCTCTGATGTATGAGCATGATCCATCGCCACAACAGGCTCTTATCTCTACCCTATCTGTGGTTGTTGCCAGGTAGAAGAGTCTCCTCGACTCCGACGACCTCGGTAATTGAAATAACATTCCACTGTATTATGAGTATTGGTCGTGCAAATCGCACACCACTTCTGATTCATTGCGCTCTCTTGAGCAGCATGACCCGGATTCCGACACTGGGTACACCATAGTTCCTTCAGACTTTTAACCACCACAGCCGATTCCGACGACCGGATGAAACACCTTTCCCGTGACGCTGGGATTTTTTCCGAGGTGTCTCTTCCGATTCTTTCCCCGAATGGCTGTTGCCTGAGTCTGAGGAATCTGATACTGTGGATTCCGACTCCGAACTATCACTGCCACTGTCTTGCAACTTCCGATGAGATTTCTTCTTGTCTTTTTTCTTTGATTTCTTTGGAGATTCCGTATCCTCTAAAGCTTCTCCTGCTACTACAGCCCTAGCAATTACATTATCCAGTGTAGTAGTTACCTTATCCACTGTTGCCATAGCCGTCCTGAGATCCTTGTTAAACCCCCGTAAAAAATAATCATTCAGCACTTCGGCTGCCGGCCTTTGTGCCTGAGGTACCCTCTGCAAAAGCATCCGAAATTTTGCAGCGTAATCCTCCACTGGCAATGACTTCTGCTTCAGCGTTCGAAGCTTTTCCAAATGTTGAGGAACTGTCTTTTTCGTTCGAAACCTTTGTAGAAATGCTGTGGATCCGTCAACATACGTGTAAAAATGATCATCAGGGTATTCAGATAAACATTTCGCAGCTTTCCCCGAAAGTGTAGATTCAAACACTGATTGTTGATGGAGAGGAATCACCACCCCGGGATGATTCAATCCAGAAGCTTTATTGAATTGGCGCAAATGTGCATCAGGGTCTTCGCTCGGAAGACCTCGAAACTGACTATACTTAATCTGAGGATGAGCCATCACCCCTTGCCCAACTGTACCTCCTCCCGAAAAAAGCTGACGAGCACTAGGAGGTGGAGATAGTGGCGGAGACACCCCCGGACTGCTTACCGGAGACGGTGGTGGAGCAACCTGTATGGGTGAGGGTGAACGTACGACAGGAGGACATGACTGACTGCGTGGAGTACGTCTAGCTCGCCGCAACCGCCTACCACACAGCGGGCTTGGTGATGGAGATACAGATTCCTCAATCTGTGGTGAAGAAAAAACAAATTCATCTGAACCGCCCCTCCTCCGATGTCTTTCTACAATTGGAACCACAGGGTCAGGCGGACCCGATGACCTACTACGCATGCATATTCATCGTAGGTCGTCCATCATGCATTGTGGTCGCCAGATGTAATGGCTATTGCCCACACAGGGGCAATAGGCATTACGGGAATGATTACCCGCAACTACATTATATGAACATCAACACATAGAATGACGATAGAAGACAATACATAGTACACAGGCACAAAACACCTCTTGCTTCATTCATGTGTATTTCGGACACAGAGTTACAACAGTAGATGCCATAAATATCATAGAGATTGGTTGGGTTTTTATCAAAAGACAGGTATGCCCCTCCATATACAACCGCTGCTCCAGCGCAGATCGGGAACGGTGCACACACTAATGTACCATGATATCCTGTGAAGAACTGCCGCCACGGCCGCCACATACCACATGACTCCTAATCCGCAGTGTCTAGACCTCCACAGGACCGCATGTGCGGCTAATGCCGTAACACAAAGATCCCCATCAACTCTAATCTGTAAAGTGATCCTCCAATGATGCGAACTTCAGACTCTTAATAATCAGAGCCTTCTTCTGATTCTGAGTCCAATTATCTAGGAATCCTCGCTTAGAAAGAAACTAATATACCTCATACAATTCTGGATCAGTTGATTCTACCTCTGTTAAGTGAAATAGTTCTGCATCCACTGGCTCGTCTCTTAAAGATACCTCCGAGTAGCCATCCGTACTCTTGGACAGGAAATCAGCACGACAATGGTTTTTGCCAGGCTTATGGAATATACAAAATTCAAATTCCATCAGGAACATCATCTAGCGTATCAGTCTACCTTAAATAATGGCTTTTATTGATCAGAAATAATAAGGCCTGATGATCCACATAAAAATGAAATAGCTTGCCCAACAAATAATATCTGAATTTGATAGCACTAAAAACCATCCCTAAGGCTTCTCTTTTAGTAGTTGTATACCCTTGTTCAGCCTGACTGAACCTGCGACTGGCAAAGTATACTGGATAATCAGTTCTTCCTTTTGGCTGAGCCAATATTGCTCCCATCACCAGTCCTGAAGCATCGACATGTACTTGAAAAATGACTTCCCTATTTGGTTGTCGAAGAACTGGCTTACTGATAATAACATTCTTTAAATTCTGAAAAGTACTCTCCTCACATTCATCAGTCCAACTGAACTTGCTGGTCTTCTTTGTAAGTTCATACAAAGATAATGCCTGAGAAGAAAACTTGTGCACAAATTGTTGATAAAAATTGATATATCCTAGAAAAGATCTTAACTCTGACACATTTCGAGGTGCCTTGGCCTGTTCGACACACTAGATCTTGTCATTGACCATTTCTATACTATTCCTGGACACTACATGTCCCAGTAGCTATCCTTTCCAAACTAAGAAAACAAATTTAAATGGGTTCAAACAGATCCGCTTTTCCTGACAGCGTTGGAAAACCATTTCAAGAAAAATTAAATGCTTCTCCTCCGTTGAATATATAGTAAAATCATCTATAAATATGGCAAGGAATTGGTGAAGGAATTCACTAATATTTCCATCATACATCATTGAAAAGTGGCTGGTGTGTTACAAAGACCAAATGGAATTACTAGATACATGAATGCTCCCCACTCAGTAATAAAAGTGGTTTTACTCTGGTCTTCAGAAGCAATCTGCATCCTTGTACTGCTGAAACATACGTCGGGCCTTCTCTTTCATCTCAGGATTCAAATGCTTGTTGACTTTGATCAATCTAGGATTTTCCTCAGAACCTAAATTCCATTCCTCTATTTCCTGATCATCTGGAAGTAACCAGTTAGGCCCTCCGCCTTTTCTCTTGGTTGACTCCTAAGTGTAATCCCAAGACGGTCCCCTGATTTTTGAACTGCTATTCTAATTTTCAGTAACTTCTTCCAAGTGTATTTGTTCATAATCCACTGGTATACTGGAATGGCCTTCCAGTTAGCTGAACTGGCCGTTCTCCAAAGTTCTGCGCAATGCACTGGTCTGGAAATTGCTTCTTTTGCTTTTCTGCCTGATCTTTGTCTAGTAACACTGTGTTGAGATCTATTTTGGTTAATGGGAAAATATTCATTGCTGCCAGCATTCTCTCAATTTTCTTCACCTTATACTTCTTGCATAGCTCTTCAGGTCTCAGCTCCTTTTTCTCGCTCCTAGTGTTGTCCGTCTGAATCTGAATTCTACTAATGGCACCTTGTATTGTGAGAGTCTGATTAGCATAGCCGTGAACAGCCTGTGCCGTTTGCAACCATGGGCACCCCAATAGCATTCCATGCGCGCCTTGCACGTCTAATACTAGGAAGCTAGTTTTGAACTTTTCCTTGCCCACTCTTATCTGCATACCTTCTATCATACTAGTTGCTTGCACTACCCAATGGTTTGTCATTCGAGCTTTGAAAGGTGCAGGTTTTAGATTTGTAATTCCCATCCTTTACTGAAGAAGTGCCCCTAGGATGTTTACCCCTGCTCTGCCATCTAGTATGACACTACATAGTGGCTCCCACTGTTTTCTAACTATATAATCTACTTGGATCACTGGCACTTCATCATTTCTGACAGCAGCCAAGTCAACCGTTCTGGCTTCTGCCTCAGCCTTCCTTCGCTGTCTGATGAAATTCGCTGCTTCAGGAAAAGTTTTTCTAATTTTCTCTAACTCCACCGTGAGTTTTTGAATTCTGTCACAAATTTTGACATGAATTTCCTCCTTCTCATGATCGGAGTTGCTATCAAAACTTGAAGAATTGGTAGTATCTGCACAATACCATTCCTTTGTTCTAGTGCTTTCAGCTCCCTTGTCAGTCCCTAATTTTTTCATCAGTCCCTAAACTGCAGCCAACATGGTCTCATGTGTTTCAGACCTTGACTGATCTGGTTGTGCTTTATTAGAACACTTTGCTGGTATCTTTTGAATGACCCGAGCATCAGAATTCTCTGGCTGCTCTGGCAGCTTCTTGGCTAAATCCTATATGATTTTCTCCGCCAATTCTCTCTACTCCTGCCATTCATCAACCACCTTTTCTTTACCCTTGGCTTTCCACACCTCTCTTTGTTGAGCCCATTTTCTACTTTCAGGATTGGTTGGTTTCGTTGGGTTATCTTGGATTTCTTCAATCACTATCCCTTTGCTGCGTGTAACCGCTCGTTGTACAGGAACTAGTTCTGGGGCTTTCGCCTCAGTAGCCGCAGTAACAGGTGTTTATGGACACTGAGCCGCGAAATGCCCATACTTACCACAATATAGCAATTCAGACTTCGACTCTGGAAAATACCACAACCCCGGCCCCGACCAGTACCCCCTTGGTATCTGTCGCGCCCCATACCAGCACTGCTGATACCTAATTTCTCTTCTTGGGGTACACTAGTAGTCTCCACTTTTATTGGTTCAGCATTGGTATATGCCACCATAGATAGATCTTTCCCCTTCTTAAAATGATGAATGCAAATGCCACAGTTATTCCATAGATGGCCGTAAGCTTTGCACTAAGCACATTGTGGACATTCATTGGAAACATGATCTTTGGATTTACACTTTGAACACCACGTTTCCACTCTTCTTACTGGTTGTCTAGTCTGGCTGATTTCAACAATCTACCGGGCCATCTCATCAATCTTTCTAGACCACGACCCCTTCTTAGTCTAGTCTTTACTTTTCTCATTCGAGCTGCTTTCAGAACTACTGGAGGTCTTACTGGAATCAAAATTCTCTATAGAAGTACTGCTACCACTGGACCTCCTCTTTTTATGACTTCTTTCCTTCTTAGCTTGCTGTTCTAGCTTTAGGGCTCGCTGCACCCGATCATTAAATTTCTTTGTTGGTGCAGACATCTCCTATTCCCTAAGCTTCGTACTACGGAAACCATTTAAAAACCATGCCCGCAACTGTTTTTCTGATGGTGGTTCATGTAGCTGCCTGGTCAGTTCCTTGATTTTCTCAACATAACTTCTGACCGATAATTTCCTTTGCTTTATCTTATCTAGTTCACAGAGAATATCCTCATCTCCTCTGTTATCTCAATATTCTAGTCGGAAAGCTTAGAGCAGTTTGTTATATGATCTGAGTTGGCAAGCTGGGTAATGGTAGTACCATTTCTTTGCTGCCTCCTTTAATGTCTGAGGAAAGTATTCTCCCCAGTCATCTTCATCAATGTTTTTCAACTCAGCATAGTGTTCAAAGGCTTGGATATGAACATCCGGGTCATCTTTCTTCCCACCCTTAAACACTGGAAAAGAAATTTTCAATGAAAAGATGTAATCATGTCGATCAGCATCGTTTTGGCCTCTTCTCATCTAAGGAACCTGACTCCTTTTTGAATTTTTTTTGTAATGGTCTGTATCTGTATCCCAATCAATTTCTTATGTAGTCTCAATTTTTGTCTCTTCCCTGGCTTTTCTGCTGGAACTGTGGTGACCACCTTTAATGCCTTTGGCTCCTTCATCCCCATGTGTGGTCCGAGAACTCTTGGCCTTGTGTTCTTCCCTCTCAGTCCTTCTTTGTCTGGACTGACTGGAGTGTTGAGAGCCCTTAGCCTCATCAGCTTGACTGTGCTTCTTCGGAGCCTCAGTCTTAGTCCCCGGTTTAGTCTTAGGATTAGAATATTTTTTTGACTCCTTAGGGACATGGTCAACGAGGTAGGATGGTTTACGACCACGGGTGGTTTTGGGTGCCATATCTTCAGCTGAAAATTCAAACTGGGAGAAGCGGTCTGATCAATGAGCAAACAGCTCTAGCCACCGTGATCGCCAAAATGGAAGTGGAGATGATCTCTTCAGATAGCTGATTCCAGTGTTAGAATTTACCGCTACTCGAAGTCGTCAGTTTAGTCAGTGAAATTGGAATGGAATATAGAAACTGAGTTGGAATAGTTAACTGAACTGAAATACTATACTAGAACTAGAAACAGACTGAATGACTAGAAAACTATTTCAGGTTTAGATTCAGAGTAGAATGAATACAAGGTATCACAAACTGAAGCCCAATTGATTACCGTAGTAATGATTACAGAGTAGAGTTACAAGTGAAGAGATTGTCACTCAAGACAGCTTCAAAGACTCGAACCAAGAGACTAGAAGTAAGAAGTCAAAGAGTACAAGCAGCCCAAAGTACAATCAGCCCGATTACAACGTAATGGGTCCTATTTATAGCCTCTTGAGGTTACTGTGGCAACCACCATGGTAATTACTGGCTCGTCCACTGTTTGGCTTCCAGGAGATAATTCCCGCCTGTTGAGATTATCTCTGCCGTCTACATTCACCATGTTAACAATAGAATGCACTATTTTATTACATCAATTGCTTGATTGAATATATAATGAAAGCGAACCTCATGAGAATTCTTCCAAATTCTAGAATACCATGTTCCACATCTACTATATACTTCATCATGGACTGGCATTAGAAATGAAACTAGCATATCGATTGGTCTTTCTCGCTTTGTTTTGTCCAATTGATAACCAAAGAAGACTACTATAGCAAACACAAATGACTATTATAGTGGAAACATAGAACATCCACTCCACCTACGAAGAGGCTGATAACCAAAGCAGACTCTATAGAAAACACAAACCACTACTATAGTGGAAACGTAGAACAACCACTCCACCTAAGAAGAGATAAAGCAAAAGCTAGGGGACTATCTGAAGGTTCTTGTGTCAGATGCAAGCACCTGAATGAAACCCTCACGCACCTATTCTGGGGATGTCCCAAAATCAAAAACTTCACGAGTATTGTTTACAAGTGGGTATTCATACATTTGAAAACTCCTTCTTCAAACATGACCTTGCTATGGGCTCTAGACGAATTGACAACGAGGAACTATTGATTGACATCTGCAAAATAAGAGCTATAGTATTGAGGACCGTATGATAGTCCAGAAATGAGTTACTCTTTTGAAAGAAGTGTGAACCTCTGGACACAAACTCTGTTTTGGAATCATGCAAGTGGAATATCATTTGTAGAAGGAATAAAAATTGCTAGTAAGAGAAGTTGTGGAGGTGTCTTTCTTCATGATGTTCCCTATGCAAAGGATATGCCAGAGCTATTTGTAATTTTTGTGATCAATACAAATCAGGCTGTATTGAGCACTAAAAAAAAAAGTGATAATCAAATAAGGCTACTTTAGCAAACACAATTACTTCTCTAGTGGAAACATAGAACAACCGCTCTGCGTAAGAAGAAGGTGACAAGTCACAATGGACTACACAAACTACTTGTATAGTGGAAACATAGAACAACCACTCTGCCTAAGAAGAAGGTGACAAGTCACAATGGCCTACACGCGAGGATGAAAACGAAAGTGAGACCCATTGCTCAATGTACTTAACTATAGAAATAGGAAAAAGAAACACACGAGGATGAAAAAGAAAGTGAGACCACTAATTTATAGAAATAGGAAACAAATGCTAGCTAGGTTACTAACGTCTCACAATGGACATAAGAAGATGCTTGGTTTAAAAAACAAGTCCAACGGGTCTTGGATACTATGGTCCTCGTGGTAGTGTCCCTACATCAACTTTTTCTATAAATTTCTAGCATTAATTCATTAACACAATCTTTACCATTGGTGGAGATACTACCCAAAAAAAAAAAAGGGGATGATGCTTGGTTTATGCCCCTCTTACAAGAAAAAGGAAGAATAGGTTTTCCACATGGCACTAATTCAATTCAAAGTTTCTCCCAAGCGTTCCATGCTTTACTGAGGCCTTATGTGGCTTTATTGCTCGGCCTTGACTCCATCTGTGCCTAGATGGGAAGTGTTTTATATGTTCAATGAAAACCACAAATATAGAGATTGAATTGCACATCCTACAAGGGGATACACACTGGTAGCCATCGATATAGAATTGCTAGCATTTCTATGCAACACCAGCTACACACTGACATGTTTGTATGTGTTTTGCAAATCTCCAAGAGCAAGCTTTTCACTTGATTTTTTGGATTCCACCACTCCCCCTATAGATCTACACCATTCTTCATCCATTGAGGTTTGCTAAAGTTCCCTCCAATGTACCCATCACCTACTGCTACAACAACAAACTCATGGTTCATAATTGTTAAAGGATGTTGCGATGAAATTTTCTGCATGTAACATTTTTCACTATAAATCTATCCATTGCCCTTGTCATTATTGCTCTCCATAACCATCTATTGTGGAAGAGAATCACACCACCTATAAAGTGCATGCAACACTACCTATATCAACATAATGTCAATCAAGGACACAGATGACACGATAGGTGCATGGAGGCAATCTCTTTAGCTTGTCAGGTTCAGACCATCCCACACATACAACACTCTGGAAGACCAACTAAACCACAATCAAGAATCTCACTGCTCTCAACTACACCACTCAACCCACATATACACAAACGGAAAGAAACTCACCAAACCATACTAGAATCGTACAAAACTTAAGGAACACCATCCCCTCACTAAGATACACCTGTCCCAAGCCTCTACACTCAAAATCCTCACTCCAAACCATATGCAAAAAAATGTGTATGAAGACAGAGCAGAATTTTGGAAGTGCCCGAAATTGAAATCTATGAGTACCTATGCATAGCTTATGTCACCATGATTCTAATGACTACTTGCATGCCAAAAACAAAGTCCGTTTGATACACATATGACCACAAATAGCTCGTAGATGTGTTAGCATGCGAGCTCCATTTCGCGTGGAATGCTTGACGTTGTTACTTAGCTCTCTCTCCGAGTCTATCACAATGGTGCAGTAGAATCTCCAATGTGATGAGCGAGTTGGAAGTAGCGTCAGGATGAAGGTTACGCTCTCTCTCTTTCTCTCTCTCACACAATCAATGGTAGCTCAAAACTTTGATTAAGATAAGTTTCTCTTTACAAAATGACCTAGGTACCTTATATATTAAGGCTACCATATATTAAACCAAAAATAGAGCTCAATGGATCAAATGGCTTGGTATTTACAATCTGGAAGTGCCATTGCACCTCGGCTTCTGCAACTAAAATAGCTACTAATTACAATTGATGTTTTTAACCATAATCCGTATCATTTCATAACTCTCCAAAAGTAAGGCTTCGGTGCGAAAATTGAGTTATGCCGTACTGTTGACCCATGGGTCAACATTCCCCCCCTCCGAATTCATGTCGTCCTTGACATGACTTGATTGTCAATGTTGGTGCGATCTTTGTTGTCGTTTTTGCTTTTCTTTTTGCTCCACTGTGTAGGATTTAAGGAGTGAGAAAATGGAAATAGGTAGATACTAAATTGAACTCCATTCATAAATCTCTTATTGATTTCCGTACATGTGAGCCGCATATAAAGGCTTTGAGGTTTACACCCATTGGCTAGAAGCATTGCAGCCTTTTCCTATTAGACCATGTCATCTCCTCATCCATCCTAATAAAACAAGGGGTGTTGCCCATGTGGTGCCACAAGTGTGGGCTTACCCTAACAATCGCCCCCCTTAAGCCAACACTTGGGGCAAAATACAAATGGTTTTGTTTTTGTCATGAAACACTCCTACGTTTATTGGATTCAACTACCCTGATTCAACAATATGTTGGTTCTCACTGAGTTTAACACTTCATGGTTCGCAACTGGATACATTGTGGTGATTCTCAGTGGATGCAACAACGTTGGTTCAATGCCTCATGATACATCATAGGAGTTCTCTATCGGATCCATCACTATGGCTTACAAAAGAGACTTAAGGTAGGTTCTCTAATGACCTAGGGTGATACAAAATTCATTCATGGGTTTTAGTTTGAAGGATTGTTGATATCGCCCCCTTCACCATCTTCGTCTTCATGTCAAGAGCCTTGTTGTGTGTCGATGTCTTCCTCATGATCTTCATGTTGTTTGCCTTCATTGGTTTGGTTTGGCGAGGATACGGCCTTCATGGCCAACGGTGCAAAACAAACATACATGTCATTAGTTGCGCTTGTGTGTGTGCTTGTAGTTGTGCTCATGTGCGTGATTAAATGCAAGGGTGGTCTTACTGTGTACGAGTTTGTATGGGCAGTGCCTAGGGTAAAGGGGTCAACTTAAGGCCACCTAAGAGGAAACACACACTCCGGAAAGCACGCTAAACAGAATCAAGTGCTTAGATGCTCAAAATGAAGATCGAGATTGTCTCTATCAGCAACAAAAATCTGGAATCAAGTTGCATTTATACAAGCGAAGAACGCCCGCACAACATTTTTTATGTGTATAAAAAATGGGTGTAAATAGGAAACCAGAATGGGGGGGCATTTAGAGCCATTTTGCCAACAAGGCTTGAACCCAAGATCTAATGGCCACGATTGCAAGTTGGCTACATTGTCTACCCCAACTCTCACCCATTTGTGTCTCACAATGGGTCCGAAAGTGCAAAAAAAAACTGGCCCCGGCAGTCCTCCTAAAGGGGGCTGGTTTTTTATTGGCCCCTTTACCCTAGAACCCTTTGGAAGTATATACAAATGCATTCATTTATTGCATGAATAATGGGATTCTAAAAAATGGACCGAGTGTGAAGTCAATCTTCTCTCTTGAGAAGTACCTTCTCACAATTATGTGAAAAACCTCTTGTTGCTATTTGGATTGCCTTAGAGTGGTAGTACTGCGTGGGAACAAGTGCTTATATAATATGTGATTACAAAAAAAAAATAAAAAAATGCTGGCTTCTGACGATTTGGCAAAGGTGAGCAAAGCCGTTCAATGAAGCAAGGTGGCGATCTTTAGCTATGGCACAATCTGAGGGTGCAGATGGGATTGCCCTGCTGCCAAATTTGCATCTGTGAATGCGGATTGGAGCAAGAGAGTAGAATTTGGGAACGGCGGAGGGTAGGGCCAATCAAACGAGATGATGCCGACTGCAGGTTGGGAGATTGCAAACGTGTGTGTGTAATCGCAAGTCGAATTTGGCACCCGCTGGGTCGTCGAGATTTGCACTACCGATCGGTGCTGTATTGGCTAGCCTCAATTATGCAGGTTGACAAGCTGTCGATGGTAAGGTAGCGCTAAGTACCCCATGCCGATGTCAAATCTACTCGTCTTCGATTATAGCACATCAGGAGTTCATGGGCTTGACCTTCTTCTGCAACAATTGAGGTTGATGATGGCGAAGTCAAATCCAGCAAAGCCAATAGCGTATATGGGTGCAACAAGCTGAAGATCTGCCAGTGAAATTGATGATGAGCTTGAGAGAGAGGCGGGCTTGGTGATTACACGAGGCAGATGTGCATGCATGAGATGAGGCGCACAGCAGTGGGTACGTCCACGAGTGATGGTGGCAGGCCTCAAGGTGCAGAAGACAGAGGGGATCATGGAGTTGGAGATGATGATGAGGCAACCTTGGGTAGCAGCGGGCTGCTACAGCCGTGGCATTGCCAAGGCTCACGATGACGAGCTCAGTCGAGCACAACAAGCAGGGTCAACGAGAGTAGTGAAGTTTTGCGCAGCAGGTAGCCGAAGCATGCAGCTATGAAGCCAGGTGCGAATAGATAGGCATGGTCAAATGCTAAAAGGGTAATCCGTGCCGAGAGCAGCGCTCAAGCCCCTGTACTGAGAGGATGAGAGTAATCACAGGCCGAGACAGAAAGCCAAGGTTCCAACCTGCGGTCGAGGTAGTAGGAGGCTTGAAGGTGATGAGGGCCTGTCCCGCGTGTATGGGCATCATCGATGACGACTTGGGTTGGGTGCCTTTTTTCATATTCCTCTACTTGCTTGACTTTAAGTTTGACTTTATGCTTGGAGTGGTTAGAGTACATCAAGGAGAGTCTACAGTTAAAGTTTGGAGCATTTCTGAGTCACGAGACATCATACACCTATGAAAACTCCAGGCATAGGTTGAGATCAGACAATAACTTTGACTAGTCAAAGTACTTCCTTTTGACATTAGAATCCCAAATATTATTCCAAAACCAAATTTGGATACATATAAGTGGACCAAAGCACGTATAGTGCTGACACTTTGAAATCACTAGAATTGACCTAAGATTGCATGCTATAGAAGATTGTTTTGGCCATAACTTGAGCTCGTGATATCGGATTCAGAAACTTTTTTTTATCAAAACGAAGCTCCAAAGTAGCTCTATAAGATTTAGCGCGACCCCTGAACAACAATCAAAGATCCATTGGGTCATTTATTGCTGGTCAACATTCAAAAAAACATCGTTGAAGGTCTCAAAATACATCCGAAAGTTAGGGGGGTCTAAAAATGACAATTTGAGAGAATTGTGAGAAAACAGTCACGATTTTGGACATAGTTTTGACTTTTTCCTAACCAAAGCACTTGCAGAACACAGATTGGAATAAGTCTTCTAACATTAATCTAAAAGATTGTTAATCCTAGAAATCATGTCTACTTTAGATTCAAACTTAGCTTATACAGGCTACAAAATCCCTTCGATAGAGGAGTATCCGCCCATAATGGATCTTTCAAACTTGCAGTTGATAAAGACCTATTTTGTTGAGAGAGTTTGGATGACAGATCATGAGAGTGAGGGACTGTATAGATACATTGACGGCAGTAAGGTCAACCTTTATAGGTGCTTAGAGTCATACCCAGGAGAGCTGACGGATTACAAGCTCTTATATGTGTATTGGCATACAGAGTTGATTGTCAATGAAAATCTATAGCTATTGACAAGTATGGACGAGAATACAGAGCTGTAGAAAGCACAAACCCACAGAATGCATTAGAAATAGGTGGATATCTGATCAATGAAAGACCACAGATACCCCCACCAAATACAAGAATTCCAAAAAGGGAGCCACCTGGATTCCCTCCCAGAGCGATAACGAGAGATGAAATGATCACAAAGATGACAAGCATGCCTCCTCAAGTGAATCTCCCTAATGGACACATCTCCAACAGAACAACCAATCCCTTTGAAGAAGAACCTAAGCATAGTAGAAGGCCTGAATGAGAGAAGAATTGGGAGAGTCTATGATTAGACTTGTAGACAATCGGCAAGTTAGATCGTTCCAAGTCCAGAAATGGGTAAATACTATGGAGATAAAGATCCAAGAGATCATGTAGCGGCTTTCAGAAGAGTAATCAAAGCAGAGGAAGTTTTGGATTTTGCAACACAGTTTGCGGGATTCCGACTGACTCTAGAAGATGACACGGCTACATGATTCGACTCAGTGGAAAGATGGGATTTTGAGACTCTAGACGAGTTGCTTGTTGAGAAATTCATTGAAGAATTCTCACAGAAAGTCATAGCTCACAATATGGTCTCACAAATTCATAGATTTAAGAAGAAAGAGGGTGATCATTGCACAAAGCAGCATTACAGATCAAGAGATATGTCAAGTTCTATCCGAGAGAAAAACTACCTACACAAACACGATTGATGTTGATCTTTATCCAGAGAATGAGATATGCGGGTTTTCATAAGAATCTACGTATGATAAGGAGGCTGACGTTAAATGAATTGATCAAAGAAGCTCTTTATTTGGTGGATAACTCTGAGGAATATAAAGAAAAGGATTGCAGGAGTCAAGAGGACGACACATCCTCTCAGAACAATGATTAAGAGATAACTGAGTCCATTGCAAAACCAAAGCAACATCTATCAATCAAGAAAATTTTATCAACGAAATGGTCAAGAGGTTAACTCCTCTTGTAAGTTCTGTTTTAGGGGAGTCTAAGTGGTGCAAAATGAGAGAAAATGGACAAACTATACGAGGGAAAAGTGCTACTATAGCATGGAATATGCTAAGGAGAGGTATGTACAACCTATTCCAGTAGCACCTACTCCACCTAGATACATTACGGGGAATGCACTAGGTCCAGTAGGAGTTTCAAGGCCACAACCTGTCTTAGGACACCAACCTCCGCTGCTAGGTGCTAGAATGCCTGTAGACATGAGATACACACCAATGATGGAAGCATCCAATAAACAAGCACTAGCACCAACTACAATGTATTATAACTATCAAAGCGGGTACTGTCCTTCAAAGAGACAGAAGATGAGAGAAACACATGGAGTGGGGCCGGTACAACCTCCACCTTCTGTGTTTTGACCTGTAGAAAGAAGGTATGAGATGGATGAAATAACATTGTGGTTCATTGTAAATAGCGGCTTAGCTAGGTCAAAGCCTGTTTACAGCCAAGAGGAAATGCAAGAAGAAGATCTTCAATCAAAGATAGATTGCTGGGACAGCCAGTTGGTCAAACAATGTCCTTAGTTGGAGATCACTCAAGTAAATGCCTATTGACTTAATTGTGGTGTCATTCACTTGATCCCCAACTGTCCAAAAAACCCAATTTGAGTCATAAAGATCACAATGAATGTCTCAGGGATTGTTCAGGTACTACCCAATATCTTGAAAAGCAAAAATGCCGTACCAATTCAAGTAGTTACGAGAGCACAAGCTCAAAAGGAAGCCGATGAGAATCCAAAGACAGAGAAAATAGAAACTGATGCGAGTCTAGAGATGGGTGAACTAAAGATTGACGCGCAAGAGCAAAAAAAATAGTTGGAAAGCTAGAAAGGCTAGGACGAAAGAACGTAGGAAACGAGAGCAAAAATCCCTAGCTGAGGAGCTTACACAAGCTAAAGAGAAGACCATACAACATGAGGAAAGGGTTGCACCTCCTCTTACACAGATATCTTAACCTCCAGAAGATCCATCAATAGAAAGTGAGCGTAGAAGTGCTAGTCCAGGACGATCAATGTTGGTTGAGAAGGTTAATGAGCCATTAGATGCCCACTTGAAAGCCTATGAAGTGCGGCTCAAAAACAACCAAACCCAAGAACAAAGGTGGATGACATATCCATATGAGGAAATAGAAAAGCAAAGGATTGAAATGTGTCAGAAAATGATTCAAACAGTCCAAGCTTTACTACAACCACCAGCTGGAAAACTTGAGAATGTGATCCTTTTCCCACCTACACCAAGAACCCCACCAAATCAGGAATGAATAGAGCTAGATACCAATCATGAGAACGTACCAAAGCTCAAGGACCCAGCATTAGAACCAAGGATAGTATTAAATACCACGGATGACTCTTCCAAATATTTTAACCTAGCTATACTAGATGGTTGTAAAGAGAAGGTCTTGACGAATTGTGGAAACAAGTCAGAGAGGCCAATGAAGCCAGAGAGCTAAGAAGAAGTGTAAACCAAACTGGTGATGGAAGTGGGGTGTTTCTTCCACCAATAGAGGAAATTGAGACTGGGTCTCAAATGAATCTAGAAGTGCAATCAAATTGGGGAAACAAAGGATTTGTACAGTCTATGGACAATCAACCCAATTTGCTAAGAACACTACCATCCTATACGAGAGAGTACGAGGCCAAGTTAGATGTTACTGCAGTCCCATCATAGAGACTCTCTTCTGAGAAAGTCATTGACTCTAAAGGGCTGATAGACATTTTGTTGACACCTCTGACCTGTACGATAACGTTAACTGAATTCCCCAGAATAAGACCAAACATGTGGATAAATAAATGCCTAGAGAAATTTGGCATACAAAACCCAATGCCTCAAATCGAGGAAGGGATCAAAGAGCTTGAAATGCCTCAGCTAAACACTAGGCCAGTTCCATTAAGCAAGGTAGGCAAGTATTGTGAAGGTGAGGATGGAAACACAACCATCCCTATGGAGTTCCAAGGTGTCACCACCATGGCAATTTTAGGCAGTGGAGCTGGAGTTGCCATCGCAACAAAAGAGATCTAGAAACAATAGGAAAAACTAGTAGTGAGGGCTACCAAGATGAAACTACAGCTTGCAGATGGACACAAGGAAAAGCCCCTCGAACTGCTAGAAAAAGTAGTTGTCACTTCTTGCGGCACTGAATATGAGCATACCTTTGCTATTGCTGATTTTGACAGGAAGAACAATTACCACATAATATTATGAATACCATTCATGCAGCAACTAAAAATGGTCCAGGAATGGCGATACAAGCATATCTAATGTAGAAGAGTTTGATTCAGCTACGATAACAGGATCAAAATTTTCAGCATGGTTGGATAAGCCTAAAGAATTGTGGATGTATGGAGCTGCGCAATGCGAAATATAATTAAAGCAAGAGGAATTTATCTTAGAGAGGGAGATTGAAGATAAGTATTATATCCCAGAATCATTTCCTAAAGAAGCATTAGAGCCACTAGAATGGGAACACATCTTGGCTACTCTAGATGTGTGCATCGTGGCTGATGGTCCCACACCAAAGTTTTATGATAAAGATGGCTTTGATATCGTTCCTTACTTTGCAATGAGAGTGATCCAAGAAAACAAAGAGAACCAGGCATCAACAAGCTCCCGAGATGAAGAGCAAACAAAGGAATGTCACAAATCAAAAGACAAAGCAAAAGAGAAGTTCTATGACTCCTTAGAACACTTGGAGCTCAAGAAGATGCCGACAAGGGAGATCCAATGTAATGGAATTGATATTTTATTATTTAATGTAGCTGACATGTGGAAAAAGATAACCGAGCTATGGAATATGGCATAAGATATATATTTGATTTTTTATTATTCAAGTGCTCTTTATGAGCTTTGGCCATTTATGACCGGCCGGCCAGTTTGTACTCATTTTGAGCATTCAAGAATCTATAAGTAAATATGTGTAAGAGGAAAATGCTCACTCTTGCACGGGGGATATTGCACCCAGTGTCTGCGTTGTTCTTCTCTCCTCTTCTCTCTCCTCTTGCACCGTGCTGGTGTAGCACTCTGCTCTAGGAGGTGCACCTACGTGCACTCTCTTGCACTCTCTCACTCTTTGTCTCTCTCTATTCGCGTATGATTTGGTTATGCACTACATGATTCATCATGTACGTAGATTTGGCGGTTTGATGGCTTGCAATATATTGTTTTTAGTGTTTTGCAGGGCTCTCCACACTCCTGTCTGTAGCAATGGTATCAGATACATGGACGCGCTCCTAGCTTTGCAAATATGTATAGATACAAAGAGCTTCAAAATCAACGTACCAAAGCTAAGCGTGTTTTATCACTATGTTGGCAACTTTTGTTTTCTTTTACTTTTGATTTCCCGTCTTTACTCGGTGTTTATGCTTGAGAAATTCATAGCTAGTATGGCTAAGTGAACTATATAGCAGAGTCGAAATTAATCATTTATGATGGGTAAAAATTAATTGTATGTGAGTTGATGGACCAACAAGCATACGATTGTGTTTAGGGTTATATGAAAGCAATACATGTATAATAGAGAAGAGACGATAGCATTAAGAGTCAATGCAAGATAACTATGAGTATATGTAGGCACTAATTGAGGAAAAAGGAAAAAAATACAATGGAACATGATGGATTTTCTTTCAATTCTACAGAAATAATCTTGATGGTCGTTGATTGCTTGAATGATTTTTTCTTGGGACCTTTATCTCGACAAATTTTGAGTGACCTTCGAGGTTCTTCCCATTTAGCAATGCTGGAGGAAGAATCAAGGATTGGCCAAAGCCATTGCGAAAAGCACAAAAACAAGCCTAAAAATGTTGTGGGAACTACCCCTAAATAACCTCTTTTTTTAATTTCATCTGCAAGAGTAGGTGATACAATCTTAAAAAAAGAAAAGAAGAGGCGAATCAGGTAGATGCTTCAGTCGCACGGAGAGAGAGAGAGAGAGAGAGAGAGAGAGAGAGAGAGAGAGAGAGAGAGAGAGAGAGAGAGAGAGAGAGAGAGAGAGAGAGAGAGAGAGAGAGAGAGAGAGAGCGCAAGTGCTTCCGTGGCGTCATCGCTTGCAGTCCATGGCGGATGCGCACACTCAGCAAGTGGTAGGATGTAGCATGAGGAGCCGACGAAAGAAGGATTTGTTTTTTTTAATTATACTCCAGGCCCCATGGAGCAAGGAAGCCGGGCGCTGAAGTGGCTACGATAACAGCAGTAGGGTATTTGGTGGATTCGTGGGGGTTCAAAACCGTAGAACCCTTTTGTAAGGCTAGTGAAGCTTTCACTTGAGAGGAGCAAGTAGGGAATCTCAGAGAACATCTCAACAGTAATGAATAAAATAAAAGAGGAGCGAGTAGGAGCGAGTAAGAGTAGACCTAAACCCAGATTCCCTACCAATGGCAATAATGCAACAATGATTGAGGTGTGGATGACCATTTTTGACTAACCATCTATCGCTTGTGGATCCTCAGTGCTGGTAGCAACAACGACAACACATGCAACAATGCCCATGTCATCAGTTGCGTCACATGAAGGGTCCCGACCATGTAATTTTTTCCCTCTTTTTCACTTCAGGCAATGCGCCAACTACATGCATAAAAACCACTCTTTCCATCGATCGGCAGATCAAACCGGGTGATAAGAGATGCTTCTTTGATAGGTTAATCAGGCAAGTGTGGTGCTTATCGTCCAGTTGCAGTGTCCATGCAATAAAAATCATGCAAAAAACTACTCGGTTGCTAGTGGCCATGCAATTTTAGAGCCGCTAGCCGACTGTTTGAAGTCCGACTCTCTCGGGTTACTACACTCACACACACATTCGAATGCATGCTACCTACTTTGCATGCTATCATCTCTCTCTCTCTCTCTCTCTCTCTCTCTCTCAACTATTCCATGCCCACGACAGCCAACCATTGAAATCCTTCTCTCTCTCATGAGGCCTTTCCCAGTTAAACTCTATCTCTCTCCCTCTTTACCGAATAGCGGCATTAACCACACTCAATTAGCATGGCTAATCATGCAACCCTCGCTTTTTTCTCTATCTCTCTCCTCCAGCAGCCACCATGCAAAAATTGCACTCCCGACCTCCTCGAACTGCATCTCTCTCTCTCTCTCTCTCTCTCTCTCTCTCTCTCTCTCTCTCATCACGTCCCAACCTAGCCAGATCTTCACTATCACACTTTGCGTGCGGCGGTAAGGTCAGCCATCCAGGGTCATTCTATACGCGAGTGATATTAGCCCTCAGCTCCCTGAATATTTTTGAATACAGATAAACTTCTACAAAAGTAACCTATGCACACATTCATGAAGCAACAACCTTGTCTGTTTCTGGATCGTTGATAAGTAGAGCTTGGAGGCCATTGGGGAGGACAAGACGACAGTAGAGTCTGGGATCATTACGAGGCTCGAAGATAGGAATTTTGACGTCGCCCATCTTCCTCCCCGTGAAGCTCCCACCCAGACTACACAGCTTCTCAAAGCTTGCAATACCTCTCTCTGTCTGTCTTGACTTTCTCTCACCAACCACCAACGTTCTGTCTATCTCTCTCTCCTTGCACGACCACCTACAGAGGGGACATTGACGAAGCTCTACAGCAAGTGCTGCAATACTTTCTCAGATGACGCCCAACGCCGGGCATCCTCGGGCATTGACGATGAGGATGATTATTTCAACCAGGCCGTCTTTAGTCTAATTTCACTTTACCTCATTTTATTTTGTATTGAGACATTGTATTAGATCCACTAAGATCATATCATTTTGATCTTATAGGTAATTTTGGCCTTTTGAAGACTGTTAATATAACATTTTATTTCATTTCTCTCTCTCTTCACCCCCTTCTCCCCCCTCCCCTTTTATCCTGGCTATGGTGTGCACTTGATGATCTTCAAGTCCACCTTTAAAAATACAGTGAACAAAAGTGGCCGCTACACCACTATGCAGTGGACTAACAGTTTGTGAGATGAAGAGGATTGCTTTGTTGATTAATACAAAACAATCAACAATCTATAAGGCAACACAATTGACAACATATGAGTAGTTGGTCTATCTTCATGAAGAAATTAATGGAAATACTATTGACAACTTCAAGCTGCTCATGGCAAAGACCTCGTGACATTGCGCATCACCAAGCATACTCAAACATTGGACAAGCTTGAAGTTATATTATGAACTTGCAAAATGGAAACACACACTACCAATCCCAACTTAGGGCCAACTTCCACACTCACTGACCTTACATACACCTTCGTATGCCCACACCAAATTAATGGAAATACTATTGACAACTTCAATCTGCTCATGCCAAAGACCTCGTGACATTGCACATCACCAAGCATACTCAAACATTGGACAAGCTTGAAATTATATTATGAACTTGCAAAATGGAAACACACACTACCAATCCCAACTTAGGCCCACCTTTCACACTCACTGACCTTACATACACCTTCGTATGCCCACACCAAACTCAATTTATAATCAATCACTAAACACACACCCTACCATTGGTAGACACCCTTGTATTCAAGAGATGATTAGCATAGTATGCACAAACAAGGATTCTTTTGGGAGAATTTTCTTTCTGTTAGGCTCTAGGAGATTTAAGTTTCCATTAGTAGGGATTATTTTACTGATTACTTTGTGCTCAAATGTAATTTTCTTTGTCTTGATTGTGGTTTAATCTAGATATTGACATTACACTCGATGATAGCACTTTGTGAATATTTCTTTTTACCGAGTATTAAACTCCTGCATTAACGTGATAGATGGATTTATAATTATTTTCTAAAAGAGATGACATTTTGTCGCTATAAATTTTCTTGGCAAACTTCATGTCTAGCACTATTTTCCCCCTTGTCCTGATATATATGTATATATATAAAATATAAATTTCCTATATAAATGAAACGAGTTGTTGAAATCATTTGAGATTTCACCCTTCTACTTTATCGTGTCTGTCCTGAAGAGCATGGATAAATAGGAGATTTATGTATTCATGCACTAACAACAATCAACTATTGTCGATAGTGATTGGAAAAAGTAGGGTATCTCATAGAAATGCAAACACTTACTATTATTTAATTTTAACACCTCTCATTGTCATCTTTAACGTTTACTTTTGCACAAAATTCATATATGAGCAGTACTATTTTCATTCTAGTGACTTTAAATTCATCCCTACCTTCAAAAGATATGTTTGCATGCCAGTGTCTATGATTCTTTGACTTTCTAATTTTGATATAGACACTCTCCCATGTGTAATAGTTTTGAGTTTTTTCTATATACAGTTGTACCACTCTAGATGTTAAGTCAGTGTTTAATTATCATACCTTAAACAAAGTGGTACCTTGTTTTATTTCATGGTCAATTATTAACACAAAATTAACCCATTTTGGATTTATTAACTATACTTTGATAGATGCAGCTCTCTCCTACTTGTACCTCTATCCACACGCACACACTGATATATATATTTTTTCACATGCAGCCCATCATTCAAGTACGTACATCCGATACCTCCCTTCCTTTTGTTTTCATGTCATCTTTTGAGATACTAATCTAACCACCTCTCATATTATGGATTGAGCTTTGAACTAAATGGAATTTTTATTGAGAGCATTTGACATTAAGCTATGTAGATACTCACACGAGCTAAGGTACTTAGCATTAATCAACAACAATTTGTAAGTACTTTGATATACTCCAAAGTGGTGTCAAACACACTGTAAATATTTTTCTCCTTTATCTTGTCTAATGCATTAGTCACAAGCACACAGATTTGCCGGTTTAGGCAGTGTGTAAATGCTCATCCTGGTGTAGATTCTTTGATTTAGGCAACACCAGTTGTCCATGCAGATCCTCCAATTTAGGCAGCACAAGTGTAGATTCACCGATTTAGGCAACACACTGATAAATAAGAAATTTACTATTTTCAACAATATTAAGTGCAGATCCACCGGTTTAGGCAGTAAAAGTGCCGATTCACCAATTTAGGCAACACTGATCACAAAATCATGCTGCAATGGATGACCACCACTATCCCTAGTATGCTTTTATTACTTTGGTATATGTTGGTAGATATTTGGATTTGGATTTACATTGAATCTCGGGGAGTCCACTATGTAAAAATTGCATATAGTAAATAATCCCTTGCTTGTATATTTTCAAGTATTACATGTATCCCTTATCTATGCATTTTTATAGTAAAACTAGCCCTTACGTATGAAAATTTTCACTTTCTCAATTAAAAAACCCTTTATGTAAGTACATTTTTATGTAAATGTACCTAATTATAAATCCCTTATTTTGTTTGCACGTGCTATCTTACATATTTCCTAGTGGACACCCGGGTATTGAATTTGGACTTGGTATATTACAATTTCTTGTCCCGACAGTATTTATGGAATTGAACTCGAGATTGATGAGAATTGATTATCAATGATGAGTGTGACCAATAATATCTTGATTCATCAGAGTATGACATATACTGCTTATTCTGGTGGTATGGGACACTAAAATAGGTAGTATGTGGATGACGGCAAGCATAAACAATGGAGTCTTACCAAATGGCGAGCAAATATTTTCGAGCGAGGCAAAAACCGAGCACCTTTCCCCCAAAAATAAAGCCATGCAAGGAAAGATAAACACGTGCACACACGCGCGCGCGCGCACACACACACACACTCTAAGCTCAAAAGGGTATAGTGAGAGAAATAGATGAATAATGCAATTGAGTGATTCTATAAGAGTGCTCATCATTATATGCTTGAGAGATGCATCATTATGTCTAAAAGGGAGAGAAAGAGAAAGAACAAGAGAGAGGGATAGTGTGGATTAAGAGAGCACAGATTGTGGAGATGGACATTGTCAGTGGGTGGAAGGGAGAATGTGATAATTCTCCATATATGTACTAATTTCATTCAAATCTTTGAACGAAATGTATACATATATAGAGCATGATCACATTCTCCCTAGTGGATGGAAGGGAGAATGCGATCATGCTCCATATATGTACTAATTTCATTCAAATCTTTGATAAAGTCATGTCAGACAAAGTCTAACCCTTTCTTCAATTACAAAAAGGTCCCTCAAAATAGAGAAAATTTTACTAAAAATATTCACATTAAAAGCACCATCTAGCGAGCATGATCGATGTATAATCTTAGTTTGGTCAATTAAACATAACAAAACATGTTCATCTAGATTTGCATTAATCACCATCATCTACATTATGTTTGTGATGTTGATCTTATGCATCATAGTCAAGTGGCATAGTCCACTAGGTGGAAATTTAACCTATTTTCATCCCCAATTTTTGTCTTTGCTACAACCTCATGTAAACGATGTAGGGCACATTTTTAAAATAGGCTTCTAGGGGTGCAAGAGTTTCATCCAACTCATGGAAGAAACCTAGCCTAATTCATTACATGCCTTCTATTTTCTTATTCTTGATGATGTCTTGATGTACCTTTCATCAAATTAGTTGTACATATAGGGCTTATTTGATGTCTATATTTATACATACTTGGGATCATGAGGCCAAGGAAAATGGCGTATGCCTCTCTCTCTCTCTCTCTCTCTCTCTCTCTAAAGGAAAAAATGTGTGATTTTATAGAAGCCCATTTTCTAAGGGTTCTATGTTGTATGTACAAGGGATCATTTCTCTTGAAATAGAATTGTGTATAGCCATCCACGTCGAATGACTCTCTCTCTCTCTCTCTCTCTCTCTCTCTCTCTCTCTCTCTCTCTCTCTCTCTCTCTCTCTCTCTCTCTCTCTCTCAAAATACCAAGTCTTGAGTTGAAAACTCCACGCCACATTGATCTTTCAAGTCTCTTGGGATTGTTCATACAATGTTAAAAAATTATCCTCTTTCTAATCTCTCATTCATTATGAGTATAGAACAAGCTATAATTATATAAAATTTTTAGAATGCTTGCTTCCACATAAGAATTTTATACTCTTGAAGTATAGGACCATGATTTATAGAAATTCTTTCATTTTTATGGAATCAACAAAGATTCTCATGTGCAAGTGGGAGTTGCATGGCAATCGGCACCTCTCTCTCTCTCTCTCTCTCTCTCTCTCTCTCTCTCTCTTTTCACGCATGCAATTGGCCATCTTCTGATCTTCAAGGCAGTAGGAGTTAGAGTCAGAGATGTTGGGAGTGTTGCAAGAGTAGCGAGTCCGTCTTTGAAATTGTTTTTTATTTATATTGAATTGGGAAAATTGAAGACAACGTTGGGTTTGTCTGAGTGGTATAGGCCAACATAATACATCTTGAAACAGTTTGCATTGAACCCTCGCTCCTTGCTCTTTTAATAAATGATCAGCACTTGAAGATAAGCGAGAAGCTCCCTGAGGAGTGAAAGAACCTCATGGGAGTCCATTGATGAATAATGAGCCAGTAAGTATGCAAGGCCTGGTCAAATGGTTCAGAAATAAAAATAAAAAGAAAATGGTTTTGGAAGAAAAACGGTGGTCCATCTCTACTGAATTGCTTGTGGCCATCCGAGCCGGCACGGATGGCTACATATAGTTTTCAAGAAGATGAGGAACCACTCTTGACAACTCGTTGTGACCATCCTTGCCAGAGCTCCTTGAGGATTGAAAGAATCTCTTGAAGATTCCAATGAACGTCAAGAGAGATGAGCCAGTATGTCCTAACGATTTTAGAAAAATCTGAATTGAGGAGAATCTTTAGTAGATGCCGACGAAGCTGTTGGGAAAAAATCTAAGAGAAAACACATGAGGCGAGCGAAGGTAGAGGCTTCAGACAAGGCAGAGAGCAGTTGAGGAAAGGGCAGGTTGGGGTTAAGTACTGCGCGCAGAAGCTGATGCAAAGATGTTTTTCTTATACACATGCGGATGAATGTGGGCACCCAGAAACCTTCGGTGAGGTGGTTACTCAAATTCTGCATGCGTTCATCCGGGCTCGATTCTCTTTAGGAGTTTTGGGGATTGTTTGGTTGGCGCCTACGCACGGGTTAGCCGAGGCTTCAATCGAGATCTACAAAGATTTTGTGAAATAAAACCACGAACCTACCAGTATATTAGTACAAATGCAAAGCCTAGTCAAATGGTTAAAAAAAGAAAATTTTAAAAAAGATAAAATGGTTTTTGATAAGGCCAATCTCTACTCAAAACTGCTTGTGGCCATCCGTGCCGGCGCGGATGGCTACATATAGTTTCAACAGCGACCATTTTGCTTCTGCTTTTGAGTAGTAGAGCCTCGCGAGTATGCGTGCAACGATGAATCAAGTGCTAGGGAGCTCACGAACAGGGTGCTTAGGAAGGAAGGCGAGCTCAAAAAAGCACTTTTGTGCATATTCTGCAAAGAAGTAGGCTTTTCGAACATGGTGAGCAAGCCACAGCTGCGCTTAGTGGAGAAGGAGGCGGACTCGATGCTGGTCTTTGTGCGAGCAATGGCGATAGGGTTCCAATGTAGCAAGCTCACCCACATGGAGGTGCATGCCATGCTGAAGCGCACATCGTGTTGGATGCAATTGGCAAGCTCCGGCAGCTCTGCGCATTTATTCCTCCTGCGAAAAGTTCTCTCCGGAACACGCTGCGTACTGTTGTTTTCCACTGCCAAACGCATTGTCAAGAAGAAGAGGAACCGTACCTGAAAACTCCCTGTGGCCATCCACGCCGGCGTGGATGGCTACAAGAAGTTTTCATTGGGAACAGGGTGCCATTGTACGGTATAACTGAAGCCAACAAAACGTATAAGTCGCCACCTTCTTCTTGGGCCACCTAGGCGTCGTGCATGTTTGGCACATCGAACAGTGCAGTAGAACCTGCTGGTCTCTCAGTGTAGCTCCCCTAGACTATAGTCATTACCACACATCCTCATATCTGCAGCGCAAGCTCTTCCCCCTCCCCCATGCATGAGTGGGGTATCAACACTCCCCGTCTTGCAATAGTGGATCGACGAGATCGCCTCACCATCACTTATATCATTTGCGACAGCGGGCGCTCAATTAGTTGATGCTGCTAATGAGCCTCAGCTTATTAATGACCACCCCACAAAATCACCAAGTTACACAGATCTAGAGCTTATGATCACAAATAGCAACTTCATCAAGCTTGCTTGTGTTCTTCTCTAGCAGATCACCTCTCAGCTATCCTCCAAGTACATGCTGCCTTGATTAGTGTTGCTGACCACCGCAGATTTGTATCATTCACCGATACCCGCCACTAATCATTATGACTGTGGCAACATTGCAGTTGTTGTTGTGGGCCATATGGCGAATATGAGAAATTTTGTAACTATTTCTCCAACTGTACACATTAATGTCGCTAATCCAAGATACTTTGATCGCAGTACTATACTTATTATTCATCACACGTTTTTCTATCTTTTTGCAAATGGCAGAGAACAACTAATATCCTTCAATACGCTCTTTCTCTATAGAACGTATTTCATAGTGCTACCTTACTGGCAATTATTTTGTTGTGAATACTTCCATAGTAGTGCTACTACCACAAGAAGTTTTGGACAAATTCTCAACATCATGAGCTTCTGTGAAGGAGGCACCGCATACCTAGCTAGGTACGATTGGGGGCAGGGGACCGCCAGCCCGGTGGGCGGACTGGGGGTCCCCTGCCCCCAATCGTACCTAGCTATGTATGCGGTGCCTCTCGAGTAGAAGCTCATGATGTTATGCATTGTACGAAAATCACTAAAAAAGACTGTTTTCCTACATGAGAAAATTTCTAAATCTTCTTGTGATATATATATACAGTATAGCTAGAGACGGTTCGTAGTTTTCCATCTTTTTTCGTATCAAATTCACTGCAGTAGGGAATCCAAAGACAAGGGAGTGACGGTGGCTGGGCACGATCCGAGCATGGACGTGGAGTTGGAACAAGACAACGACATAGATTGCTGGCCAAGCTACTGCTGGATGGCACCAATGAGCAGGCCCGCCCGCACTCCCTACCCACCAGCTTTGTGGGTGGCGAGCTCATCGACAACCTGGATCGCATTATGGCTTGACAATACGCAGATCTCGGGTGCTCTTATCTCAGCAAATCTCGAGTGCCAATATGCAGATCTCGGGTACCACCGTGGCAAAGCCAAGGTAGTTGAGAAATAGACACTAATAGAAATTGTCAACTTCTACGATGGCCATGCAATAAAGTCACTGTCAAGAGAATCCAAACCACGAGGAAGTCCGCACTGTGTGTCTTGTATTCATGAACGGCAAGGAGAAGCTTCAAGCAGTGCAATATTAAGAAGCAACTTCACCAACCGAGTATTGCTAAATCAAAGGCTCATAGCGAGCGTGCATCTTGATCGACAATTATAGTCTTATTTTGGTATTTTACAAAGATCTAAAGACTTGGCCAATTTGCACCTCAGATTCGACTTTCACCATCCTTTGAAGAGATTCATGGGGCTATTTCTCACTAGAGGCTACTTAAGCATTCAAAAGGTAGGTGCAAAGTTTAGGAGCTACTGAGACGCATAGGGCTCTCGTAAAATGGTATAGACACTCCACCGTAGGGATGCACGGTGCCAATATATAGCAAATGTGAAGCTCTAATGCTTTAGCTGGAAATCCTTACTTGTTTAGAGTCTCTCTCTCTCTCTCTCTCTCTCTCTCTCAAGAATTCTCGGTTAAGAACTTTAAGGTCTATTGAGGAAAATTTTCTTTTTTTGCAAAATTTCAAACATAATCCTAAAATTTGTGAGAATTACAAAATACCCATAGATTCGAAACATCCCAAAAATAACGTTGTATCAAAATAACGTTGTATCAAATTAGGATAGATATGAAAATTACAAAACACTCAAAGATTCGAAACATTCCAAAAATAACGCTGCATCAAATTAGGATGGATTTCAACATTTTTTGGACACTCTATGCTTTTTGGCAGTTCACCAAAATAAGCCAAGAAAGAGAGGTATCTGTGTCATAAAATAATAAACCATTTAAGATTTCACAAGACCATATAAAGTCCTAGTTCTATCGTCTTCTATGTAGGGAGAACCATTCTTCCTATAAAGAGTTGCCAAAGAAAAAGTCTTCAAATGTATTTGCAAGATAAACGTCAAGGGTATTTTGGAATTGTGAAAAATTGATAATTGCAGTTTGAGAATTACTAGAAAAGTATGATGGAGAATTTTGGCAATTTCTTAGATTTGAGGAATAATTTGAGTATTTTTCAAATTACTAGAAAAATATGATGGGATTTGAGGGATAATTTGAGAATTTTTCAAATTACTATAAAAATAATGGTAGATTAATGATTTTATACCTTTAGAAAAATTTTAAACATATAAATAGAAAATGTCAAAGATTCTTATTTGTTGTAATAGTGATTTTAGTCTGGCTCCCACCCTCTATGCCATTTCTAATAATATTGAAGTGCTTAGCCGAATGTTGCTCGGAATTCCATTAGCTCGGAAAAGTTCGCTCAGAATGTGGATTTCCTCTAAACGATGTTGTTTAGTTTCATAAAATTTTCTTTTACTATGTAATATTTTTGACATAGAATACTAATCACTGTTCTTTTGACAAGTATGATTCACAGATTCTTATCTTTGCAACTGAGGACAATTGCTTTCTAACGGAGAGGTATGTAATGAAATTGATATTTTATTATTCAATGCAGCTGATAGGTGGAAAAAGCTTCTAACCGAGCTATGACTTTGGCACAAGATACATATTTTATGTACATTTTTTATTATTCAAATGCTCTTTATGATCTTTGGCCATTTATGACCGGCCGGCCAGTTTGTACTGATTTTGAGCATTCAAGAAATCTATAAGTAAATACGTGCAAGAGGAAAATGCTCACTTTTGCACAGGGGGAGATTGCAACCAGTGTCTACATTGTTCTTCTCTACTCTTCCCTCTCCTCTTGCGTTGTGTTGGTGTAGAACTCCGCTCTAGGAGGTGCACATGCATGCATTCTCTTTCTCTCTCCCGCTCTTTGTCTCTCTCTATTTGCGTATGATTTGATTATGTGCTACAAGATTCATCAAGTATGCAGACTTGTCGGTTTTATGGCTTTCAAAATATTGCTTTTAGTGTTTTGCAGGGCTCTTTGCACGCCTATTTGTAGCATCTAGACAACACAAAAGGTGACATGAACAAAACCTTAACTAATGCACAGTTTTATGATTATCCAGATCGAAGGCTTAGGAACTAATGTTACCTCTACAAGAATAGAGTGCATCAGAAGTGGATTCCAAAATCTCTGATGGTGATGTAATCGCAACAAGCATCCTCGTATGTGGCTCCTATACAGGAAGAAAAGACTCAACCAAGAAGAAGACGGCCATGTCAATGGGCTAACAATGTTCTAATTAATTGGCTAGAAAAGTCATTCCAGAAACAAAAATCCAAGAGCAAATAGATTGTAACTTTCCATAACTATCCAAACCACCAAGGGAAAGTGCTAGATATCAACTTTGCTCAGGATAGTAGCGACAATGATGATTCTTATGACATCCCCTTCCACGAACTTAGGTCATCACTATCACTAATAGCTTTTGTAACAACCATGGAAGGCCAAAAGCAAAGAACAAGAAGTCAAAGCCAAAAATTTCAACAAATCTAGATATGAAAGAGCAAAAGCAGGTATGGATCAAGAAGATGAACATCTCTAATGAGAAATCACAAGATCCACCACCAAAAGGGAAGCAATCAAAGTCTACAAGAACAGCTAAGCAATCAAAGTCTACAAGAACAACTAAGAAAATCACAAAGTTGCAAGCTTTTGCAACTCAAATTTGGGTTCCAAAGACGTTGATTCAAGCACAAAGAGATTAGGAGTTTATTTGGATTCCAAAACAGTTGAAGTATCAACTCCCAAAGTCTGAATCCGTCCCCAACCAAGCGTACAAGGGTTGAAGCAAAAGATCGCTGCTGACTCACACAAAGACAAGGTGGAGCCCAAATAAGTCTCTTCAAACACAAACAAAGCAGGGACAAGTATGGGTTCTCAAACGAGCATCATCAACGAAATAGCCAGTCATCACAAAGAAGTGGGTCCCAAAAAAGCCAATAAAACTCTTTTCACTGCATAGCCACTTGAATTCTTTCAATTCCTCCTACCGTTACAGTACAGTTAGATGAGCAAGTTGCTCACTTTACCAGTGCATGCTGCACAAGGCTTACGGATCGGGAGATAAAGTGAATGCATAGGAAAATCCCGAAAGCAAAATAACCAAAGGCATCCAAAGAGGAAGTCCAAATCTCTCTACAACCTTCAATCAAGCAAATGACATAGGAGCTTCAAAGACTATCACATTGCTTAGAAGAAGAAGTCTCGCCAGCAAATGCCAATAAGAAAATTGCTTATACCCACATCTTGCACATCATAAATTTTTTCCATGCATTGACTGTGTATGCATAATAGGGATACATTACAAGGCCTGCATTGGCACAATTTTTAATTGCCCAAGAACCGCACATACCCTTGGCGATACCTTGTCATCCAGGAGGAATCCAAATATGAGGGAGGAGGCATTCTAAATGCGGACCTAATATTATGAATATTAGAGACCAATGTTTTGTGATTTGAATTGAATTTTTGCACTTGATTGTTTTAATGTTTCTGAAAAAATTTAGAGTGTATGCCCTCATAATAGCGTTACAGGAGGAGTACAGGGACAAAAGCCATATATGAGCCCCTAGGGATATGTGTACAGTGTATATAGCGTTTATAATTTTGTTCAAATGATTTTTTCTTTTTGTTGAGTTCATTTTTTGTTTTATTTAGTTATTTTTTGAGATTTAGAAAAAAAACATGGAAAGAAAACCATAATCTAGATGAAGAAAAGACCAAAGAGATGCCTTAGCAGCAGTACAAAGAGAAAGAAGGTACATAAAAATGTTGAAACTTCATGAGGTATGTCTCAAAAGTCATATGCACAATGCTATAATGTCAGAGGTAAGAAAAGAATGATGATAAGTCAATATGAGGCCAAAAATGACTGAGAATGGTCATAAAACTCCAGGATAGCATACAAGGACAAAGAAAGTTGGTGATGCAACTAAACAAAAGCACCCATCAAGTATAAAGTTGCCTATCAGACACTTTGTGTAATTACAAGGCCTATACATGAAGTAGATCTTTATACTATATATCTTTTGTCTCGTATGTGACTTAATGAAGCCTAACAAACAAAAGGGACTAATAATACTGAGAAAAAAAGGAGACAAAAAGGACAATTCAGTCATCTATCATGATAAATGTTTGTAGGAGCAACTAGGGTCAAGCCAATCATCAGTATTGGTTCTACATGTCTAGAGGATGCTTAGTTTATAATTCATTTCAAGTTTGGAAGCCAGAAGGTGCCCGAGATGCCCATCAATCATTTTCAAGTCTAAAATCCAAAAAGTTAGCTGAGAAAGCCAAATACAAGTCCAAATCAAGCCAAACTTTGTCATTGAGGCTATGAATAGAGTATACAAGCTAAGGGTGGGGAAAAAAAGAAGGATACAAGTCTAACCCCTAGCCAGAGATGTAATTTTTCAAATCTAAAGCCATGATAGCCATCTACATACCCTGTACATCATGTATATGAGCTTTGGGGGACAAATGGTCAATGATAGCTTATAGATGTTGGTCATCTATCACAAATGATGCCGATTAAATCAACCCTTTTTGAAGCAAGTTACTAACTTGGGGAATTAATTGGGGTTTGCCAGTATTTAATTAAGTCATGTATCAAGTAGAAGCAGCATAATGATTTACACATCACATAAAACCTAGCAGTGGAAAATGCAACTTTAATCACCTTGATGCAGGAAAAAAGAAGTCCCCAATGAAGAACAATAGACATAAGAGGTAGTCAATTGAAGACTCAAAGCATTAAATCATTCTTGAAGTTATAGTAAGGCCGACAAGCGACACCAAAAGAGAATGTGCAAGCAGTGTGTTAGGGTAAGCCCACACTTGTGGCACCACATGGGCAACACCCCTTTTTTATTAGGATGGATGAGGAGATGACATGTTCTAATAGGAAAAGGCTGCAATGCTTCTAGCCAATGGGTGTAAACCTCAAAGCCTTTATATGAGGCTCACATGCATGGAAATCAGTAAGAGATTTAAGAATGGAGCTCAATTTAGTACCTACCTACTTCCATTTTCTCACGCCTTAAATCCTACAGATGGTATCAAATCTAGGTTGGGCACTATCCCTTTTTTAATTGTTATCCTCATTGGCCCAGTTGATTTAGACACTTTTGGTAAGGTCTATCACTCCTTTTTCTGTTTGGTTGCTTACAACTGTTGTGGGAGGTTAACTAAGCCAAAGTGATCCAAATTGGATGAAACCTCGTCTCTAGGCCTATTTTGTGATGACCAACACTTCTGTAGCTCAGATGTAGATTTTGACCTCTAATTTGGCACTTGAGACATCATACGCGTATGATGCTTTGTGGCAAAATGAAGTGACTTTTATCCCCAAGACTCTTTATCACTCAAGAAACTCTCAACACCTTTCAGAATTCAATTTCAACACTTTTTGTGCAAGTTATGGTCAATACAAGCATGAACCTTTCCCAATTTTTGTCTTTTGGCACTTTTCACCCAAATGTGCTCCAAATGCAATGAAATTTTGGCTAGGGGCTTCTTTTATTCCTTAGGACACTATGGGATACTGAGATGTCTAATTTGACCTAGATTTGGCCTAAAAGTCTTCATACGTACTGTATGATGTCTTTTGGCTCAGATTTCACTTCTGCTTCTTCCCAAGGTGCCCCTTGATGAATACAGCAAGAATATGTGCTCACAAAAAAAATTGGGTGTCAAAATTGCACAAAATCACCATGTTTCACTTTTACCTTCTTGGAATTGCAAGAATCTTCTTAAATTCAAAGATATGTATCCAAATTAGATAAAATTTTGCAAACGAGCTTAAATCATCATTTCCAAACCTCCTACGTGGTCAAAAGTGCAGTTGGACTTTCAGATCTTGTCTTGAGACATCATATGCGTATGATGTCTAAGTGCTTTGATTTTGGAATTGTCTTTACCTTAGGTTCCCCTTAACATAAGCAATAAGAATATATAATCACAACAAAGTTTAAAGCTCAAAATTTCTCTCAAAACACAAATTTTTTACCTATCACCTTCCATGAAGTGAAAAATCACACTTTTCTTACAAGATATATGCCCAAAATGATTCAAACTTGAAGAGGATGCTCAAAACAATGTGTCAAAGCACTCTATAATGACAAATACTCAGTTTTGTTCAAAAGTTGGCCCAGGAGACATCATACACATATGATGTCTATGTGCTCCAAATTGGATGAAACTTGGTCTCTAAGCTTGTTTTGTGATGCTAAACACCCTAGTATGCTCTGATGTCAACTTTGGTCCCTAAAATTGCGCTTTAGACATTATATGCGTATGAGTCGATCAAATTGAAGTAAAACTCACTCCAATGGTCTCCCACCTCACACACAAGCAACTCAGAGCAACTTTCAGAATTCAATTTCAATACTTTTTGTGCTAGATATGGTCAATTTAAGCATTCACTTTGCCTAGATCTGTCTCGTGGCCTTTACAAGCCTAAAAATGCATCAAATTCAATGGAATTTTGCCTTTTTTCTTCCTAAATGCTCTAGATCACAAGGGTGCACTCAATGTACCTTTTGACCTCAATTATGGCCTCTAGGACATCATATGCATATGATGTCTATCTGGTCAGAATGGACTTTTTTTTCTATCCCAGGTGCTCCTTGATTTTTACAACATGCATATGTGGTCACAACAAATTTTGGAAATCAAAATTGCACAAATCCACCACTGTTTGACAAGAAAATTCCCCGAAAGAGTGAAACCCCCTCAATGTTGGGCTCCGGTTGATTCGAAGCTCCCGGGGTGACAGTGGGACGGTGACCACCCGATCTCGGCTAGCCAGGACTCGGTGCCACAGGGACACGCAATGGACCCGATTGGGGACGACGGACGATGGGACATAGTTTTGACATATATTTTCTCTTCACCTCACCGTCTAGGTACTACGGAGGCGTGCGGGGGTTTGAGAGCATCCGGTAACGGGAGTGTCCCCATCCACTTCATCACGTGGAGGTAATCATGCGAGTCCGCCACACACAGAGACTCCATGACCCAGTTTTGGGGCCGTCGTCTCGTAGCCGGCGGGTCTCTTCGGCGAGCGTCGGCAAGGCGCCATAGGCGGATAGGTGATCCGTTTGGGACGTTCAAGTACTCCACGCGGAGGTCTTGACTCCTTCTTCAAGCTGATATATGCACATTCACAAACACACGCCCGAGGCGCTCCTCGTTCACAGACAAAGGCTGAGGCAGATTCAAAGTCGGTTTATTTCGGTGAGCGTCGGCTCGACGCTACACGCGGACGGTATGTCCGATTTGGATGTTTAGGTACTCCACACGGAGACCTCGGCTTCCTTTTCGAGATCAGCTATGCACATTCATGAACGCGCACCCGTGGCGCTCCTCGTTCTCAACCGATGGGCTGCTGGCAGGTTCAGCCCACCCCGACCCGAGGCGGTACAGGGACTTTTCAGCAATTTTCCAAGATAGCCCAAAGTGGCCTGAGAGAGTTCTAGGGGGACCTCTTAGATATGCGATCAAGGCTCGAATAGCCTCGTTCGCTTAACATTGAACCTAAAGACTCTTTCGCACTCAACAAAACTTCCACTCCGCGCGGTGCCACCAAGGCTCCCGTGCACGTCAAGCAAGACGTGATCTCGGGCCGTTTTCTGGACGAGCCCCTCAAGAGCCGCCAAAGGGACTCAAGTTAGTGGACGCGAGCCTCCTTGCATCCGAGCTCCAAGTTGCGGGCCCTTGGCCTCTTGGTGACGGTGCTCATCCTTAGTGTCCCGAGTAGCCCCGTAACACTTGGTATCAGAGCTAAACCCGCGATTTCCAACGGTGGGACATCAAAAGCAAAGTACGCAAAATCTACTGCCAAGACGATCACAGATGTGCGAGCCAGCGATGCAAACGCACTGGGTCACCAGGAATGTGACCGGGGTTGCAAAGTAAAGCGATTCTTATGGAATGTGGGAAGCCCGGCGACAGATGCCCAACCGTGGCTCAAGGTATACATAGAACATATGCCCAACATGGGTGTTCGAGTCGTTAGGATACGTCGGCTCCAAATTTTCTTCGGCGGGGCTCTAGGTGAAGAGACATTCCATGCTCATCAAGCATCCATCAAGAATCAAAGCAGCGGCCAGTCATTGGGCAGCCACAAGGACACAATGCTAAGTGTACCCCTCCAACAATCACCTTCAATCAGCCTCCAATTGGATTGGCCCTCAAGATATGTAATTTCTCATCAGTCAGGCTCGTCAAGAGTTGACAAGCACCTTGTGAAGAGGTAAGTGGACCCAGAGTCAATCATGGCTATGAACCATTGAGCTTCAACCTGGTATTGGTATGGCTTGGCAGAGCGGCCCAAGGTAAGGGACCGACTCATTCGGATACAGCCTCAACTATCAACAAGGACGGCGAGGTGACTTTAGCATTGGTGTTTGAAGCCTTGTGGCACAGGCTCAGAGTCACAGTGGTAGTGGCTCAACTTCAGAATGCAGCATATGCACATAGACCCCTGTGGTGGCAGGGTCACGGGCAGCGTGACAGGCTGTCCCTAATTCACAACATGCAAACCCAGCATCATCGAGCTAAAGGGTACACAAAATGAAGACGTACAGGAACTGTGATCCTTGACATGAACATCGACGGCAAGTGCAGATTGTCTACAAGGGGCTTTGAGCCCGAATAGCAAGCAAGCTTGGACGGAATCTCCAGCTTAAGAATTCAAAGGTGGAAAGAAAGCAAAGCAGTTCAGCGGCCTAGGCCTGGGAACCTGGCCGTCATAGCAGCGGAGCTAAGTGTAGCTCTCACCAGAATCACCTGGGAAAGCCCCCGTGAGAAATCGGAACAATAGCGCCTTGGATGGAGGGCGTGTTAGGAGTACTCCACCCTCATGCAGATTTGGGTGGGAACCTAAGGACTGGATTGAGACCACTTCAGAGGAAGTAGGAACAGGTACAAGGATGCTACCATACAAGATGTATCAATCATCTACAAAGGACACAACGAAGCCGCGAGCTATAAAGCACCCGGGATGGGACGGGGTTGCTCATCCTTCTAAGTATCTCTTGGATTGTGTTGGGCGCAGTTCAGAGACGTGGTGACTTGACGCAAGACAACATAAAGCAGCCAGCCACCAACCACCAGCTAGAGTTTATCCTAGGATGACCAACGCCTACTTCGACGCAGTTAGAGCAAAGGAGTAGAGACAGGGCTTCTTCACCGTGTGGGGACAACGAGATGTCACCCCAGCAAGTAGTCCAATGGGACTCTCTCAAGGTTAGGCTAGACAAACCCCTCCATTCAGCATCATCAGCAAAGCCGGGGACCCGATTTCGACTCGGGTGGACCGTGCACCTATCCAGACCAGCGAAGCCGGGGACCCGATTTCGACTTGGGTGGACCGAGCACATCCAAACCATCGAAGCCGGATGACCCAGAAGTGGTGGACCGAGCACCACAGCGAAGCTGGAGGCCTGCAAGCGGGCAGGCCATGCATCTTTTTCCTTAGCACACGGATTCGGGGATAGCCCCCCACAAAGACGGCTCAATGTAAGGGCCACATCAGGAAGGCCCCCTCTCAAGAAGGCCGGAGGTTGAGTGATGCCTCCCGCAGTGACGGTCTACAAGATAGCACTGCTCATATACACAAGCCAACATTAGCCCAATCAGAGTGGGCACATCTTCAGCAGAAGATGGCAATCAAGGCTATGTCCACCCCGACGGTGACATAGACCCTCAAAGCAAGACACCTACATCCGGGCTCAGACAGGAGCCCCTCCAAGGAAAAAACAACAGATATGCCAACATCAGGCTCACAAGGAGATATACAGGTACCATGCAGGGTACACCTAAACTCGGCTCAGACAAGAGCCTCTACAGGTACACATGCAGTCAAGCCCAACATTCGGCTCAACATGGAGCCTCAAGGGCACACAAGAAAAGGCATGTGGTGCAGCCACATCGGACTCAAGTAGACGAGTCCCTCCATCATGACTCTTCTTCAACCGAACTTCAACCCTGCATCCAAATCGTAGCGGATCTACGCAAGGGAAAACACGAAGACCCAAGATGAGTGATTCTCAGGTTTGTTTTTGTCGGCCAACGAAGGCAGGTTTGCTAAGAACGAATCAAAGTTCTTCTAGATCTAAACAGATATATGTGAGCACTCAGGCTCAACTCAAGCGACAAGCTTCAAGCAGATAGCAAGGAACAGAAGCGGATCGGCCAATCTTCTTCTCTACGAGTTACCGACTTTAAGTCTTTCCCTCAAGTTTGCGAGACTCAGATCAGAACATTCAGGTTCAACAGAGTCCTGAAGTATGCCAAAGCCTCAAGGTATCAATGGGATTGTCCCTCCGATAGTCTCAGGAAAACCTTGGTTTGTATGCCAAGGAAGTTATCAGATAGGCTTCATCCTTTTGGTCAAGGGACGGACTGGTGCTCTCAATAAGCCTAAAAGGTACCTTCTGCAATGCACCTTGCTTCAACGAGTAGGTAATCTCACATCAAGACATACAGGTCTTCAATGAGCACTCAATAAGTGCTTTAAGAAGGAAAATCCAAAGGCCAAATCTTCAGGAGGAGCGGGACCTCGGTAATCAAGCCTAAGGATTCAATTCGGCAGAGTACCTTACTCTCCATGGAACGTGAAGCGAGAAAATCCTTTTTGGTACGTGGGTGTTGCACCATGTAATCAACTCAGCTAAACGCGAAGTGGACCTTCATCGCCATCCAGGAAGGAATCAGCAAGAAGTCACTCAGATCTGCTTTCCTAGAAGTAGTGAGAATCAATGTGACTTGGTTCTCACACTCAAAGACGAGAGCTGCATCGTCACTGCAGCTATAGGTAAAATATCCGGAACAGACAGGTTCCTCAGCATGGATCAACGTAGCAACTTGGTCTATGCCACTCAATGTACATACACCTTTCATTCAAGCCCCATCAAAAGTGCCAAGCGAACTTGGTACCCACAGCTTTTTCTGCATTTAGCAAGCACGATTGTTTGAGATAGACACTGCCTCATCGGTAAGACCGCTCATGCAGCCCATTTTAGATTTTGTAAACGCATGTAGCTCTACACCCTCCAAAGCATTAATTAGGGAAATTCCAGCCCTAACAGTGCTACTCTCAGGACGAGAGTTTTCTAGGGGGGGGGGGTGTATGTTGGGCTCCGGTTGATTCGGAGCTCCCTGGGTGATGGTGGGACGGTGACCACCCGATCTCGGCTAGCCAGGACTCGGTTCCGCAGGGCATGCGATGGACCCGGTTGGGGACGACGGACGATGGGACATAGTCCTGACATATATTTTCTCTTCACCTCACTGTCTAGGTACAACGGATGCGTGCAGGGGTTTGAGAGCGCCCGGTAACGGGAGTGTCCCCCTCCACTTCATCACGTGGAGGTAATTGGGGGAGTCCGCCACGCACGGGGACTCCATGACCCAGTTTCGGGGCCGTTGGCTCGTAGTCGGCGGGTCTTCTCGGCGAGCGTCGGCAAGACGCCACACGCGGACAGGTGATCCGTTTGGGACATTCAAGTAGTCCATGCGGAGGTCTTGACTTCCTCTTTGAGATAATCTATGTACATTCATGAACGCGCGCCCGAGGCGCTCCTCGTTTGCAGACAAAGGCTGCGGCAGATTCGTAGTCGATTTATTTCGACGAGCGTCAGCTCGATACTACACGCGGACGGTATGTCCGATTTGGACGTTTAGGAACTCCGCGCGGAGACCTCGGCTTCCTCTTCGGATCAGCCATGCACATTCATGAACGTGCACCGGTGGCGCTCCTCGTTCTCAATTGACGGGCTACTGGCAGGTTCAACCCACCCTGACCCGGTCCGGGTACTTTTCGGCAATTTTCCAAGATAGCCTAAAGTGGCCTGAGAGAGTTTCAGGGGGGACCTCTTAGATATGCTCTCAAGGCCCAAATAGCCTCGTTCGCTCAACATTGAACCTAAAGACGCTTCCGCACTCAACAAAACTTCAACTCTGCGTGGTGTCACCAAGGCTCCCGCGCACGTCAAGCAAGACGTGATCTCGGGCCGTTTTCTGGACGAGCCCCTCAAGATCCACCAAAGGGACTCAAGTCAGTGGATGTGAGCCTCCCAGCATGCGAGATCCAAGTTGCGGGCACTTGGCCTCTTGGTGAAGGTATTTATCTTGAGTGTCTCGGGTAGCCCCGTAACACTCAATTCTCAATCTCTCTGTCCAAATGAAATGAAACTTGGTATATGTGTTCAAAAGATGGGTATAATGTCAAAAGTTCATTTTGGCTTCCAAAAGCTGATGAATTTTTTGCCAGAATTTAATCACAAGCATCCCCAAGTCTCCATCACTGGTTTTCAAGCACCTTTACCAATTTTCATGCAAAAATATGCTCAAAATCACAAGTTTCTCTTTTTTTCGTTTCCAACACTCTGGCTTTTGTCTTTTGGGTAGCAAGGGTTGGTCAAAACCCTAGTCTCAAGCTGTACTAAGGTTAAAACACCCCCTTTGAAGACTCTGGTGCAGTCACATTTGTCAAATTTGGTCTCAAGATGCCTCTTAAGACATCATACACGTATGATATCCAAGTTTGCAGAATTTTAGTTTTTTTCCACAAAACTCTTGCAATGCCCTCTTATATGCACAACATAAATCAGTCATGAAAATATGTCAACAAAAACCTGTTTATTGCATTTTTACCCTCAAAATCAAACTTTTTCGTGATTTTAAATGCCAACAAGCACTTCAAAAAATAAATCAGTGATCAATAGCTCTAAATCAAAATCAAATCACTTATCTAAAGCTACTGCTACACATTATGTGGGGTTTTGCATTTATGAGTAGAAAAATGCTTCACTGCCACACACGGACTAGCAAACGCTTTTATCACCTCACAAATCACTCGACCACCAGCAACTACTCTAATCTACAACTAATACTACAAATCCTAACTAAATCTATCTAGTCACAGACCCTCGGTAAGACACACACTTCCTAGTTGTCCACTTGATCTTGGAATATCCTTTTCCCCAAAACTTAAGGAACACTATACCCTCACTAGGATATACCTATCCCAAATCCTCTACACTTAAAATTCTCACTCCAAACCCATCTTCAGAAAACGCATATGAAGATAGAGTAGAATTTTGGAAGTGCCCAAGACTGAAATCTATGAGTACATATGCGTAGCTTATGTCACCACAATTCTAATGACTACTTGCACACAGAAAACAGGCATCGTTTGATACACTTACAACCACAAATAGCTCGTAGATGCGCTAGCATGTGAGCTCCATTTTGCGTGGAATGCTTGACGTTGTTGCGTAGCTCTCTCTGACCCTATCGCAATGGTGCAGTTGAATCTCCAATGCGATGAGCGAGCAGGAAGTAGCGTCGGGATGAAACTCATGCTCTCTCTCTTTCTCTCTCACACACAGTCGACAACAGCTCAAAACTTTGATTAAGATAAAGTTCTATTTACAAAATGACCTAGGTACCTTATATACTAAGGCTACCATAGGTTAAACCAAAAATAGAGTTCAATGGGCCAAATGGCTTGGTATTTATAATCTGGAAGTGCCATTGCACCCCAGCTTCTGCAACTAAAATAGCTACTGATTACAATTGATGTTTTTAACCATAATCCACATCATTTTATAACTCTCCAAAAATGAGCAGGATACTTCTTTGCCAAATGAGCATGACTCCATATAAGCTCCTGCCAAACTGATTACATAGATAGAGGTTTGATAAAGTTAACACTCCTTGTCAATAAATGGTGAAGCTTAGCTTAATCACCACCTTTTAAAATTATTTGGATGAATTCCCGTGCTTGGACGTGGTACTTGGTATGTGTAATATTGGAGCACATTATTCATGAAAAACATCTCTCCTCTCCATCACAAGAAGATTTAGAAATTTTCTCATGTAGGAAAACGGAGTCTTTTTTAATGTTTTTCATACAATGCATAACATCCTGAGCTTCTGTTCGAGAGGCACGATTGGGGGCAGAGGACCACCGGCCCCCCCACAGGGCCGGCAGTCCCTTGCCCCCAATCATACCTAGCTAGTTATGTGATGCCTCCCTCATGATGTTGAGGTAAGTCACAATGTGGGAATTATTGTGAGAATTTGTCCAAAACTTCTTGTGCATGAACATAATACATGGAGTATGCACATGTATTGTCTTGAAATTGAAATACATTATACAGGTATGTTGGTTATTTCTATTGCAAAATTCAAATGTTGAATCTAATTTCTCATTTCTGAAAAGTTGGTTGACGGCCAAGATGTTGAGAATGTTTGCATGTAGACATCGATGGATCCCAATGTGAATGCAGAAACAAATGTGGGTCCTTGTACCAAGAAGGCAAAATTATCGAGTGTCGAGGCATACATTAGCCAATGCTTGGCAATTGCAAAGCATGAAGAGTTGCAACTAATGCCGTTCTATGATGAGGATATACCTCATTGGAAAGTTAGGAGTCCCCTTTTTCTTAAATATGGTGAAGGCTATGTTTCTCCTTCGTATCATCAGTTGAGGATAAAAGAGTTAGTTGAGGAAGTGAGATTCTTTTATAATGACTTATTCGATGCACGCAAAAAGTGGAAAAAAGATGGACGTAGCTTCATGTGTGATGAACGGTTCTGATGCTAGGAGAAGAACAATTACTTATTTCATGGCATGTTCTGTCTGTGGTGCCAATTTGTGGATGCTTCTAAAGAAGAGAAGTTTGAGATTATATTTTTGATCAATTTAAACAAGTTATCAATGAAGTTGGACATGGAAATGTAGTCCAGGTTTGAATGGATAATGCATCAAATAGTGCATTTGCGTTGGTGAGATACTTGTACAAGAGTGGCCAAGTATCTTTTTTTACAAGGGCTACATGCCACTTGTTGTAGGATCTCCTCTTTGAGGATATTGGAAAGCTTTCATAGGTTGCTCCCATTCTAGAGAACGCAACAAAGATTGTGACTTTTCTAAATTGAAGGCATAGAGTGCTTGCATTTTTTGTGAGTATAGCAAGAAAGACTTGGCTAGGCTGGCTGCCACAAGGTTTTCCTACATGTTTGTTAACTTACAAGATGAGTGCAAGGCTCGAGAAAAGATAGGTTCGCTTTATCCAAAGCTTGCTCAAAATGGAAAATCGCCAACTCAAATTTGGGCAAGAAGGTTCTCAAGCCGGTGAGATGTGAAAGGTTCCGAAGCTGGGTCCACTAAAAATGTTTCTCTAGCCCGGGATGAGAGGTGCTATTGAGCCTTCCACAAGCTATTCAACTATGATAAGTTTTTGGCTCTTAAAGTTTCACGTACACAAAAGGCTGATGAAGTGCTTCTATTATGTATAGAGCAAACTTTTGGCAAAAAGCACAAATGATTGTGAGCATTTGTTCTCCCATTTTAACGGTCTTGTGATTGACATAGAAAGAGAGAGCCACATTTATGAACTCATTGATCGTATGGTTGAGAGAATAAAATGCATTGAAGGCATGGCAAAGGACTTATTGAAGGAAGTAATACATCTTTGCATTCAACATTGGTATATGTTTCACTCACCCTTTGATGTGGGCTATATGTTGCATCCTATATGGAAAGGAAAAAATCATGGCAGTGATGAAGAAATGTTCAAGAATTGGATGATTGGTCTTGAGGCCTACACAAGAGAAAGGAAAGATTATTGATAAGTATGTCACGTATATATTTGAAGAAGGTATGTTCAGTCTTCCAATCGTGAAGGATGAGGAAAGGATGCAAGAAAATGATAAATGCTGGAGGGGGATGCACTATATAATAAAGATACATTAACAAAGGGGTTTTTATAGTCCATTTTGAAAGAGATTCTTAAAATAAGGGGTCACTTTATTTAGCCGTATATGTTTAAAAAAGAGTTTTTTAAATGCCCTCAAAATGCACGTTATATAAGGTGTTCTCAATAGTGCACCCCCTGAGGTTAAATAATGGAAGCATTTGGTAGCAGCAACAAAAAAATGATAGAAGTGGATGTGCATGCTGCAATGAAGTGTACCTATGGGTCACACAAAGCAACCCTATTTTTTGACACATATTTGTTTATATTCCTTTTGTGTGAATAGCAAAGTTGTACGGCCTAGAAAAGACAAGTGTCTTACTTGTAAAGGACATCTCATCCTCGCAATATATCATTGTAAAAGCTTAACCACAATGCCCTATCTTAATGGAAGTTTTGTTTCACATCCCATCCCTATGCATAACTATCAATTGTAAAGGTAAAGCTCTTTGGAATGATTGTCTTGTTGCTCTTTTGATATTGTCTGATATCCCTTAGAGTCTCCGTTCTTCACGGCCTCCATCTCTTTTGTTTTTTTTTTGTTGGTGGTATTGGTGGAGCTAGTTGTCGAGCACATTGAGGAGAGTCATTTTTGTACTTTGTCCTCCGTTCCTCTTGGGGTTGTTGCTCTTCAGGTCTCAACTTGCCTTTCTTCTTCTTTTCACCTTTTTTGACACGCTGGTGCAATCAAATACAATCGGTGATATGAGTAATGCAAAGAGGTGCTATGGGTGTCCACAAGTAAAGGGCAAAGTGCTAGAGCAGGTATGAGGGTCTTGGGAAGGCAAAGGGTAGTGAATATGTATGCTTCGTGTGGGTTTTTGAGCTAAGATGCTCTGCCATGGTGCCTATCTCAGGGTCGGGGTGGGGGGGTCACTACAATAAAAAACTGCAAATCATGTGGGTTCAACAATATGGTTTATTTTAATCTATATTTTTTCACATTTTCACATACAGAAGGGTGTTGATAAAATATTCTTGATTTTTTTTTTACCACATTGAATAGGAAAAGGGTCCCTTTTATTGGTGAAAAATTCATAGCTAAGGGGTTTTATAAATAGCCCTTGACCACACGCGATATATAGGTTTTACATATAGTGACCCCCCCCCGGCCCCCTTCCGAGGTGCCTATCAAAGCTTGTAGGTCCACGTGTCTACAATGCTAGGAATATTTGGCAAGATGTGGTGTGACGGTCCAAAAAGCTCCTCAGACAGTGCTACATGGTGAAAGTTATCTCAGTTAGAAGGTGGGATACTTTGCAGATCCCCAAAGGACTTGGCACATGCAGATGATGGTCAGAGCTAATGTAAGTGGAGAGAATAAAAGTGCCTAAATTGTGGTGCATGTCAGTCTTTTGGGATGGCCAATCAGAGCTCCGATAGGCAAGTTATGGGTCGATGCATTTTTCAAGGGGGCCAGTTCTAGCATGATTTGACTACCTTGATAGGCATGCTGACAGGAAGCTTTCAGAGCTTGCCAGGGTTCCCAAGAGTAGTATGCAGCGGGTAAAGTTGGCTAGAGTTGACGAGATGTCAATCAAAGCTGTGAATGTGAAGTTATGTCCAATTTTTGAGTTGTATATGCTATCACTATGTATGCTTAATGAGGATGAACATATGCAATCTTTTCCATTGGTGATGCATGATAAAGCTAGAATGTGGTTTGAAGAATTGGACAGTGAGCCAAGGCATGCATAGTTGGATCGACGGGCTTGGTTTTGCATGATTTTTGTATGGAGGTGTCTTCGATCGAGATGGATGAAAAACTGAAAGCTCTTAAGCAAGATGTAAGTGAAAATTTTAATATGTTTCTTGATAATTCTGAAGCATGTTGGGTAGAATTAGCGACACCATGCAATTGGCTAGTGGCAATGATGACTTAAAATTGGATAAATTCATGGCGTTCTTGCATCCCAAGGTGCAAGAGAAGATGGAATTTGAAAGCCCAAAGAATAACAATGGTGCAGTGGTGAGGCATGATGGACTACAAGATGATGATCCTACTCAATCGCAAGGCCGTCACGATGTTGTTCAAGAGGAAAATCATGGGAATGATGGTATGGCTATTGCTCCACAATAGTGGGTATGTACAGTCCAGGAAATATCCAAGTAAATGCAAGAATTACGGTCAAGTGTGATGGACACGGGACACCGAAGAGGAGGAAGAGGAAGGGCTAGGACATTTGCTTGGCCGGTGTTATAGTTTTGAAGAAAAGGTTCATTATGTGCCGGATTTCCCACGCCTAGGGAATGAGGGGGTATCTACTCGTTGTGCTCAGTAGAGGTAGAGGCCCACAAGGGCATTTTAATGGCCAAAGGGAGTAGGTAGTTGAGAACTCAATGCCGCCAACTCTGCCAAATAATGGTGAAGTCCCTACGGTCAATATTATTGGTGTGGATAAGCAGGATGTGGATGTTTTGGCTAACAAAAGAGCAAGAGAAGAAAGGAAAACAAAAACTGAGTGGGAAACTAGAGCTCGCAAGTGCAAGGAGAAGGTGTATGAGAGTAGAGAGCAACTAGAGACTAGCAAAAGGAGGAGACAACACAAAATCAAGCATGCAAACTTTCAGATGGGGCGTGGTCATCCCGAGTATGATCTGATAAGTGATGTTTAGAGTCAGAAGGCTAACATTACCTAGGAGGTAGAATACCTCACTTTTCATTTGGGGTTGAAGTAGTGTGTAGAATTTGGCATTCCCATGCTAGTAGTGAAGGGTGATGCACTGCTGGTTATCAAGCAACCTTTAGGCCAATGGCAGGTGAAGAGGGATTCCTTGAAGCATTGTTTTTCTCCATTAAGAAGCTGTTGAAGTTATTTTAAGCCATGCAATTCAAATGTGTTAAGCTAGATAGAACCAAGCGGCAGATCAACCTGCTAGTAGCAAAGCACATGTGCATGTTGCAGGTTTGTGTGTGGAACCTACCACTTATGCAGGTAGAGAGACCTTGAGGGAGATAGAAGACTTTTTGAGCATGGGACAATGTCCAAAAAGATTGTCCAAGCCACAAATGAGGAGAATTGTTTAGAAGGCTTGCAAGTTCATTTTGATTGATTGGCAAAGACCTGATGCCATATGGTCAAGATGGAGTTCTAAGGAGGGTGCTCTACAAAGAGTAAATCGGCGTGTTCTTGGAGAAATTCCATGAGGAGAGTGCCATCAGGGAAAATATCAGGTACTATTTTGGATTCTTAGAATAGTTTTTTGGTGGCCTTCTATTGTCTCGGATACGCACTATTGATGCAAGACATGCCGCGAATGCCAGACTATGGGTGAAAGAAGACGTCTCGTAACTGAGTCACAGGGGGCTATCATAACCCAAAATGCTTTGTAGAAGTGGGGTTTGGATGCCATTAGTCCACTCCCTAAGTCAAAGGGCAGTAAGAAGTACATTTTGGTAGCCATAGACTACCTTACCAAGTGGGTTGAGGCCAAGATGACTAAGAGGTAAATGTGTACAGAGTAGACCAATTTGTCTTTGATTTCACTTGTCACCATTTTGGAGTGCCTTGGGTGCTCATTTTTAATAGAGATTAGGGGTTTCAAAGCTAGCTGATGCGTGCATTACTAGAGAAGTTGGGAATTCAACATCAATTTTCTTCACCCTATCACCCCCATTGTAATGGTCTAGTAGAGAGTGCCAACAAGAAGATCATCAAGATGCTTACAAAGTATGTGTAAAATCAGGAAACAGAGTGGAAAGCTAATCTTGAGAAGTATATAAGGGCATACAAGAGATCCTACAAGGTGACTACAAACTTTACTCCATTTGAGATGGTCTATGGCAAGGAGGCAGTGCTACCAGTGCATGCTCAATTGGGAGTTGTGAAGGGTATGTGGCATGTCAATGCTACTCAGTAGGATGTTTTGTAGCATTGAATTGATAGACTTGAAGCCTTGCAGATGAATAGGGAGGTAGCGAAGGATTACTATGTGAAGCAGCGGGAAAAGAGGGTTATAAAGTTCAATCAGAACCTTCAGGACAAGAAGATACAAGAAGGAAACGTGGGGATGAAGTATCAAAGATACTTTGATTTCACCTTCTAGAAGAAGTTCAAGAAAAAGTGGACAGGTCCATATAAAGTGCATAAATCTTTTCCTAATGGGACATATCATTTGATGTGGGCAAATGGAAAGTTTTTTAGGCACAGGGTGAATGGTGTGCGGCTCACGCTCTACTTTGACAAGAGTTCAATGCATAATGTGTATCAAATTGTGGTCAAGGGGGTTGGGCAAACCACCTAGAAAAGGATGGTGTTGAGATAAATCTTTGTATATACCTTGTGAATATTGTTGCAATATTTTATTTTGCTTGATTTTTTGCTAGATGGTGCAGTTTTGAGGTTCAATAAGAATGTTTGTGAACATGAATGTTCAATAAGGGGATTGGGCAATGATGGTGAAACCAAGGGCGGTTGGTGTTGTGAGCAGGGCAAAGTGGTGCTATGGGTGTCCACAGGTGAAGGGAAAAGTGCTAGAGTAGGTATGAGGGACTTGGGCAAGCAAAGGACAACGAATATGTATGGTTAACACTAGTTCTGTAATCGGAGACTCAAATGTCCCGAGACACTAAAGTGTCCTGTTTTTCTAGCAACTTGTCATAATTATTTGGTGAATCGAGAAAAAACATTAATAGGGTACGTTCATATCTTAGGTCATCTATGAGGTGAAGAACATAGCCAAATTTTACTTTTAAAAATTACCAGCAAATTAAGATTATAATGATAAGTTTTAAGATGAAAAAATCATAGAAATTTAGTGCACTTTTTACAAAATTTTCATAAATTGAACATAACTTCTCATCAAAATAAGATTTTGCATAGATTTTTTCAAGGTGTATGGATAGGAAAAAACTTATTATAGCAAGAAATTGAGCTTCATAACCTAGTTATGGGACAAGATTTTTGTTATAATCAAAAGAACAAAATCTTGAAAATGCTGACAAAGAGGAAACTTTTGGTCTTTCAAGCCCTCTTTCATTAACATGATGAGGTTATGGGACAAAACCTAAGGTGTATAATGTACCTATAGGTCTATACCCATCAACTAAGCATTTTTCAAGGGTTCAAACTCATAGGAATCTTGTAATTTAAGCTCATTTAAAAAAATTATAGTGCGTAATTTCTTGCAAAAACAACATTGCTATGAAAAACTAATGAAACTGTGTATATAAATCCCCCAATTGTGTCCATATGAGGTATTTGTATACAAATAAGTGAGATGAATGGAAAAATCCAAAAGTGGACTTTAGTTTAAGGCTTATTTTTTTATAAATAAAACTTCATAATTACAACATACGCAGTTTTTTGGATATGCCATAAATCACCAAATGTGGCTTGCATAACCATTAAAAATTATCACCTTATGTAATGGAGTCATAGATCTAGTATATATGCATCATAAGACATTGTAAATTTAGATGAACTAAATGTTTTTTGTGATTGTTAATTGAATTTGTGAACGTTGCATATTTGACCCACAGGACTTTGTGTATTTAATTCTAGTCACAAAAGATTTTTTTCTCACATGACAATTGCAAAAATATCAAACACATATATAAGTAGCTACCACGGATTATTGCATGCACCCTACTCATTTTTCTCTTAGGCTAGAGTACGAGTTTTAATGAAACATTGAATGCTGTTTTGTGTAGGTTCTTTTCATGAGTGTAGTCACTATTGAGGTTATGATCAAAAGTGAGGGATTATAATTTCTATGAGTACTTTGAATAACATTTTATAAGTTTGCAAAAGCATTCCTTGAGATAAGGTCTAGATTTCATGTACCATTTTATTTAAATTTGCAAAAAAAGGACACTTTAGTGTCCTTTTTGGCACCAAACTAGTGTTAATGTGGTTTATTGAGCCAAAGTGCTCTATCATGGTTCCTATCAAAGGTGGTAGGTTTAGGTGTCCAGAGTGATAGGAACATGTGGCAAGATGTGGTGTCAAGGTGCTTTGCAAGCCAGTGAAGACGGCTCCTAAAAAATGGAACTACATGGTGAAAGATCACTCAATTAGAAGGTGGGATGCTTTACAGATCCCTGATAGACTGGCACATGCAAATGGATGGTCAAAGCTGATGTAAGTGGATAGAAAATAGAATCAAAGTGCCTAAATTGTGGTGCATGCTGGCCTTTTTGGAGCGCCAATTGGAGCTCCGATGCACAAGATCTGGGTCGATGAAGTTTTCGAGGGGGCCAATTTTGGCATGATTTGATCGCCTCAAATAGGCATGGCGATAGGAATCTTTTTGGGCTTGCCAGGGTTTGCAAGATTAATATGCAATGGGTGAAGTTAGCTAGAGTTGAATGGCACGTCAAACAAATCCATGCATGTGAATCTATGTGCAGTTGAAGTTGGCAAGCAACCACGGCAATGAGGGATCTGAGAGTTTTTGTCCAATTTTGGGCTCGTCGTTCAAGGGCATGAGTGATTCAAAATTTTGAGCAAGAGTTGGGAGTCAAGGTTGGAAAGGGGTGGGTTTTTGAGGGGGTTTTACAAGAGTCCTGTTGGATTAGGGGACAATGAGATAGTGAAGCCTTAAAATGGCATAAACGTGGTTGTTTTCCCAAAGTAGTGGTAACCTCTATAAAGTCCACAAGGGTTGCAACCCACTGGAAGGTGCCACATGGAATAAAGATGTACCATATGCATTGAGGATTGCCCAAAAGTGCTGGTATATATATAACATGAGCCCCCGCATAAAGCACCAAAGGGAGTGAGAGGGAAGCTCCCCTGGCCTCCTTCCTCACGCCCCTTGCGTGAGCCCTACTTGGGGAGCACACGGTGCTCAATGGTGGCGGTTGCGGGTGTCCGCAGTGGTGCGGTGGGGGTTTGGGGTGCCATAGCCATTGGTGGCAGTTTGGTGTTGAAGCTCATGGGATGCTTTCCGATGGAGTCCCGTCGCCATTGTTTTAGTTGAGGGTGTAGTCGCATATGTTTGAGCACTATCACTAACGCTAGTGCTCTTGACTCACGCATGAGGAAGAGATAAGCTTCTGGGCAAAAGGATAGCTCTACAAGGGGAACAGTCCTCCAAGTTGCTAAATCAAGCGTCAGAAAGGGACATTGGTAATAAGGTTGCCAAAAATGGGTGGGCATCTCTATAATTTTTTTATAAAAAAAATCATTTTTGGGGTTTTTTTCAAAGTTTTGAAAAGTTTTTTCCTTTGGAGCTTGAAGGAGGTGTTTTCTCGAAATCTGGCCATGGTTTTGGTGCTCGTGATGCTGTAAATGGTTTTTTGAGCAATATCGAGCGGTTCTTTTTGTCATGTGCGAATACAAAAACTGTATGTAGATTCCTTCTTGAAAATGTGATTTATCTCTATGGATGTGTGGGAAAGATAGCTGCAGATAGAGGAGAACTGGATGCTGAATAAGCAAGGGAATTCTTCTCTCGGATGGGCATCAAACTAGCCTTAACTTGCACTATAAACCAGAGGGAAACAAAAAGAATGAAAGAGGGTACCCTCCAATGTAATGGAATTGGCCTATTTAACCTGAGAGTAGCGGAAATTAATGCAGTACTTTTGAGAAATGACTTTGTGAGCATAGCGGGTGAACATAATTGAAGATAGAAACATAATCATAGCAATTAGTTAACTTGGCATGAACAATACTTTTGCAAGAGAGAGAATTTAGAGAACATGACAACATTTGAGGACCATATTTATGTGGAGCTAGTCCCCTCTCCAATAGGCATTTGTATTATGATTTCTCCCATTAAGAGAGACTTGTTACAACACAATCTTTGTGTTCCTTGTAACCTAGGTGATGCAATGAAGATGGAAAGCTTCATGCATCACAAGAATAACATAAACTTGAACAAAGCTTTAACTATCCCAAGCCTCAGTCCCAAGACCTCAAACACCTTCGAAGGTGGAGGAAGCTAGCAGGGAATGAGGGTAGGGAAGAGGAAGAAGAAACATTTCATAGGAGAAAGAATTAGTTCCTCACTTATCATAACTCTTCTTGCTAGCATACATAATACAATAGTAATGAAGAAGAAGGAGATGGCAAGCTTAAGCATTGAAGCATGGCTCTTGGTTGGATTTGCACTCCATAGCCAAGAGTGTTGGTGTAGGCTCTCAACCTCTTCTTGCTTGGAGAAGGAGAGGGAGCTCTTGCACTTTACATAGCACACAATGAGAGTGTTTGTGACTGTGTGTGGGTAGGTATACCCCCTAAGCAACCCCCTAGCTTGCTTGGGTCGACCCCCCTTGTAGCTCATTCTTGAAGCTCATTGGACCCCTCCAGGCCTAGCCAATCACAAGCAAGAGGCATTACAAGCAGCAAGGGTAGTCTTAGGACAAGTGTCCCTCTTTCCCCTTTGAGAGAGAGGACTTGATAAATGAAAAATCAATTAATTAAATCTCCTAAATTATCATTGGACCCCTTGGTTGGCCAACCAATAGGCTTCAAGCACATCATGAGGGCAACATGAGGAGGAACTTGAATAGTGTCCCTTTTGCTTTCTTTGTACCATGCATGCCTTGTGTGAGTGTGTGGGTGTTCTCTCTCATCCCTCCTCTTGTAGGGCTTGCCCCTTCCTTGTAGGGATTGAATCTTGACCTTTTGACACCTCAAGCCCCTCATGCATAGGCCCAGTTCCCACTGACGAAGGAAATTTGGAATGGCGGCCTCTACACCAAAACAAACTCCATTGCGCCACAAGGGAAATGAGATAAGGGCACCACCTAGTCTTGGAAGCGTGGGCTAGGACCGCTACACAACGAGAGAGAGAGAGAGAGAGAGAGAGAGAGAGAGAGAAAAAGAGAGAGAGAGAGAGAGAGAGAGAGAGAGAGAGAGAGAGAGAGAGAGAGAGAGAGAGAGAGAGAGATCACTATGAATGAAGCATTAACCTTAGTGTGTGTACAAGGAATGGATGACTTCAAACACTCCCAACACAAATAGTCATGTACATTACCAAACAACCACTCAAGGATTAGCCAAGATCACATTAAGCACTCTCACACACATATAAAAGATTTCTCTTAATTAACATAAGTAGGAGGAGGAGAGGTTACCAGCATGAAACAATTTGCACTCTAGAATGTGCAAGAATAGAGTGAATGAATAAGCTTAGGGGCTCATGGTGAGTGATACAAAGACTCAATGGGGCTGAGGGAGGCTTGAAATTACAAAGGGGAAGGCCTCTTTATATAGGAAAGAGAGTGATTAGGAGTGAGGTTAAGATCCAAGTGTAATTTGTACAAATGAAGCTTGATTAGGGACATTCAACCAATGAAGAAGCTCCTTCCAAGCGATTTGTTGACCAATTAGCTCCATCATTACTTATGTTGTCTTCACTCCTTCCTCCATAGCTTGAGTCCAAGAGCTTCCTTATTTTAAAATGTAAAGAATCTACATAAAATCAATACATATCTAGTAATAATAGAAAGGGGTTGAATGAGAACTTATGAATTACAACAAGATTAAGCATGACTTGAGAGGTGATTAGAAGAGGAATTTTGATGGGTTTTTGAGCTTGAGAGAGAGGAGGAAGGAGAGGAGGGTGAGAAGACTAATGGCTGATTTTTAGAGAAGGTATCAATGTGGAAAAGGAAGGGTGTGTGTGTGTAAAGGTAGAGGGGGTGGTCTCCACCACATTTGAAAAAACTAGCGTCCGCCATTTTGGCCATATCTCCTAGACCGTAGATAAAAAAATTATAAAAAAAATATGGTCAGAATTTCCAGCTCATCAGCTACAACTTTGATGAAGACAACTTTTCTTGGATCGGAGTGGAAGTATTTTTTAAAAAATCAATAAAAGCATGTGTCTGGTTCCTTCCTTTACCAAGTCTTCCACTTGGGTCCCATTTGTTTGAATCATCATATGGCTCCAAAGCCATGATGATATGAGCCACTCATGACCCTTGAATCATGGGTACATGGCTCCACATTCACATCATATCTTTTCTTTTCACATTTACATATTTTCCCTTCCCTTTACCACTAGGTTCTCCCTCTACCTTTCACCTCCGGTGAACTAGTCAAGAAAAAATTCCTATCAAATCATTTTTTCTTAATTTTTCCAAGAGGTTGTTCTCACTCTTTATTTTATTGTAAACCTCTAGAAGCAAGGAAAACCAACAAAATATGATAAACAAAAATTTGTGATAGGCTCGGATCATAGCCCCCCCAAACCTGGCTAGGGGTATTTATGCCTCTAGCCTACTTTCTTTGATCTTGAACTGACCTTATCCTGATGTGATAAGGCTTTAGACGCCATCCATTTGTCCTGGTCTTGTGCACTTTACCATCAATGTCTTGAAGTCTGTAAGAGCCATTTTTGAACTTTTTGGTGACCAAGAACGGGCCTTCCCATCGGAAAAGAAACTTTCCATCCTTACGAGTGTCGAAGCGATTGTCATATCGAAGCACCAGAGATCCCTTTTTGATGTCTTTGGATGCTAGCTTTTTGTTGAACTTTTCTCTGCGCTTCTCTGCTTCTTGAGAATAGTGGTTGATGGCTTCTTCACGATCCAATTGCAGCCTCTCTAGATCCATGATCCTTTGATGTAATTTCTCCTTTTGAGAGCCTACCTGGCTACCCAATATTCGAAGACTTGTTAACTTCACTTCAATGGGCAAAAGCGCCTCCTTTCCATAAACCAAATGAAAGGGTGTGTACCCTAATGTGGTTTTGAAGGAGGTTCTATAGGCCCATAGAGCTCCATTTAGGTGTTTGTCCCAATCTTGGCGCCTGGCATGTACCTGTTTGGTGAGAATTTTGCAAATGATTCCGTTTACCTTTTCCACCAAACCATTGCACTGAGGGTAGTAAGGAGTAGAGTGTTGATGCTGAATATTTAGCTTCTTCATGAGTTCTCCTACCAAGTCTGCTCTAAACCCTGGTCCTCTATCAGATAGTATTTCAAGAGGGGTGCCAAACCGGCAACAGATGTGGTCAAAGATGAACTGACTCACATCCTTAGTAGTAATTCTATTGGTCGGCATAGCCTCAGCCCATCTAGTCATGTAGTCTACTCCCATGATGATGTACTCTTTACCTGACTGAGTGCGTGGTAGAGGCCCTATGGCATCAATTCCCCACTTCTCAAAGGGCCCATATACCTTTATTGGGTTCTGAGGTTCAGCTATGAGCCGTCGTGGTCCAGCTTTCTGACATTCATCACATGTTTGACACCAGTATTTGACATCACGATGAAGACTTGGCCAAGTAAACCTAGCTTGTAGAACCTTTCTACTAGTGACGTCGTGTGCAAAGTGTCCTCCGCACATATCATCGTGACAAGCTTTTAAAATCTCTTCAATTTCACTCTTCAAAGGCACTCTCCTAAGCACACCATCCTTACCAAGACAATACAAGTCATCATTTACTATGCGATACCTGGTAGCCTTCCTAGCTAACCATCGCCTTTCCCCTGCATTCAAGTGTTTAGGAGCCTCTCCTTGCTCCAGAATGTGCATAATATCTTCCAAGTCCTCCTTGCCTTGCTGAAGTGGAAGTTTGATGGCCACTGCTCCCACTATTGACTCATTTAACTTTGATGATGCTAGGTGGTCTGCATCCTTATTCTGGTCTCTTGGCACATGATGTACTTGTGCCTCCCTAAATCTCCTCATAAGAGCTTTTGCTTCTCTCATTTTAGTAGAGAGACGGGCATTTTTGCAAGCCCATGTACCTTGCATTTGCCTTACCAAAAGCATGGAGTCACCAAAAGTGTTTAATCTCTTAATTGAATTATCGAGGCACCAACAAAGGCCATGAATTAGAGCATGATATTCTGCTTCATTGTTGGAGTGGACATCTTCTAGAGTGATCCCTTCACCATGGATCCTCTCTCCCAATGGAGATAAGACCACGATGCCTGCAGCTGCCTTATCCTTGGTTCTCTTGTATGCTCCATCAAAGTAGAGGCTATAAGCATTGACCAAATCCTCTGGAGCTGGAGGTGGTGGAAGTTCCTTTCTCTTCAAATGGAAAACTTTTTCATAGCACTTGTTTGTTAAAATGTCGGCTAAGCATGCTCGAGTTGTTCTTTCAACCTGTATTGTATAATCAAACTCTTGAAGTCGCACCACCCACTTTGCTATTTTGTCAGAGATTTCCATATGTTGTAGTGCATAGGGAAACATATCCTCCACAGTGATAATTACAAACCTCTTCGGCAGCAAGTATGGCCGAAATTTGGTTACCGCAAACATGAGAGCTAACACTAGCTGTTCCATCAGGGTGTAGGCCTTCTCTGTGTTTTCCATGAGGCGGCTAGCAAAATACACAGGCCTCATAAAGGATGTTTTTGGATCTTTTTGTAGGAGGGCAGCACCAATGGCTTCTTCTCCCACACTAGGGTTTACAAAGAATGTTTCTTCCCAACAAGGTTGGAGGATTATAGGGAGTGACCCTAACATTTTTTTAATCTCTCTAAAATGCCCATCACTTTCTTCACTCCAAACAAGCGTCTCTTGACGAGTCAGCTGTTGTAGAGGAAATATCACTTGGGAGAGTAAGTGTATGAATCTACTCAAATATCTTAGCTTTTGCAAGAAAGAGATTAATTGTTTGATGGAAGTTGGGGAAGGTAGATTTAGCAACGTTTCTATCTTTTCAGGATCTACCTCGATTCCGTCAATGGACACTACATGTCCTAATAGTGTAACCGTGCTTTCGCCAATGTGACATTTGTCCTTGTTTAGTTGTCCACCCAGCTTAGCTAAACGAGTAAATCCTTCATCAATCTTGCCGAGATGCATACTTTTGGAGCTGTAAATACAAAAGTCATCTATGAAAACCCTTATGGACTTACCAAAGTAAGGTTGGAAGACCATGTTCATGAATCGTTGAAAGGTGGCTGGAGCGTTGGTGAGACCAAAAGGCATGACTCGAAATGCAAAACATCCCCATGGTGTGATGAAAGTAGTCTTTTTCTGGTCCTCCTCTGCAATGCGTATTTGAAAGTAGCCAGAGTAGCCATCACACACTGTGTATCTCTCATGGCCTACTACTTCATTTAGAATCTCATCTTGAAATGGGAGAGGGAAGTGGTCCCTCTTTGTTGCAGCATTTAGTGGCTTGTAATGCACGCACACTCGCCATTTGCCATTCTTCTTTGGCCTCACCACTACAGGGGAGACCCATTCTGAATCTTCTACTGGGTATATGAATCCTGCTTCTAAGAGTCTCTTCACCTCAGACAACAGTGCATTTTGTTGCACAACTCCTAATCTTCTTAGTTTTTGTACTACTGGCTTGCTCCCTTCTTTTAGATGGATATGATGCTTCACTGCAGTGACACCTGTAATGTGAGTGTAATCAGAAATAAACAATGATGCATGCTTCTTGAGAACATTTACATAACCCTCCTTTTCTTCTTCCTTTATATCCTTGGATAACATCTCCTCTAGGCCGGCATCCCACACATTCTCCATTTGGATCCTTGGGTTGTCTTCTGATGAGGTAGTTTCCTTTATGGTGACGCCCATGACTTCGAGAGTGCTATCACTCTCTTCACTTGAACTCTCTTCCTCGTCCATGGATGAGGAGCATCCACTTGAGCTCCACTCATCAGTTGACGTCTCTAGTTCAAGGTTCTCTTGTCGCCCATTCTTTAGGTTATAAACCACCTTCCGACTATGGCCACCCATGCGAGGCCTCAACTCCAAGTCTCCTGTTGCCCAATATTGCCTAGCTCCTATACCCATGAGCCAAGGTCGTCCTAAAATAAGGGGGTATCCTTCTTCCTTTACTGGCATCACATAAGCATCAACCTCTGTAGTGATTCCAAAAACAGAAACTCTCAAAGATTTCACTACACCCACACAAGTGACAGAGACATTATTGGCCATTTTTGCCCTAAAGTTTGATGATTCCATTACCTCTAAACCCAATTGATGCATTAGCTTCTCTGTCATGACACAAACCTCTGCTCCACTGTCAATGTAAGTTTTTGGAATCCGTTGTCCCTTGATTTGAGCCTCCACCAAAGGCACTATATCCTTGAGACCATATGCTTTGATTACACTTACTAGCTTACTTCGCTTTGCCCTCGTGCTCACCATTTTTGACCATTGTCGTCGAAGCTTTGGGGAGATATGAAGTAGTTGTGGCCAAGTAATCTTTGGTCCTTGAGAACTCACATCAGCTGTCAAGTCATAAGGTTGTGTCCGAGATCCCATAGGGAAATCAGAGATGTCAATTTGAGACCTAGTACGGGTCTTTCTCTTCTTGGATTCATCTTTAGTTGCCCGGGATGTACTTGCTTCATTGCTTGCATCCTTGCTTGTTTCTTTACCTACTTCATCTTGGATACGCACACGTTTGATAGGCATTGTAGCCACTTCATCTATCTTCATCTTCCCTTTAGCTATTTCTTCCTGGTTGCTTCTGCCCTTGAGGACCTCCTCCGTCCTTATGATGCTCACATTTGGTTGAGTAGCAGTGTCTTGAGCTTGAGCACTAGGTGGCTGCAAAATTTGAGGTTGCTGTTGCTCTTGTGCTTGAGCTCTAGCACGGGGAGGACTTACTTGTTGTCGAGGACCTGTGACAGGGTAGTCATATCTTCTGGGATGAGGGAAATTATACATGCCGTGGCCATTTTCCCCACAATTGTAACACAACATTTCCCTTGCTTGTCGTCGCATTGGTGGCCGATTCCCACCATTTCCCTCAATAGGCCTTCTTGCACCTTGCACAAGATTTACTCTGAACCCCTCTAGCTGGTTTGTGAGATTGTTTATTTGTTGGAGCATATCTTCTTGTTGACCTCTATTGAGGTCTAGTGCATTAGGCACATTTGGAGGTATGTGAGAAGCTTCCGTAGTTGTGATATTGCCTCCCAAAGCTAGCTGGCCAACTTGGGCTTGATAGAGAATCTTTCTATTCTTTTCCCTAGCAATTCTTAAGGCATCTTCAAAAGCATTTGGAAATTTGCTCTTTACCTTCTCCCTTAGCAAGGGGTACAAACCTGAGATAAATCGATCCTTTTGGAGGCAATTGGGAGCTCGCTCACCAGGGTTTAGTGAGTTTGACCATTGCCCCCAAAGTTTCAGAAAACCTTCCTCATAGGTTGCATAACCATGAGGGTCAACTTGATGAAGGGCCAGAAGCCGTTGCCATAGTTCTTCTGCCGAATTGGCTCGTTGAAATCTTCGTAGGAAAGCCGCCTTCAATCCCTCCCAATCAATTCTTTGGGTTGGATCTAGAGCCTGGAACCATACCCTAGCTTCCTCTTTGAGCACCAAAGAAAAAGCTCTCAATTTCAATGCTTCGTCATCCCTCCCAAAGAGAAGGAAAACCATCTCCAAGTTATCCAAAAAATCCCCAGCATTTTCCCCACTACGCCCACAAAAATTTGGGAAAGCCATCATAAAAGTGGGTTGCCTTCCTCTCAATACAGCACAAAGATGAAAACGTCTAGGCCCAAATCATATCTTATTAAGGGTAGAATAAATGGATTGATAGATGCATTAATCTCAGCTAGACGACGAGGGCCTAGTAAGTTCCTTATGATGTTTTGGAACCTAAGCTTTGTGCTAGCTATTATATGCACAGTTTGTCTAGCAAGAGGTTGGAAAGGTCCATATAAATCCCTATGATTCATGGAGTATGCTTAAAGCAAGATGAAGATGTGAACATCAAAAGATACATTATACTCCAAAATAGGAAATATTATAGGGTCAGGGGACAACAATATCTCTCTCAACCTCTCAGCTCCAAAATAGAAGACCAATCTTTGTTGGAAAAAAATCTTTCTATCAATGCGCACATTTACCCTAATATTCTGAACTGATTGAAAGTTGTAGAAAATGGGATTATTCATTGGTGCATTAATTACAAACTTCCATGAAGCACTTCATTGAAGTTGAGCTCTCTTGGATCCCACCATTTGAGAGATGCGAAGAATTTGCTCACCAGTGATTAGCCTAGCTTTGGTGTGACCATCTTCAGCTTTGTAGAGTTCATAGGGTTCGATGGCTACCCTCTCAACCACCTTGAGCCTTCTTGCTAGTAGTAGTTGGAGTGCATCACCATATGTAGCCTCTTGCCAATACCACACCCCATTGATGTGTAGCTCCCCCTCCAAAAACTTGTTAATACCCGAGTTTGAGAGTGCTTTCACCACCTGAAGTCGAGGCTTCAAAGGAAGTGTCTTCACACTAGCCACAAAGCACTCAACACAATTTTTTGACCTAGGGACTTGATGATTACAAGATTTTCCTTGAAGAAAAGAAGGATGTGTGTAGTTAACTCTCTTTACCCGCATACGTGCCGTTTGTCGATAAAGACGCTTCTTTTCTCGAGCTTCTTGGGGAGACCATAGTGGAAGTCTCGGAGAATTTGATGGATCTTCCTTCATAGGATTGATAGAGCGCTGCTTGAGAAATCCTCCGTGGGGGCACCAATTTATGACGAAGGAAATTTGGAATGGCGGCCTCCACACCAAAACAAACTCCATTGCGCCACAAGGGAAATGAGATAAGGGCACCACCTAGTCTTGGAAGCGTGGGCTAGGACCGCTACACAACGAGAGAGAGAGAGAGAGAGAGAGAGAGAGAGAGAGAGAGAGAGAGAGAGAGAGAGAGAGAGAGAGAGATCACTATGAATGAAGCATTAACCTTAGTGTGTGTACAAGGAATGGATGACTTCAAACACTCCCAACACAAATAGTCATGTAGATTACCAAACAACCACTCAAGGATTAGCCAAGATCACATCAAGCACTCTCACACACATATAAAAGATTTCTCTTAATTAACATAAGTAGGAGGAGGAGAGGTTACTAGCATGAAACAATTTGTACTCTAGAATGTGCAAGAATAGAGTGAATGAATGAGCTTAGGGGCTCATGGTGAGTGATACAAAGACTCAATGGGGCTGAGGGAGGCTTGAAATTACAAAGGGGAAGGCCTCTTTATATAGGAAAGAGAGTGATTAGGAGTGAGGTTAAGATCCAAGTGTAATTTGTACAAATGAAGCTTGATTAGGGACATTCAACCAATGAAGAAGCTCCTTCCAAGCGATTTGTTGACCAATTAGCTCCATCATTACTTGTGTTGTCTTCACTCCTTCCTCCATAGCTTGAGTCCAAGAGCTTCCTTATTTTAAAATGTAAAGAATCTACATAAAATCAATACATATCTAGTAATAATGGAAAGGGGTTGAATGAGAACTTATGAATTACAACAAGATTAAGCATGACTTGAGAGGTGATTAGAAGAGGAATTTTGATGGGTTTTTGAGCTTGAGAGAGAGGAGGAAGCAGAGGAGGGTGAGAAGACTAATGGCTGATTTTTAGAGAAGGTCTCAATGTGGAAAAGGAAGGGTGTGTGTGTGTAAAGGTAGAGGGGGTGGTCTCCACCACATTTGAAAAAACTGGCGTACGCCATTTTGGCCATATCTCCTAGACCATAAATGAAAAAATTATAAAACAAATATGGTCAGAATCTCCAGCATATCAGCTACAACTTTGATGAAGACAACTTTTCTTGGATCGGAGTGGAAGTATTTTTTAAAAAATCAGTAAAAGCATGTGTCTGGTTCCTTCCTTTACCAAGTCTTCCACTTGGGTCCCATTTGTTTGAATCATCATATGGCTCCAAAGCCATGATGATATGAGCCACTTATGACCCTTGAATCATGGGTACATGGCTCCACATTCACATCATATCTTTTCTTTTCACATTTACATATTTTCCCTTCCCTTTACCACTAGGTTCTCCCTCTACCTTTCACCTCCGGTGAACTAGTCAAGAAAAAATTCCTATCAAATCATTTTTTCTTAATTTTTCCAAGAGGTTGTTCTCACTCTTTCTTTTATTGTAAACCTCTAGAAGCAAGGAAAACCAACAAAATATGATAAACAAAAATTTGTGATAGGCTCGGATCACCACCACAAGCTTGGCCCTTAAGCACATTAAGATTGGGTTGGGTTCTCACTCAAGTGAGACCCTAGCATCTCAAGAATGTCAATCATCAAGCACCTCAAGCATCTCAAGCACCTCAATCATCAAGCACCTCAGGAACCTTGCATGACAAGCACCTAGAGCTGGGTCGGGTTCCTGCCTCAAGCTCAACCCTAGTTTACCTAAGGTCAAAGGCCTTTTACACACATTAATGGAGGTCTTCAATGAAGCTAGCCCTAAGGTCCTATGCTCCATTGGTTAGCCTTGCTCTTTGATAGACCATCTCTCATTTGGGTCCCTTTACCATTGGCCCCGTGTTGAGATAGATCTATAAGCACATGGCTATATCTTAACCCTCGTTCCCGTTTATTCTCCCACATTAAGTGATTAGTTTAATAGGAGAAAATCATTTGGGTTGGTTGGATATTAGATATTAGATTTTATGACATCCAATAACTAAAGCTATGGCTAAGTCCTGTGAAGGTAAGACTAGAGAGTGACCAAGGCTACTACGATTTTCATTTTGATAGTAAGACACATAGTTCAGTCATTGGCTATATGCTTGTTGAATTGATGTATGTTCAAAAATTTCTGATCCCAATTGAAGAGCTAGTCCTTAGATGGAATGCATTGCCATGGGAAGATGGAATGAATAGAGAATATGGAATGATTAGAGAAGACCTTCTTACATTTCACATACAAAAATTGGAAAGAAGGCTTGAAGACATTGAGCTTGAAAAAGCTCAATTAAAAGATGCAAGGTTGAAAAACAAAGGCGAATTTCACAAGAGACATAGGCTTAGACCAAAAGCTATCGAAGAAGGTGATTGGATGTTGGTGTATGATAGTAGCTTTAAACACCAGAACTCTACAATAAGGAATCTTGCAAAGAGATGGTTTGGTCCTTATATTGCTAAGCATGCGCATGGAAATGCAACTTATACCTTGCGTGAGTTAGATGGGGCAGAAATGAAATTTTCGATTTCAAAAAAAGGGTTAAATTGTTCAAATAAGAGGGAATGTTGATTTATTTAATGCACAACTGAGTGAACAGAATGATGGATCCAACTATACACAAACTGAGGATGAAAGTGTCTAACTATGAATTTTGATGCTTAACAATTTACCAAGAAATTGTGACAACGTCTACACCAATGTTGAACATCAACATGGAAGCTTGCCGAAACAGACTCCACAAGCAAAATCTTCTTTATAATTAGTTCTTGGGCAAAATGACCACTACATGATTTTTCATGCAAACCTTTTAGAATGGCTAGAATTTCCTTAATTGTTGTTACTCTTTTTCACTCTTGGTCCTTTCCTCTTTGATAGAGGGTGCCTTCTAGGAAGAGATATGAACTTTCCTTCTTTATGAGCCTCCTCTTCTGATTTTTTTGTAAATCCTTGTGGAAACTTGCCCTCCAAAATAATTGGTTCACTTGGTGGCTCTCCTTTGCAGGGCTTAAGTAGGCTTACATGAAAGGCATTGTGTATGAGCCAATGGTTGGGCAACTTGAGTTGATAAGCCATCTCATTGATGGGCTTCAAGATTTGGAAAGGACCATAGTATCTTTTTGCTAGTTTAGCATAATACTTTTGATGGCCCGTACGATTTTTTCCCGTATTTTGCCTTAATCGAGCCTTAGGAAACTTAGTAAGACCCAATCATTTTGTTTTAACATTAAGGCTCTTCTGTGCTTATCAACAACAACTTTTTGCCTTTGTTGAGAGATGGATATAGCTTCCTTAATCTTTTGAAAAGATTCTTGTAGGTCACGGCTATACTCATCGGCAGTGAAGATCTTCCCATGTACTTTGAGTAGCAAGGGACTTTTAGGTCTTCCCTCAATGATCTCAAAAGGTGCTTTTTCCGTAGAAGTATGGACAGTATTATTATAGGCATACTCTACAAGAGGTAAGTACTTTTCCCATTGTGAGCATTGATCTAATTTGGTAACATAAGTCTTGAGTAGATCGAGTATCGTAAGATTGGCTATCTCACTTTGGCCATCCGTTTGTGGGTGATAGGCGGAAGAGAAATTCAATCTTGTTCCTAGATTTTCAAAGAGACCTTTCCAAAAAATACTGGTCATTCAAGGATCTCTATCTGACACGATGGATGTGGGTAATCCATGGTGCTTGAAAATCTGAGATATGAAGAGAGTTGCCATTTGATGTGCCTTAATAGTCTTTTTGACAGGAATAAAATGTGCTTGCTTGCTAAACCTGTCGATTATTGTCCATATTCCTGTATTCCCATGGATAGACTTGGGTAATCCAAAGATGAAATCCATGGATATACTCTCCCATGGTGAATTTGGGATAGGAAATGACTGGAGTAATCCAGTTTGCTTCCCTCTAGTATCATACTTGGTCTTTTGGCATACTACACATTTTGAAATATACTCTTGTATGTCCACTTTCATGGTAGGCCAATAGAAGTATGTCTGTACTCCTCGGAGAGTAGGTTGAATACCTCTATGCCCTGCATATGGGATTCATACATAACTTTCTCACGAAGGGAATGTGTAACACATAGCCTATTGCCATAAAGAAAAAAACCATCCTGCAAGGTGAATGGTTCCTCTTTCTTCCCTAAAGCAAGGGCTGACATTATGTCTCTAAAGTCAGGGTTAGTAGCATACTCATCTATCATAGAAGATAGATCATTGTGAGTAGCTATAGACACCGCATTAACTTTTGGTCGTCGTGAAAGTGCATCGGCCACTTGATTGTGCTTACCAGCAATGTGAGCAATATGAAAATTAAATTGCGGAAGAAAATTTTCCCACCTCATTTGTTTGTCAGAAATCTTGGTTTGCTTCATGAAATACTTGAGACTTTGGTGATCGGTTTGTAGAATCAATGGAGTCCCCAATAAGTAGTGCTTTGTGGGACGCATGTCTAACCTTACCATCCTATCTTATTGCAATATTAGCAAAAACCACTATTAATTTGTCAAACCATGGGACGAAGCTGACTCGACTAGTGCATAGAGGCTACAAGAGGTTGTCAATCTCTTGAAAAACAACTAACAACTCGCATCTAACTCAAGTGGCTGAAATCACCAAAAGCCAATCACTCATTGACAAGCAAATCACATCTGTTACAACATCAAATGACATACAAACGTAACGAAACTTCTAGGACAAGTTTATAAGACCTAAGGACACATGCCTATGGCCTCAAACCCCACTTTAGGTCAAGTTTCAAAATCGCGATTATTAGCAGCAGTGGATTTTTGACCTAGCAATGATGCCCCAATACCCCGCCTATGCTTAGTTTTCGATTTAAAAGTGTAAATTTCTAGTTGATCCCAAAAGCTACGAAATACTGTGAATGGCTTACGTCAATGCGCAAAGCTCTTACCTGCGGTTGCAATGCAACAAACGCAATCGCAATGTGACAATCGGGGAGGGAGTAGGAAGCGCGAGAAGGAGAGGAGTGAGCGCCATTAGCTCATGCTGTGTATTTCTTATCCAAAACGTATAAAAAACTTACAAAAATTGGCTTTTATACCTTAGCCAAGGTTTTTGAGTGGTCAAAACTAATAATCTGGAGTTCTACCAAAGCAGGGAATTGACTGGCTGATACAATCTGAAAGCTTGTAGCACTGGATCATAAATTACAAAGATTACCAAGAAAAAAGGAGTTACAATATTCCCGATTTATCAAAATAATAATTGTTTTACAAGGAGAACTGAGAGAAATGGTGTCCGCCTTAGCTTGCTGCTAACATTCCCCCCCTCCTCGCCTGTGTCGTCCCTTGACACAGCTTTATGGGTTGAAGTAGTCTTCGGGTTGACGGAGGGCGAGGCGGTCTTTTAGTGCTTCCAGTGACTTTTGGTATCTGATTCTTTGTTCTTTGTCAGGCACTTGCAAAAATTGCATGGTGACTTGGTTTTTCAGTTCCACCGCTGGGTAGCCTACAAATCTGGATGTGAGGTTGCTTATCACCGGTGCAAATATCTTCGTTCGCCAGGTGAAGAATCTAGTGTAGAATGCCTCTTCAAAGGATAACTTATTATGCGAGGGCAGGAACATGCATCTGTCATAGAATCCATAAAGGATTTGTTCTAAAGGTTTCCCACTCAGATCATAACATAAGCCTTTGTTTCCTTCCAAGAATGAGAGCCATGGGGCTCCTGTCTGCTCAGGCTCATTGAAAACTTGTATGCATGTCAGTAGCATCCTGAAAATATTATATAGCATTGCACAGGAGAGATCTGGCAGACTCTTGAACAATGACATGGCGCCCGTTAGGGTTTTTACCATATATTCCTCTGTCGCTTGGCCTCTCTCTAGAGCTAGCAGCCTGGGGAAGTTGAGCCAAGTTGGCCTCTTCTTCTGCAGTGCTTCATGCACTTGCCATGTCCTTACTATGGGTACAAGCCAGAATGTTGGATCTTTTTGTAAGGTTGCAGGTGCTCTTGTGAACAGAATCAGGTATCTCGGATTCTTGTTCAGCCAGGTTAGCCTCCACTTCGGGTGGTCTTTATCTTGCATATCCTTGTACAGTCTTTCTTTTACCTGTAAAAGTTCTACCTTGATGAGAGGGTACGACAGGGATAGTTGGTGCCATTGAGCGTTGATTTGATTGGGAGTGAGTTGAGTGACGTTGACAGAGTGTAAAACTCTCAACTCCCAATGCATAGCGGCCCTCCACTGCTCATCTACCTCTAAGGTGATCTTATCCTTCAGTGCGTCTTCTTCAGCTTTTGACAGCTGGACTATTGGCACTGTATCTTCGTCTGTAATGTGGACCTAAAAGTATTCATCACCACTCGGCTCTGCTATGCAATGCGTCTCAAATTCAACAAATGAGACCGAGGGAATGTCTATTTGGGGCGGCTCTGAAGTGTCTGCCTCTTCATGTGTGTCGGGATTTACATCTCTGAGGAGTTGGTTTATGCGCTTGAGTTCTGCTATCTCCTTTAGGAGCTCCTCCTCTCTTTGAACCCACATCAGTGCCAGGTCTCTGCGCTGTGATTGTTCGAGCTTTAATTCTAGTTCTAAATGCTTTTTTGTCTTTTCAAGTGCTTTGTACACTTCATTTGTTCCCTTGATCAAGGCCACGACTGGATTTTCTCTGATTTGCCGCAAGAAAATGACACGATCATTGATTCTTTGTTCGGAATATTACAGAGAAGCATTGGCTACATCTAAGTGCACTTGAATTTTCTGAGCTGACAGAGAGGTGGTAAGAAGTTCATTCCTGACTTCTGTCAGCTGCTCGTCTTTCACCTTGCAGGCATCAAATAATTTAGTGAGGAGGTCACCTAACTCCTCCATTTCCTTTTGTTGTTTGTCCCTGGCTATCTGATGCTGTTCCGCTTCTGTCTTTAGCTCTTGCACTTGACTTTGGAGATCAATGATGATAATCATCCTATCTTTGAGCTCTCCTTGAAGAGCATCAATGACCATTTCTAGTTCCTTGGCCTTTGTGCTATGGTTTAAAGCTGCTGAGCGGAGTTTCTCCATCACGTCTTGCATCTGCCTTGCATACTTTTTTACTTGTAAAATAACTTCATCATTGGAATGTCACTCCTCCTATCTTGCTAGTTGGGATATGCCTGCAGCCTCCTGTGTTGCTTCTTGCTGTGTTGTAAGTGCTCGTGGTTATGTAGAGGTAGATGGTTGTTCTTCTCCTTGGCCATCCTATTGCTTTGATGCCTCGGCAGTTCTGGCCGAGTGGAAGTAGACAGTGTGGTCTCAGCCCTTACCGTCTCTTTAGGTGTTGGCCTTTCTTCCTTCTCAGGCTCGAGCTCCAGCTCATGTGTAGTGGTACGCTCTTTTTCTGTATCTGCTTCTTTATCAGTTTCTTGCACCGGTGTTTTGAGTTTCTTCTGCTGCCTGCTCCGGTTCTGGCTCCGTTTCTTTTTCCTCATGTCCTTCGGTGTGTCAGCTTTTTGTGTAGCTTCTGTTCATTGGGTGAATTCAGAATGTTTTTCTTTTTTAGTCTCTACTTCTTCATTGGTACCTTGATCTGGTGGTGATGGTGGTGGGCTAGGCATGGGATGGTTCATGTTGTTCCGACGACAGGGAGGTGGTTCGAGGAGATGCCTGGTGATCCGAGCCTATCACAAATTTTTGTTTATCATATTTTGTTGGTTTTCCTTGCTTCTAGAGGTTTACAATAAAAGAAAGAGTGAGAACAACCTCTTGGAAAAATTAAAAAAAATGATTTTTTCTTGACTAGTTCACCGGAGGTGAAAGGTAGAGGGAGAACCTAGTGGTAAAGGGAAGGGAAAATATGTAAATGTGAAAAGAAAAGATATGATGTGGTTGTGGAGCCATGCACCCATGATTCAAGGGTCATGAGTGGCTCATATCATCATGGCTTTGGAGCCATATGATGATTCAAACAAATGGGACCCAAGTGGAAGACTTGGTAAAGGAAGAAACCATACACATGATTTTGCTGAATTTTTAAAAAATACTTCCACTCCGATCCAAGAAAAGTTGTCTTCATCAAAGTTGTAGCTGATGAGCTAGAGATTCTGGCCATATTTTTTTATAATTTTTGCATCTACGGTCTAGTAGATATGGCCAAAATGGTGGACGCCAGTTTTTTCAACTGTGGTGGAGACCACCCCCTCTACCTTTACACACACACACCCTTCCTTTTCCACATTGAGACCTTCTCTAAAATCAGCCATTAGTCTTCTCACCCTCCTCTCCTTCCTCCTCTCTCTCAAGCTCAAAAACCCATCAAAGTTCCTCTTCTAATCACCTCTCAAGTCATGCTTAATCTTGTTGTAATTCATAAGTTCTCATTCAACCCCTTCCTATTATTACTAGATATGTATTGATTTTATGTAGATTCTTTACATTTTAAAATAAGGAAGCTCTTGGACTCAAGCTATGGAGGAAGGAGTGAAGACAACACAAGTGATGATGGAGCTAATTGGTCAACAAATCACTTGGAAGGAGCTTCTTCATTGGTTGAATGTCCCTAATCAAGCTTCATTTGTACAAATTACACTTGGATCTTAACCTCACTCCTAATCACTCTCTTTCCTATATAAAGAGGCCTTCCCCTTTGTAATTTCAAGCCTCCCTCAGCCCCATTGAGCCTTTGTATCACTCACCATGAGCCCATAAGCTCATTCATTCACTCTATTTTTGCACATCCTAGAGTGCAAATTGTTTCATGCTAGTAACCTCTCCTCCTCTTACTTATGTTAATTAAGAGAAATGTTTTATATGTGTGTGAGAGTGCTTGATGTGATCTTGGCTAATCCTTGAGTGATTGTTTGGTAATCTATATGCTATTTGTGTTGGGAGTGTTTGAAGTCATCCATTCCTTGTACACACTCTACGGTTAATGCTTCATTCATAGTGATCTCTCTCTCTCTCTCTCTCTCTCTCTCTCTCTCTCTCTCTCTCTCTCTCTCTCTCTCTCTCTCTCTCTCTTTGTGTAGCGGTCCTAGTCCACGCTTCCAAGACTAGCTGGTGCCCTCATCTCATTTCCCTTGTGGCGCAATGGAGTTTGTTTTGGTGTAAAGGCCGCCATTCCAAATTTCCTTCGTCATAAATTGGTGCCCCCACGGAGGAGTTCTCAAGCAGCGCTCTGTCAATCCTATGAAGGAAGATCCATCAAATTCTCCGAGACTTCCACTATGGTCTCCCCAAGAAGCTCGAGAAAAGAAGCGTCTTTATCGACAAACGGCACGTATGCGGGTAAAGAGAGTTAACTACACACATCCTTCTTTGCTTCAAGGAAAATCTTGTAGTCATCATGTCCCTAGGTCAAAAAATTGTGTTGAGTGCTTTGTGGCTAGTGTGAAGACACTTCCTTTGAAGCCTCGACTTCAGGTGGTGAAAGCACTCTCAAACTCGGGTATTAACAAGTTTTTGGAGGGGGAGCTACACATCAATGGGGTGCGGTATTGGCAAGAGGCTACATATGGTGATGCACTCCAACTACTACTAGCAAGAAGGCTCAAGGTGGTTGAGAGGGTAGCCATCGAACCCTATGAACTCTACAAAGCTGAAGATGGTCACACCAAAGCTAGGCTAATCACTGGTGAGCAAATTCTTCGCATCTCTCAAATGGTGGGATCCAAGAGAGTTGAACTTCAATGAAGTGCTTCATGGAAGTTTGTAATTAATGCACCAATGAATAATCCCATTTTCTACAACTTTCAATGAGTTTAGAATATTAGGTGAATGTGCGCATTGATAGAAAGATTTTTTTCCAACAAAGATTGGTCTTCTATTTTGGAGCTGAGAGGTTGAGAGAGATATTGTTGTCCCCTGACCCTATAATATTTCCTATTTTGGAGTATAATGTATCTTTTGATGTTCACATCTTCATCTTGCTTTAAGCATACTCCATGAATCATAGGGATTTATATGGACCTTTCCAACCTCTTGCTAGACAAACTGTGCATATAATAGCTAGCACAAAGCTTAGGTTCCAAAACATCATAAGGGACTTACTAGGCCCTCGTCGTCTAGCTGAAATTAATGCATCTATCAATCCATTTATTCTACCCTTAATAAGATATGATTTGGGCCTAGACGTTTTCATCTTTGTGCTGTATTGAGAGGAAGGCAACCTACTTTTATGATGGCTTTCCCAAATTTTTTTGGGCGTAGTGGGGAAAATGCTGGGGATTTTTTGGATAACTTGGAGATGGTTTTCCTTCTCTTTGGGAGGGATGACGAAGCATTGAAATTGAGAGCTTTTTCTTTGGTGCTCAAAGAGGAAGCTAGGGTATGGTTCCAGGCTCTAGATCCAACCCAAAGAATTGATTGGGAGGGATTGAAGGCGGCTTTCCTACGAAGATTTCAACGAGCCAATTCGGCAGAAGAACTATGGCAACGGCTTCTGGCCCTTCATCAAGTTGACCCTCATGGTTATGCAACCTATGAGGAAGGTTTTCTGAAACTTTGGGGGCAATGGTCAAACTCACTAAACCCTGGTGAGCGAGCTCCCAATTGCCTCCAAAAGGATCGATTTATCTCAGGTTTGTACCCCTTGCTAAGGGAGAAGGTAAAGAGCAAATTTCCAAATGCTTTTGAAGATGCCTTAAGAATTGCTAGGGAAAAGAATAGAAAGATTCTCTATCAAGCCCAAGCTGGCCATCTAGCTTTGGGAGGCAATATCACAACTATGGAAGCTTCTCACATACCTCCAAATGTGCCTAATGCACCAGACCTCAATAGAGGTCAACAAGAAGATATGTTCCAACAAATAAACAATCTCACAAACCAGCTAGAGGGGTTGAGAGTAAATCTTGTGCAGGGTGCAAGAAGGCCTATTGAGGGAAATGGTGGGAATCGGCCACCAATGCGACGTCAAGCCAGGGAAATGTTGTGTTACAATTGTGGGGAAATTGGCCACGGCATGTATAATTGCCATCATCCCAGAAGATATGACTACCTTGTCAGAGGTCCTCGACAACAAGTAAGTCCTCCCCATGCTAGAGCTCAAGCACAAGAGCAACCGCAACCTCAAATTTTGCAGCCACCTCGTGCTCAAGCTCAAGCCCCTACTACTCAACCAAATGTGAGCATCATAAGGATGGAGGAGGTCTTCAAGGGCAGAAGAAACCAGGAAGAAATAGCTAAAGGGAAGATGAAGATAGATGAAGTGGCTACAATGCCTATCAAACGTGTGTGTGTCCAAGATGAAGTAGGTAAAGAAATAAGCAAGGATGCAAGCAATGAAGCAAGTACATCTCGGGCAACTAAAGATGAAGCCAAGAAGAGAAAGACCCGTACTAGGTCTCAAATTGACATCTCTGATTTCCCTATGGGATCTCGGACACGACCTTATGACTTGACAGCTGATGTGAGTTATCAAGGACCAAAGATTACTTGGCCACAACTACTTCATATCTCCCCAAAGCTTCGACGACAATGGTCAAAAATGGTGAGCACGAGGGCAAAGCGAAGTAAGCTAGTAAGTGTAATCAAAGCATATGGTCTCAAGGATATAGTGCCTTTGGTGGAGGCTCAAATCAAGGGACAACGGATTCCAAAAACTTACATTGACAGTGGAGCAGAGGTTTGTGTCATGACAGAAAAGCTAATGCATCAATTGGGTTTAGAGGTAATGGAATCATCAAACTTTAGGGCAAAAATGGCCAATAATGTCTCTGTCACTTGTGTGGGTGTAGTGAAAGCTTTGAGAGTTTCTGTTTTTGGAATCACTACAGAGGTTGATGCTTATGTGATGCCAGTAAAGGGAGAAGGATACCCCCTTATTTTAGGACAACCTTGGCTCATGGGTATAGGAGCTAGGCAAGATTGGGCAACAGGAGACTTGGAGTTGAGGCCTCGCATGGGTGGCCATAGTCGGAAGGTGGTTTATAACCTAAAGAATGGACGACAAGAGAACCTTGAACTAGAGATGTCAGCTGATGAGTGGAGCTCAAGTGGATGCTCCTCATCCATGGACGAGGAAGAGAGTTCAAGTGAAGAGAGCGATAGCACTCTCAAACTCATGGGCGTCACCATAAAGGAAACTACCTCATCAAAAGACAACCCAAGGATCCAAATGGAGAATGTGTGGGATGCCAGCCTAGAGGAGATGTTATCCAAGGATATAAAGGAAGAAGAAAAGGAGGGTTATGTAAATGTTCTCAAGAAGCATGCATCATTGTTTATTTCTGATTACACTCACATTACAGGTGTCACTCCAGTGAAGCATCATATCCATCTAAAAGAAGGGAGCAAGCCAGTAGTACAAAAACTAAGAAGATTAGGAGTTGTGCAACAAAATGCACTGTTGTCTGAGGTGAAGAGACTCTTAGAAGCAGGATTCATATACCCAGTAGAAGATTCAGAATGGGTCTCCCCAGTAGTAGTGAGGCCAAAGAAGAATGGTAAAGGGCGAGTGTGCGTGGATTACAAGCCACTAAATACTGCAACAAAGAGGGACCACTTCCCTCTCCCATTTCAAGATGAGATTCTAAATGAAGTAGCAGGCCATGAGAGATACACAGTGTGTGATGGCTACTCTGGCTACTTTCAAATACGCATTGCAGAGGAGGACTAGAAAAAGACTACTTTCATCACACCATGGGGATGTTTTGCATTTTGAGTCATGCCTTTTGGTCTCACCAACGCTCCAGCCACCTTTCAACGATTCATGAACATGGTCTTCCAACCTTACTTTGGTAAGTCCATAAGGGTTTTCATAGATGACTTTTGTATTTACAGCTCCAAAAGTATGCATCTCGGCAAGATTGATGAAGGATTTACTCGTTTAGCTAAGCTAGGTGGACAACTAAACAAGGACAAATGTCACATTGGGGAAAGCAAGGTTACACTATTAGGGCATGTAGTGTCCATTGATGGAATCGAGGTAGATCCTGAAAAGATAGAAACATTGCTAAATCTACCTTCCCCAACTTCCATCAAACAATTAATCTCCTTCTTGCAAAAGCTAAGATATTTGAAGAGATTCATACACTTACTCTCCCAAGTGATATTTCCTCTACAAGTGCTGACTTGTCAAGAGACGCTTGTTTGGAGTGAAGAAAGTGAAGGGCATTTTAGAGAGATTAAAAAAATGTTAGGGTCACTCCCTATAATTCTCCAACCTTGTTGGGAAGAAACATTCTTTGTAAACCCTAGTGTGGGAGAAGAAGCCATTGGTGCTGCCCTCCTACAAAAAGATCCAAAAACCTCCTTTATGAGGCCTATGTATTTTGCTAGCCGCCTCATGGAAAACACAGAGAAGGCCTACACCCTGATGGAACAGCTAGTGTTAGCTCTCATGTTTGCGGTAACCAAATTTCGGCCATACTTGCTGCCGAAGAGGTTTGTAATTATCACTGTGGAGGATATGTTTCCCTATGCACTACAACATATGGAAATCTCTGACAAAATAGCAAAGTGGGTGGTGCGACTTCAAAAGTTTGATTATACAATACAGGTTGAAAGAACAACTCGAGCATGCTTAGCCGACATTTTAACAAACAAGTGCTATGAAAAAGTTTTCCATTTGAAGAGAAAGGAACTTCCACCACCTCAAGCTCTAGAGGTTTTGGTCAATGCTTATAGCCTCTACTTTGATGGAGCATACAAGAGAACCAAGGATAAGGCAGCTGCAGGCATCGTGGTCTTATCCCCATTGGGAGAGAGGATCCATGGTGAAGGGATCACTCTAGAAGATGTCCACTCCAACAATGAAGCAGAATATCATGCTCTAATTCATGGCCTTTTTTGGTGCCTTGATAATTCAATTAAGAGATTAAACACTTTTGGTGACTCCATGCTTTTGGTAAGGCAAATGCAAGGTACATGGGCTTGCAAAAATGCCCGTCTCTCTACTAAAATGAGAGAAGCAAAAGCTCTTATGAGGAGATTTAGGGAGGCACAAGTACATCATGTGCCTAGAGACCAGAACAAGGATGCAGACCACCTAGCATCATCAAAGTTAAATGAGTCAATAGTGGGAGCAGTGGCCGTCAAACTTCCACTTCAGCAAGGCAAGGAGGACTTGGAAGATATTATGCACATTCTAGAGCAAGGAGAGGCTCCTAAACACTTGAATGCCGGGGAAAGGCGATGGTTAGCTAGGAAGGCTACCAGGTATCGCATAGTAAATGATGACTTGTATGGTCTTGGTAAGGATGGTGTGCTTAGGAGAGTTCCTTTGAAGAGTGAAATTGAAGAGATTTTAAAAGCTTGTCCCGATGATATGTGCGGAGGACACTTTGCACACGACGTCACTAGTAGAAAGGTTCTACAAGCTGGGTTTACTTGGCCAAGTCTTCATCGTGATGTCAAATACTGGTGTCAAACATGTGATGAATGTCAGAAAGCAGGACCACGACGGCTCATAGCTGAACCTCAAAACCCAATAAAGGTATATGGGCCCTTTGAGAAGTGGGGAATTGATGCCATAGGGCCTCTACCACGCACTCAGTCAGGTAAAGAGTACATCATCATGGGAGTAGACTACATGACTAGATGGGCTGAAAAAGTAAATGTAATCATTTGCAAAATTCTCACCAAACAGGTACATGCCAGGCGCCAAGATTGGGACAAACACCTGAATGGAGCTCTATGGGCCTATAGAACCTCCTTCAAAACCACATTAGGGTACACACCCTTTCATTTGGTTTATGGAAAGGAGGCGCTTTTGCCCATTGAAGTGAAGTTAACAAGTCTTCGAATACTGGGTAGCCAGGTAGGCTCTCAAACTCTTGCTTATGGCTCCCCCCCTTTTGTGCTAGCTACACCCTCCTTTTATAGCAATTTTGGGGGCTAGGGTTACTCCTCTAACCATGGGTGGGCTAGATTTTCAGCACTTATCTAATTTCTTTTGCTTGGAATTATCAGAAAGTTGGTGTGGATAGATGAAGAAGAGAGAGAGGAGAGAAGTGGAGGTGATACTTTTCATAGTAGGTTAGTGTTAGTAAATTAGTAGAGTTAGTATTTTTATTAATTTACAAATGGAATTGGATATTTACAATGGAAGTATCCATATAGGATACAAATAAGGAAGAAAAAACTCTTAATAGGTAACAAAAAACTCTTAATAGGTAAGAAAATATGGATTTCGTACAATGTTGATGCTCACAGTGTCTTGAGTAGGGTCAATTTTCACGCTTGTTGACGGTCCACTAGCTTTGACGATATGTTTTTTTCTCCACTCTTGACCTTCCTTGAGAGCCAAGGTAAGTGAACATGAGTAATCAATCACCATGATGCTGTCTTTCAAGAGAAGAGGCTGAATTTTGTGGTTTTTTGATAGATATGGGTAATATGGATGAGGAAAAATGAGACTAGGTGGTGAATTGGGAATGGAAGTGTGTGTAGGAGACATAAGTTCACCATGGTTTCTCTTATTCTTCAAGGTTGAGAAGAAGGTGAGTAGGGTGCAGAAAGGAGTGGTGAGAGAGGTGGGGATGATGAGTGGAGAAGTGTGTGTGAAAGAGGAAAATGATAAAGTGGAAGAGGGAGTGTGGCTGCATAGCATGGGCAAACTGGGGTCCACCAATAAAATCATAGCTTATTGCTCGTAACGCAAAAACATATGAAAAACATTGAGGTGAAAGTTGAGCCCACGAGCTACAACTTTTGTTTGTATCACCTTTTCAAATTCGGGGAGCATGGGATCTTTAAAAATTCACCAAAACCGACTGTTTTTTTCCACGGCACAAAGTCCTTGTGAGGTCCTTCTTTCGATGATTCTTTTGAATACCTCCAAGAGTGAGCCCCCCATGGTGCATGCATGCATTCCACATACCCTTGACCTTATTTGGTAGGTCCTATAATTGAAGATATTGTTGAGATCATGATATAAGTGAATAGTACAACTAAGAAAATCAAATATTGAGGGGTCTAAAAAAATATGTACATGTCAAATACAAATAATATAGGTGGAAAAAATATAAAGGGGTCAAAATAAATCTCTCTCATTATAAGTCTACCATAAAAAGATGAATATTTTTGGTGGTCTAATTTATGAGAGTAATAGAGAATAGATCTAGGAAGGAAAAAATTACAATAGTAAAAAAATATACACATAAATAGAACTAGGTTTTTTTGGATTTTTGTTGGGATGGAGTTACACCAAAAATAAGAGAAGCTTGCATGAAATTATTTTTATATGGAATAAAGAGTATGCAAAATGGTAAGAAAAAATATGATAATAGTGAGTCAATGTACATAGCATAAATAACACACCATAGGTAGAAATATTTAAATAAATACCAAAATAATTATGAAAAATCTTTTTATTTAGGCCCTATATACAATGAAATATTTACACACAAATGGGCCATAATATACTTATATTTTTTATTTTTATTATTATTTTGGCTCAACTAGCCTAGTGACTAGCTAATTAAGGGTTTTTAAGAAGATATGGGAAAAGTCCCCTAACTCACACACACCTATATACCATTAGGGAAAATTTGGATTCACAAAGGGGCCTTATAAGGAGTTTGACTTCCTCTCTCATGTCCAAAACGGGCGTGCGGTAAATTTTGCAAATCAACTCTAAACTTGGCGGAGATTTGGCAGTTAGAATCTCCTCTTCAAGCTCTTTCTAATGATATATAGCACGGTACGAGATTCCTCATATTTTGAAAGATTCTATTTTTTATTCTCTAGATTCTAGACGGAGTTGTCACATCACAAGAGAATAAAAAATAGAATCTTTTAAAATATGAGGAATATCATGGCATGCTATATATCAATAGAAAGAGCTTGAAGTGTAGATTTTAACTGTCAAATCTCTGTCAAGTTTAGAGTTGATTTGCAAAAATTTCACCGCACGCCCGTTTTGGACATGAGAGAGGAAGTCAAACTCCTTATAAGGCCCCTTTGTGAGTCCAAATTTTCCTTAATGAGTGAAATGGTAGGGATAGCCATAGTGTTTGGATGATTTTGGTAGGGTCGGTTAACTCACTATGGCAATTATGGAGGGCCGAAAAACGGCTATCACCAAAAATCAAGAAGACAAAAAGGGTATAGACAAAAGAGAGACACCAATATCGTGAAAACACGACATATGTCATCAGTCTCCAGTAAAACACAATTCCTGATGCTGATAGATGCTAATGATTGTGTCAAGGACAAAATTACTGGCAGATATCCTTCAAATAGAAACTCAGAAATGTTTCAGACATCAAGAAAAGTAAGGAAGGGTACTCACGAAAAATCTCAGGATAAAAAACCACTCATAATCAAAGTCGATCAGAAAAAGAAATATAAAGAGTTGAAAAAAACTCTAAAGAAGATATACACAACCGAAATGGAAACCACGGAAGAGGATGGTAAGGATGTAATGCATGTTCCATCCCATTACAAAAGGTATACTCTCCAAGATCGGAAAATCATAATCGAACAACCTGTTAGAGGGAACTACGGAAACAAGGCGAGTCTTATGAAGGACCTGAAAACGCTAAAAGGGTAGACTTAGCTGAACCAGGAGAAGAGCCTAGACCGGCTTACATTGCAAATGATGTAACAGAAGAAGAAGAAAAGCTTTTGTTGAGCTTGTTAAAGGAGTACCGGGATATCTTCTCTTGGTCTTACAAGGATCTCAAGGATGTTGATCCATAAATCTGTCAACATACTATACCCATGAGAGATGATGCGAAACCAAGTAGATAGACCATACACTTATAATAAAACATTTGCGAGGAAGATCAAAGAAGAGATTGAAAAAATAAAGGAAGTTGAATTTATTTACGAAATTTAACACACAGATTGGGTGTCTCCAATTGTGGTAGTATGTAAGAAGAATGGGAAATTACGAGTGTGTGTTAATCTCAAAAAGGTGAATGCAGCTACCATTAGAGACAACTTTCCTCTTCCGATAACTTAGCATGTTTTAGAACGAATGGCAAGAAAAGAAGCTTGTAGCTTCTTAGATGGATTTTCGGGATACAATCAACTTTTGGTTGACCCAAAAGATCAGCATAAAACTGCTTTTGCAACATAATGGGGTATATTTGCCTATTAAGTCCAATTTAGAAATTTTGGGAATTATTCAAGTCCCATTTTTAAATTGGGGCTTTCAATCTTAGTTAAATTTGGTCTTCTCTAATAAGAAGCATTTGACTAGTAATAGCCTAATGCTTTAACAGAAAAGTTGTAAAATAGGTACAACAAAGTAAGGAGAATCTCAAAATCTGAAGAATTTCCAGAGAATAAAACAAAATTGGTCCTACAAGAAGTTCTAGAATGAGACAAAAATGAGAAATTTCAAGAGAATGAAACACAATTTGCACCTAGCTTTTGACAAAAATCATGAGACTATGATAGTATTTATTGTATGTAATATGGTGTATTCTGTTTAGATAAAAGACTATAAGGCTTTAATGACATATCATAAAGTATATCTGAGTCTCATGACTTTTAACTTAGATACAGAGAATTTCAAAAAGTTGAAGAACTCCAAGAGAATAAAATGAAATTGGTGTTAAAAGATGAAGGGGATTTGGAACACAATTTCATACAATAGAGTTTTTGACAAATTTTTTGAGAGTACTGGTGGTATTGATTGTATGTGATATGGTGTATTTTCTTTAGATAGAAGACCATAAGTCTTTTATGACATATCGTAGGGTGTATTTTAGTCTCATTCCTGATTAGAATGGACTCTTCATCATAGTCAAGATATGAGCTAATTATGGGAAGCACCTTGAATTGTGAGTTAAAGGTAATCAAACCCTTCTCTCTATGTGTGCCGAAAAAAGACTGAGAGAAAGCTAAACCTTGAAGGATCATTTAAGTTGTACCATACTGGTTCTTCACACCAAGCTGGTTAGAAGCTCTAGCTTAAGCTTGAGCCTAAATCCCATCTTAATACAAAACCCGTGCAAATTGCATGGGGCAAGCAATGTGTGGCCTTCCATCTGGGTAGGGTGATGCTCAATCAAGATTGTAACCCACCCTAGTGGAAAATGACATGAGAAAGAAGTGGGCTCATCCTTCACCTATGTGGGGTGGAGGCTCGAACTTAAGCCCACCTAGGTGAAGGTTGAGCTCATTGTATCAATGTTGGGGGTAGGCTAGAACTTAAGTTCAAGCCTCCACCAGACTACCTACTCATGGTGTTACACACCAAGATGGGGTGGAGGCTCGAACTTAAGCCTACCTAGGTGAAGGTTGAGCTCATTGTATCAATGTTGGAGGTAGGCTAAAACTTAAGTTCAAGCCTCCACCAGACTACCTACTCATGGTGTTACACACCAAGATGGGGTGGAGGCTCGAACTTCAGTTCGAGCTTGCAAGCTTCCACTAGGCTACCTACTCATGGTGTTATGCACCGGTGGAGGAGTTCGAGCCTACACTAAGATGGTGTTATGCACCAAGATGAGGTGGAGGATCGAACTTAAGTTTGAGCCTACATCCCATCTTAGTGACAAACACCATGAATAGACAATAGAGTGGAGTCCCCTTATGATCCTCTGCGATCCCCTCAACAGTGGTAATCTTGCCCACCCTAGCCTAGCTATCCCATCAGGAATGGATTTTTCTTGCTTCGACGGCCCAAAAATTTGGACTGCATGCTCAATCTCAGCTTCTTGATGATGACAAGATCAAAATGCCCTCATTTTTCTAGCCTCTTCAAGTCAATCCACAAGGCCATCAGAGTAAGCATGAGTCATACATTTTGTACAGATGCCTCTATGCCTGCATCGGTGAGTCTAGGAAAGGTTTTGGAGTTGTGTCGTCTTCCCTTCCCTCCGAGTTGAATTAGCAGCTGGCAATGGTGGGATACCACCTGTAGTGGCAGCACAAAATCTCTCTAATATTTCCAAAAGTTAGTAGTTGCTCTGCATATTATTTTATAAATGTTATGTTATGCTGATAAAATGCAAGTGCAATAGCTGAGAAATCAGCAGGCCAGGGCGTCATCTTCACCAGCATTTTGCAAAGCAACCTTCTCCCTTGCCTGGTGCCGAGCTCCCTCTCTATGTTCGCCTCCTGCTATACTGCCTTCTTTTCCATCGCTGATAAGCTGAAAAGCATGGGAAAGGTACAAGAAGACATCATAGAAGATAGCCTCAACATCTCCGCCCTCTTCGACTGCGTCAACAAGGTCAACAAGCAGGGTTCTGAGCTTGACCTTGAGACAATTTTCCCGTAGGTAGAATTCCCCTGACGTAGGCTCTCAGCATCTCCGCCCTCTTTGACTGCCTTGACATGGTTGACGAGCAAGATTTTGAGCTCAAGGTTGATTGCCTCCAGAGGGTTTTGAGCAGTTTACCCCCAAGTATAATGCCCCCGGTGCATGCTCCCAGGTTATCGATTCCTCTTCTGTGGCAATGGTGTCTCTGCGCTACTCTTTCTCTTGCTCGTCACGGTCCTCTTCACTTTGTTCTACGTCAACTCCCCCACCATGATAGATTTACAAAAAGTTTATGGGCTTGTTTCCTGCAACACACAACATGGAATTTGGATCTTTTCTTCTAGGGGTGGAGCCAGCTAAAGACAGTGTTGATTTTTTTTGAGAAAACGATCTAGCCTTGAAGTCAAGTTTTTTGGTTTGTACAATCTAGCCTCCAACTCAATTTCGAGTTGTCTTTTCTACTAGAAGTAGCATCAAACTCAAGCCTAATGTTAGAGCATTGATTGTATTGTGTTGGCCAACCAGTTGCCACCACATCCCATACCACCCTTGGCTATGCTTCTAAACTCCTAGCCATATCTCTATCACCTCCAATTGATATTGTGCTATGTCCATTGTCTAAAAGACCTACCCATGCTCAAACCGTCTTAGAGCCGTCTTGCAGTTCTCCTAATTCTTCCATGCAGAGGCGGCACACTTGACGGACCGTCAATATGAGCAGCATTTGTTTTGTCTCACTCATGGTTTTGGATGAATGTTTTAAATGTGGTCTTAGGCTTTGTTTTCTATATGTGGTCTTGCAATTTCTTTTCAACGTGACCTCTTCACTTTAGAGCTCAACCTCAAGTTCGAAGTCGTTTTAGCACACGACTTCTTGGCTTTTGAGCTCAACCTCAAGTTTGAGTTTCTCTCAACACTACATCTTGGCATTGAGCTAAACTCACATTTGTGTTGTTTTCAATGCACTTTCTTGTCTTTAGAGCTCAACATCAAGTTTGAATTTTTCAATGCAACATCTTGGCTTTAGAGCTCAGCGTCAAGTTTGAGTTGTCTAGTTCTCTCTTGCCGAGTTCAAGCACGGCTACAAGTTCCTAGGTTTTCACCCAAAAAAATTATATGGCTCCATTTCAAATGTGATAATTGGGCGCCTTATCTCTTAGGTGTACAGCTTTTTTGAACTACTTCCCACTCCAAGATATTGTAAGTTGATCTGCATCAACGTGTTTATTGACTTTCAAGTGTAAGAGTTGGGATATAAGAGTTTCCAAAAAAAACATTTTCTCTCCTCTAGCACGATATCTATTTCATATGTTGAACCTTTTCCATAAAGTGGTCTACGCAACTTGTTTCAAGTCCTTGATATTGAAACTTCCCTTCTTGGCTTTTTGTAGGTTCAAATGCGAGCCTTGAGATTTGTTTTCTCACTTCCTTATTGCATGAGCATTGAAAATTGGAATGATGTAGCCTTAGGATTTCACTATCTTGTAGAAGTAAAGAGTTTGTAAGATACAACACGCATTTGTAGCCATCTCAACATCACTTGTTGCTAAAACATCTTCTTGTGCCATGGAAATTGCAGATTGGAATGTGTAGCTTTAGGATTGAGATGCCTGACTGTAAACAAGAGTACATCTAAGATGTAAGATGTAAGATGTAAGATATATGTGTAGAAGTCTAAAACCCATCTCAAGATTCCCTCTAGTTTACATGAATGTATTGTAATTTGTCTTTAGGATGCTAAGATTTCGAAGTGTCTTGACAAGACTCTAAAATTGTCCCAAAAGTGTGAATTTTTCCCGAATTTCCTAAATTGGTCTTTATTGGGTTATTCCGTTTGGGTTAACTAATTCTCCAGCCACATTCAGAGATTGATGAGCCATGCTTTCAAAGAGTATCTTCCGAAATTCTTAGAAGTATACATGGATGATCTATGCATACATTCTCAATCCGGGCTGATCATTTTGAACACCTCAAAAAGCTATTCGAGAAATGTAGACTTTACAAGATTTGCTTAAACCTTGAAAAGTGCACATTCATGGGAAGACAATGGAAAATTCTTGGACATATCGTGTCTAAAAATGGCATAGCTACTGATATTGAGAAGATTCATGTCATTTCTGATTTGCCTAGACCAACAACAGTCAAGGGGGTACAAGCCTTCATGGGACATTGTGGATATTATTGACGGATCATCTACGTGTACACTATAATTGCAAAACTAGTGTATAGCTTGATTACTCACTTTGAATGGATCGAGGCATGTGAATAATCCTTCATGAAGCTTAAGCAAGATCTCACCTCATCTCCAATATTGAAAGCACCAGATGGGGATAAGGCATTCCACGAACATGTAGATGCTTCAAACTTTGCTATTGGTTGTATACTAGCCCAACCAGGAGATAGAAAAATTGACTTTCCTATTTCTTATGCTAGCCGATAATTGCACATGGAAAAAAATAATTACACCACCACTGAAAGAGAAGGACTAGGAATTATCTATGCATTAAAAAGTATAGACATTACCTATTAGCCAACAAGTTTGTGTTCTTTGTGGACCACCAACCCTTGTTATATTTGGTCAACAATCCATGCAGCATAGGGAGAATAGTGAAATGGTTCATCATTCTTCTCGAATTTGATTTCACTGTGGTTGTAAAAAAAGGCACTACACATCAACAAGCAGATCATTCGTCAAGGATTGTTTCGGGGGAATCACCTAAAGTGGTAGACGATGATCTACCGGATGCCATTTTGTTCTCCATAGAAACGATACCTAGATGCTCGGAAAACATTGTGTCATTGATGACAATAGCTCAAGTGGACTCACAAATACCACTTCCTATCGCAATTGATTTAATCGAGCAATCGGCTATGTATCAATTACTAGCTGGAAGGCTATATAAAAGAAATCGAGACGGGATATTGCTTTTATGCATTAACCTTGAAGAAAAGGAACAATACCTAAGTCAAGCACATGTTACCATAGTAGGACTTCACTTTGCGAAAGATCCAACTATGCAACGAATCTTAAGACTTGGAGTATTTTGGTCAACTATGAGGAGAGATGTTAGATCTTTTGTAAAAGATTTCCCTCAATGTCAAAAACAACCACCCATTCCTCATGTAGCATTGTTTCAAATGTCACATGTTCCTAAGTGGAGTAATTATCTGGTTACTTACTTATCAAGCCGAACATTTCCTGAGGATATGAGTACACTCCGTCAAAGAGAAATCACTACAACAAAAATAGGTGCCTTCGACGTAGATTTTGACGCAAACCGTCGAAAACTGCGTCAAAATCCTAGTCCCTATGAAACAGCCGAAAAACGCATCAATATCTACATCGAAGGCACCTGTTTTCGACGGGTATTTCGACGCCTTTATCGATGCGTATTTCGACGACCATATCAGAAAAAAAAAATCTTGAGCAGCCTGGCCTGTGCCCAGTGAAAAGATGGACACAGCCATAGCTAGACTGCATGTCCGCTGTCCAAGAAAGCAAGCAGCACCAAAATCAACCATGTCCGCTGTGCAAAACCATAACCAAATTAAAACCATAATGATAACCATAACCATAACCATAACCATAAAGTTAAACATAACCATAAACAAAACAATAACCATAACCATAACGTCCATAAACAATAAACAATAACCATAACCATGTCTACACAAGAAAGAAACACAGAGATGTGTCTGTGTCTCACAAAACATGTATAGAAATCCACTGATGACTCGCTCGTCACAACCTGCATATAAAGGGACAAGTCACAAGATTAGTATGATATTACTTCACATATACTTAATTAATTAAGTCAACTTACACATATTATTTGTCTCGATCAAACGTCTCACCTCAATCGATCAGCAAGACTCTGAGGCCTCCCAGTCTACAGGCTCTCTTGCGGCAACAAGATCATTCAATACTTCATAAATGCCTCTTCGATATCCATTTGTCTCCTCCTGGCGTGTCGGGGCTCGATGCATTGCAAGATTCTGTGTTTATACAAAACCCAAAGTAATTAAGAATACATGATTCGTCGCTCTTGAAAAAAAATTCCATAGCTAGGATTGGATTGGAAACTCACAAACTCATAGCGGAAGGTGTCGAAGCCTCTGCTGCCAAGATGAGATGTGCCCCTAGTCTCCCTACGTACCTCCGCAGCGAGACGCTATTATCTGCACCTCATGTCCGCTGTCTCCTCATTCTCCCTGATCTGCTATCATGATTCGTGTGAGATGCTCGAAGGCTTCGGCGAGCCCTGCCTGAAAGCCCGACGAACTGCATCTCGACGATGTTTCACGGTGTCCTATGCAACATTCATGATCTACCTTCTCAGAAGCACCTCTGAACCCGGAGCATGCCGATACTCTCTCATGATGGTCTCCACTATATAATTGATTTTTCTACGATCTTGATGAGTCCAAGACGTCATGATGGTGCTAGAAAATTGCACCTTCGCGAGCTGGCAAACCCCCTATCTCATCTTAGTCACGACACTATCCATGACAACCTGTCCATCTGGCCGTACAGTATAGACCTTGGAGGCACTAGGATCGTGTGTCCCCCAAGGTGTCCGAGGTGTGTCGAGAGGTGTGACTGGGTAGGACGGGGTCGTGAGCGAGGAGGGGTTGAAGCATCTGTGGACCCTCCTCCACAGCAACCATCACCTCCACCTGACGATCGCCGAGATCGGTGAGTGCGCCTGTGCTGTGGAGATGCTAACGTACCCACCTCTGCCGTATCCCTAGGTGTCAAAGCGACTGTGATGGGAGACCTCGCAAGCATCGTACCCATAGGTATCGCCCTCCCATAAGCGTCCCCCCCATAGGCGTCGGACCCTCGGGTGTGAAGCTCGGAGGCGTGGTACACATACCTCTAGCTATCCAATATTGAGACGCGTTTTCCATCTGAGTGGGCATCATCCATGTGACGAATCCCATAAATGCATCCGCACTCAAAGAAGCGGGATCTGGCGACTGGTCTACCATACTAAAGTCCTGCACAAAGAAAGTAAAAGAAAGAGTTAGAACACCTTTATTTAAATTAAGAAAGAGCTTAATTTTGAATCAACGTCTTCACACAAACACTTACAGGCCTCGACTAGTGAGTCATCATCGATAAAACCTTGCACCATATTATCGTCTATCTCTAACTGCAGACATAACTGTGTCCCAACTCGTTCTGGCAGATTGTCTTCATCCATTGCATCTTCATCTATAAGTGTCATATCTACCGCGTCTACTTCATCCCTCGTATATCTGTCAGCTTCCTCTACCATACCTTCGTCCATGTCATCTAATGTATCTACGTCATTTGGCCGACTTTTCTCCAGGAGCTCTTGCCCTTCAAATACCGCACTTCCTTTGTTAAACACCCCTTGACCGCACTTCCTCCGTTAAACACCCCTTGATCGCAATTGGAAGAATAAATTGCAAGAACTTATGCCAATCGTGTGATTTCAGTCCTGACAGTTGATCGTCACGGGTGAATGTTGTCTTGAGACACCGCATGCATCCTGTTGGCGTCCTAAACTCTGAAATCCCCCTTTTGACTTGTCGTTCCTCGCTTTTTAGCAATACCCATGGCGCTCTTGGAAGCTTTGTTTGGCCCGCTGCATTGGTGAAAGGCCACAGCTCTGGCATCTTTCCAACTGACTGTAAATCATCTCGTGAAGCTCGATTGTCTTTCATTCCCATGATTCTCTTCCAGAGGAGCTCTCCCACATTCTTGAATATATGCATTGGATCCAACAAATGGTTAATTAGTAGATCACCCCAGTACGACAACGTATGGATAATGGACAAACGTTTCATTCCTAGAACAGGTTGCCCCTCATGTTGCTCCCATTGGCGACGCCACTCTTGTACATGCATGAGACAACATTCGACGCGACCAAGCTGACCTTCGCGCAAGTGATTGCGATCTGGAAGATAACAATGGTGGCCTTGATAAATTGTCTTTTGAAGCGAGGCAGAATAGCGCACATCCAAAGACGGCCCACAAATTGGATATGCATTGTATCCCGAAGTTGTAAGCCCTGCATATATTAAAGCATGATTCATTACTACACAAAGTGCTTGCGAATAGTGAGAATTTTGTAAATCATCCACCATTACCAGAAGCTTTACCATATCCTGACCAATCATGCATAGTCCACATAAGAAGTCCATGGATCCTTGCATGCTGTTGTCCTGCTAGTTCAACCGCATCTGCTATGTTGATCCCATGCCATAACTCCTGGAACTCGTCAACTAGTGGTGCTAGATAAACATCCATGTTTTTTGCCTTGAACTTACCAGGCACAATCAAGCCTAATATCAAATGACCCTTCTTGATGGCAAGCCACGGCGGGAGGTTGTAATTGACAAGGCACACAGGCCAAGTGCTCCATGACGACCTTCTCAAGCCAAATGGAATGACTCCATCCATTGCCATGCCCAAACGCAAATTGCGTGGTTCACTCTTAAAATATGGCCAGGTATCTTCAATGTGCCTCCAATCCTTTGAATCAGCGGGCACCCTAAATGTTGCGTGAGTGGATCTATTTGTAGAATGCCACCGCATAAACTTTGCAATGGAACCACAACAAAACATGATTTTTATCCTCGGAATAATAGTGAAATGCCGCAACACATTAGCTGGCACTCACTCACTAACCGCATCTTGTTTGTAGCGCACTCCACACTTAGGACACGACAGACAATCTATAAATTCATTGTGAAAAAGAATGCAATCATTTGGACATGCATGAATCTCGTTGTAGTCCAAGCCAATTGAGGTCAATAGTCACTTTGCGTTTGGCCTGGAGGGGGTATTTCATTGCCAGCGGGAGTAGTTGCTCCCGCAACAACCTGTTTAAGCCACATTAAATTAAAATCTCCCCAAGCACGTCATTGTTGCAATTGGAAAATCTCTTTTGTAAGTTACGTACCTAAACAAAGCAGTGACACTTGCATTTGACCACCCGTACACTGACTGCAGATTCAAAAACAACAGACAAGTATGAAGCAAAGATATTTTGGCGCCTTCATAGATTGGTTGACGTGCCAACCTTCTCAACATGTCTTCTGGAGATAGGCGTACGTCTTCTGGTCCTGCTTCGTTAGCGTTCTCCTCACTTTTCTGGAAGAAGGCATCCAACATCTCTCCATGCCGTCGTCTTGTGTCTGTAAGCCCTCCCTTGCTTCCATCATTGGCGCTAGATTGGTCGGACCTTCACACATAATCCTTTTTTTCTCTCTCAGATGTAGGTGTTATGTCACAAAAATCAATGCCCGTTCCGTAGGAGTCGTATCGTAGATTCTGCATGGTTTCTCTATCAAACTCTCCGTATTGTGCACATGCTCATTACATATCCTACGCTTACGCAGGATTTGATATTTGCAGAGCGTGCACGAGCATGCAATATTTTCCTCCATGTTAATTGATGACGTTTCCATCTACAATGTTTATAAATGTTCTCTCAATATATATACTCCTCACAATGTAAACTACCTCGCATTCTCTAGCCTTGCCCGATCTCCACACACCTCGGTCCAGAGGTGTACGGAGATCAGGACCACCGGGTCAAAATCTCTTCTTTATTGGTCAAATCCTATATGGGTTGACACATACGTGCTCTCCCGGGTGTACATGACAATGCATGTAGTGGGCAAAACCCATTTGTCTCTTTTAGTTCCATAGTTTCTTCTAGAGAGAGAGAGACATAAAGAGAGTTTCTGTCCTTTTCACACAATTGGTCAACCAAGCTAACTGTTTCACCACTACTTTCTCTATCTACTACTATCTCTCTCTCTCTGTCTATCCGTCTCCATAGATATCTCTAGTTAATTCTCTCTCTCTCTCTCTCTCTCTCTCTCTCTCTCTCTCTCTCTCTCTCTCTCTCTCTCTCTATCTCTTTCTCTTTCTCTCTCTCTCTCTATATATATCACTCTCTCTCTCTCTCTCTCTCTCTCTCTCTCTCTCTCTATTTCTCTCTCTCTTTCTCTCTCTATTTCCCTATCTTTTTCTCTCTCTATATATATCACTCTCTATTTCTCTCTCTCTCTCTCTCTCTCTCTCTCTCTCTCTCTCTCTCTCTCTCTCTCTCTCTCTCTCTCTATTTCCCTCCCTCTCTCTCTCTCTCTCTCTCTCTCTCTCTCTCTCTCTCTCTCTCTCTCTATTTCCCTCCCTCTCCCTCTCTCTCTCTCTCTCTCTCTCTCTCTCTCTCTCTCTATATATATATATATATATATATATATATATATATATATATCACTCTCTATCTCTCTATTTCTCTCTCTACTTTCCTATCTCTCTCTCTCTCTCTCTCTCTCTCTCTCTCTCTCTCTATATATATATATATATATATATATATATCACTCTCTATCTCTCTATTTCTCTCTCTCTACTTTCCTATCTCTCTCTCTCTCTCTCTCTCTCTCTCTCTCTCTCTCTCTCTCTCTCTCTCTCTCTCTCTCTCTCTCTTTCCCTATCTCTCTCCCTCCCTCTCTCTCTCTCTCTCTATTTCTCTATTTCCCTCTCTCTCTATCTCTCTTTCTCTCTCTATTTCTCTATTTCCTTGTCTCTCGCTCTCTCTCTCTCTCTCTCTCTCTCTCTCTCTCTCTCTCTCTCTCTCTCTCTCTCTCTCTCTCTCACACACACACACACACAATGTAGCTTGAGAGAGAGAGAGAGAGGGGGGGGAACACTGTAGGTTTTCGGGAAGGCTAGATCTGTGCGCGCGCTCGCAAGCGAAAATGACTCCCTGCACGTGGATTTGGTTTTTTTCTTCAATTTTTTTTCTGTCGATATACGTGTCAATATTCGCGTGGAAATACACGTGGAAATATGCGCCTTTCGACAGGCATTGCCACGTGTATGCCCGTCGAAATGCGTGTGGAAAGGTACGGTGTATGCCCGTCGATGTATGCCCGTCGATGTATTCACGCGATGTATGCCCGTCGAAATGCGTGTGGAAAGGTACGGTGCGTCGAAATATTGTGCGTCAAAAAGCGCGTAACATGTTGTAGTGAATTGAAATTGAAGCAAGAGACTATGCTCTTATTGGGAACCAATTGTATCGCAGAGGTAAAGATCAACATTTGCGTCTTTGTGCAAATGAAAACGAGTATATTCCGATTATAGAACAAGCACATGCTGGATTAGTTGGAGGTCACTTTTCTAGTGAGACTACCGCAAGAGCAATCTTGATGGCAGGCATATGGTGGCCAACACTTTTTGCAGATACCAAAGAATATGTTCTATGTGTGATGCTTGTCAACGAGCAAAAATGCCAACACAAGTAGACATCATGCCCTTAAGATCAATGATGGGGGATAGAGCCTTCGCAAAATGGGGTATAGATTTTGTTGGACCGATACATCCACTTGCTTATAGAACCCAAGCTCAATATATCATTGTAGCTACGGACTATTTGACCAAGTGGACCGAGGCCAAAGCGACTCAAAAGAATGATGCCAGAACGACTGCTGCATTCTTATATGAGTATGTATTCACGAGATATGGACTGCCAATAGAGATTGTCAGTGATCGGGGAACTCATTTCCTCAATGAGGTAATAGAGTATTTGCTTAATGAGTTTATGGTCATCCATAACAAATCAGCTCCCTATCACCCACAAGCAAACGGACAAGCTGAGTATACAAATAAAATTCTTAGCTCGGTACTAATCAAAGTGGTTAGTTCAGGAAGGACAGACTGGGAAATGAATCTCCATGTTGCTTATCGAGTTTCATTCAAAACAGCTCTAAATGCTACACCCTTTAACCTTGTTTATGGTCTTGATGCCATACTGCCAATAGAATTTTTATTGCCGACATTAAGGGTAGCACAGAATCTTGAGTAGACTGGACATGAATTGTCAGAAAGACTTGAAGATTTGGAAAATCTAGACGAGCAAAGGTTAACTGTTGTAGCTCATATCTATGCACAAAAGCGGAAACAAAAACAATTTTTTGATTCCCACTTTATCACAAAAAATTTCAAGAAAGGGGACTTAGTTCTAGTCTATTCCCTTAAGCAACACATTCCCAAGTTTAAGAAAAAGAAAAACGGACCATTTATCATTGAAGATGTATCTCTAAGTGGAGCAGTAAAATTGTCCACCCTAGATGGTGAGCCAATGGCTAATTGGATTAGTGGATGTCGTTTAAAGAAATTCAATTTTCCACTAACCAATGAATTGCTAGAGAGAATGCATGCAGCCAAACAAAGAAAGATCAAGCGATAGCAGGTTATTGATGAAGCCCAAGAGGAAGCTAGACTTCGGGTACTCAAGTGTAAAGTTGCTCTCAAGAATCAACAAATACCGATTCCCATCAACACTTTGGAACTAGACGATCAACAATGGGAATTACCTAAAGACACAGTTTCATCAGATGACGACTGGTTAGATGGAATGGATATGCGCATCAAAGTACAGCTCAACAATCATAGCACCAATGCTTTGGTAGACACAGGAGCTAGAGTGAATGCAGTAAGTTATTCCACATACAAGAAGGTAACAAGTCAAGCATTGACAGCAGGAATAGCAACAATCAAAGGATGCAACAAGAATCCAACTCCAACATTGGGAGTAGTCAACTTGAACGTGGTAGTACATGGATGTTCATGTCCGCATCAGTTTTTATGCTTGCCAGATGAACACATGAATGAGACTATGATTCTTGGCATTCCTTGGATGCGTACATACAAAGAAATACCAGATTGGGATACGAATCAACTAAAGCTATCACCTAAAGGAGGGCAACTCATTGCTCCAGTTGCACCAAGCAAGGAAAATGGAAAATAAGCAATCAGCAGACCAATCCATGAAGCCAATCTTCTCCATCCCCTCGACAATCAAATGCTACAGGTAGCATGCAAGGAGTCAGGTAGATTTGGGTACCAAAAGCACAACTTAAGGATAAACCAATTCAGATATGGGTGCCTAAAACTTCACTGAAGAAACATAAGACGGTTCCATGGATTCGAACACAGAATAGAGCATCTACGAGCAAGGAACCTAACATGAAAAGGGTTTGGAAGAAAAAGGAGCACTTATCTTCTCCACAGAACGCGAAACCAATCAAGCAGTGGCGAGTTAAGTCTCAACAGACTCCACCACACCATGCGACACCAAGCCGACCAAGCTACCAATGGAGAGAAAAAGCTCGACAACAGTCTAACGTGCTATCAACAGCTCAAGCATTCAGCGTGCTAAAATACCCTGATGGTATAATCAAATAGAGAGCACAAAAGCTACAAGATTTTCTCTTTGGAAGACATCAGCAGCAAACCTCGACATCGGAAACCCTTGAGTTATTTACTCAAGACCCAGCTCTTGCATATCATATTGGTTTGAATTGCATTAATTTTCATATCATGGTAGAGCCAATTACGGCTATGCATAGACACAATGGTTCAACCCATGCACGCAGTTGTGCCGGAGTACACCATCTAGGAGGGGTGGAAGGGCACTAAGTACTAAGTAATTAAGGGCAATGTTTGAAGAGGGAGGAAAAAGTTCCATGTTAACGTGTGATTTTTTTGCAAAATTACCTAATAATGCCCTTATAATTCATCAAGAAGGAGAAATTCATTGATAATATCTTCCCGATGAGTGTAAATAGTGTACATACTATCAAAAAATCATCAAAAATAGTCCTTTTTTGGGTATTTCTCATCATTTTTGTTGATAAGGAGGCTTAACAATGGAGAAATCCAATAAAAAACAATAAAGCTGGTCTTTCAAGGGATTTTCTTAATTATTGGATTTTTACTTTACTTTTTTAGAGCATTTTGCTATTTTCTTTTATTTTTTCAAATAAACATGTCAAAATTGATAATAAATAGAAGGGAAGCTCATATGGAAAAATTGAAGACTCGATGGTGATCAGAAGGACAAGGCCGACAAACACAAAAAATTTCAATGAAATCAGAAGACAGAAGCGGGAAGCCTAAATTAGGCGGCCAGGCCTAATTTTGCAAAATTCTTGCAGAATGAGCTACAGGAATCCAATCAGAGAAATTTTTGAGTCTAACATAGATTTCACGGCTTAGTAGGACTAACTGGGGAATCTGGGGAAATTTGGTTCGAGAAGTCCTGGTATAGATATCCATGGTAGGCTAAAACCACCTCATTTCCACTTGGAGCCTTTGTAGAGAGAGATTTCGGCCTCTTTCTCGCGACATTTCCGGAGCCCACAGTTGACCTTTTTCAGCGTCGTCTCACACGAGACATGAGGGTTAACCTCTTTACTCGATAATGATCCATTTTGTATGGCCAGTAGCTAGTCTAAAGCCTTAGAAAAAACCCTAGAAATCGAGCAGTGCACGAAGACCTACAACCTAAAACTGACCATAGCGGCCTGCCAACTTGACCAAATCGAATGGGATTTGAACCATAGCATGCCCTAACATAATAGAACCTTTCTATACCATCAGATGACCATTCGACTGGGGTCAAGGGGATCCCCAGTAGAAAAGTTAGGTTTTTGGCAACAAATGCCAAAATTCCGACCTGACTCCACAGATGGCTTGCTAATGAGGTCCATATACAATGTATATGGTTTGGTGAAATCCATCAAGCAAAGCCCTCAAAAAGCAAAAAATTGCTCAAAGGTTACAAAGCATCAAATTTGACATACGATGGTGCAGCTAAAGTTGGTCCAAGCTAAGAGATGGTCAATGCTAGGAAAAGGGTGTAGCTGAGTGCAGTGCAGAAGGCTAGGGCACGTACCAAGGCCCTTAGCAGCCAAAGGATAGAGGAGGTGTATGTTCAAAGTGGTTTTCTAGGCCACAGGTGTGCTGCATAGAGTCTAGTAGGTTGATTGCCTGTTGTGCCCGAGATGTGGGTTTTATGTCCTAGAATGTGCTATTCAGTGTGCTTTCCAAGCTGGTCCAGATGGCTCGTCAAATGGAGCCCCGGTGCTCTAGATATTGCAGTTTAAAGAAAGAGTGTGAGCAGATCCCCGACAAACAAGACAGCTGAGGATAGGTGGCCCAGGCAAGTGTGAGTGTATATGTGTCTAGTGCTCAAGTTGTGGAGCATGCCTGTCTTTTCGGATTGCGAATCGGAGCTCTGGATGGCAAGTATGGCCATTAGAATAGTTTTCGGGGGCCGGGTCTGAGCCCACTTGGCCGCATTGGAAGATGTGCCATCTAGCGTTTTTTGAGCCTTGCCAAGGTTCTCGGTGATAGAGTGAGCCATGTGGAGCTAGCCGGAATCGACTGCACGCCAATTGGATATTCAGTCGACCAGATACTACGAGACGGAGTTGGAAGCCTTACACAGTGAAAGGTTGGCAGATGATTTTTTTCGGTTTTTTTGGCCTTGGATAGCCGACCCAGGGAAGTTGAAGTTTGACGAGCATGGAGGGAATTGAAGCCGGCGACCTAGACGATCGGGTGGGGTTTTTTTCTCAGATCATTGGGCTTCTCAGTGGGATTTGGCAAACTCTGCCAGTTGGGGGAGGCAGGTTTTTGTTTATAAGTTTTGTTTGCTTTTGCAAAAGGCTTAAAAGGCCAAAATGTTATGGTGCTGCCACGTGGAAGGTCCCTTCGTCCCACATGCGAGGAGGAGACCGGAGGTCACAGCCTATATGGGCTGGGGCGAGTAACTCTCAAGGGTATCACAAGGTGTGGAGAGCTCTTGGAGCTCGTGGGCTATGGCGTGGGCGCCAAGGGCGCTCCGCTGGGCGGAGTGCCGGCGGTTGACGTAGCGGGGCGTCGACGCGGTGGCGTGTGCCCGCCGGTGGGTGTGTAGACAGCTGACTGTGCTGACGTGTCGTGCCCGACTTAGGGGTGGTCCCGCGGCCCCAAGATTTTAAAGGAGGAGAGAAGGGGCAATAGCGACATCGCTATTGCCTCCCCCTCTCGAGTAAGAGGAAAGTCCCGCGGAGGTCAAGCATAGAAGGCCAGTTAAGGCCAATCAAACCAAGGCAGTAGAGGGCAGTGAGCAGGAGGCCGGGTAGGGATAAAAGCAAGGTCAAATGGGCCCAAACCAAGGGATGTCCGGGCAAAGCAAAGTTCGGAACCAAAGAAGGCAAAGGAGGAATCGGTTAGAGAGGATAAGTCGAAGTCAAAGCATAAAGAGCAGTGCAAGGTTGAGGCCATAGGGTAAAAGATAAAAAATAAAAAATGAAGAGCTTAGGGGGCAATAGCAATGTCGCTAATGCCCCCCCCCCCCCCCCCCCCCCAAAAGAGAAAAAGAGAGAAAGAGAGCAGATGAAAAAAGGCAGTGCCTCCCCTCCCAAGAGATACCAAAAAAAGGTGCCACATGGACCAATCAAATGGCAATTTCCCAAATTGAACCCCCCACCCTATAAAAGTCAAAAATGAATCAAATTTGAGGTTTCTTCTTAGTTTTTTCTTGGATTTTGGAGCCCGTTGGAAGACTGCAAAGTGGAGCTTTTGGACAGAGGAGTGTGCCTGTCAAAGCCCTTTGTATTCTCTTCTGTAAATGGCCATGGTGATGGCAGTGTCAGTCTGTATAAGTGTTTGGTGAAGTGCAATCTAGCCACTGTTGCCTCTTCTCTCCATTGTTTCCCCTTCCCCCTTTCAATTTCTCATGCTTTCATGGTTCTCCTCGGTGCCGACTGTGTGGAACTGTGTGCCCCTCCGGACCGACGGTGGTTTGTGTGAGAGAGTGAGATCGAGTTGTTGTGAGTGTGTGCAAGGGTGGAGACAGGCCATGGCAACAGGCGTGCGTCATGTGGTAGTTTTGTGGAGTGTGTGAGCAGTCGAAATCGAGCAGATGGTGGTCTGCTAGTGTGAGTTGTATGTTTGAAGGTGTTTTCCTAGAGGATAGGGGTGCTGTGAATGCCTTGGAGCTATAGAGAGGCCATTGTGTTTGTGCCGGGTGTGTTCCCCCATTCCCCCTCTCCAATGAGGCCAAACTGACTCCAAATGAGCCAGCATTGGACAGGTAGCTTCACGACTATGTTACGGACAAGTCCAAAGCCTCAAAGTTGACCAACCAACCCAACAGACAGAGTAATCACAAAAAACGGTGATTTCAGAGTCGACATAGCACAAAGTGATGCCGGCATGATCAAACTTGGCCAAATTTAATTTAGGACTTGTATTAGGTGTATGAAACATGTCTAGGTCAAAATTTGTGAGTTTTACAAAGTTTTTGTCACTGAAGTTAATAATCACGATTATTTACTTTTGCATCATTTTTGCTTGGAAATTTTCAAATCACCTCACCTATCATGTGTACACACCTATTACATGCCCAAAAATCAAGTATGAGTCAAAATGACCACCCATTACTTGTAAAATTGCCAAAAAAACGCAAAGAAGTCTTTGCCAGTCAGAATCTGAGTTATGAACAGCTTTTCTTGATCCAAATCACCTCATATCTCATACCCAAGGTCTGTACCATGCCTAGAACCAATTTGTGCCAAAAAATGTCAATTTTGGAAGAAAAGTTAATAATCACGATTATTTACTTTTGGATCAAAATTGGGGAATTTTGATATTTAGCCATCATACATCCAAAGTACATGTTGTGATATGCCCACTAGCCAACTTTGAATCAATTTGGATTTCAAAATCTCAATTTTCCTTTATATCTACTGTTTCAGACACCTAAAGCCATAATCTGGTACCATTTTCAACCTGTGCATCCAAATGAGCCCATATTTCACTCAGAGCATGTATTTGGCATATACTTCAAGCCTATAAAGCTAAGTTTGCAGAAAGTTGAAAATTTTCCTCAACTGTAAATAATCGTGATTATGTACTTTGGTTGCAAATTTTTGTTTTGACCATATAGTTTTGTTCCTTGCATGATTTTATGCATCTTTGCTTGTTCAAAAATTGATTTGAAGCAATTTGGACCAGATTATCAGCATTTCAGTCTAAAAGGACATTCCAGAGAAAAATTTAACAAATCTGCTAACTTTGCACTCTATTCACTTAACAGGAGCAATGCAAGACGCGGAGAAGGCCAAGAAGAAGCTAAACCAAAAAGAGAAACTACAAGAACTGCCTGTGTATCAACTGGACCCCGAGTCAGTCAAGGCGGCAAAAGCATCCTATCTTTCTAAAGAACAGCTGGAAGAACACCACACCACGGTCTTCACTGGCAGATTCAAGAGTGAATAAGAGCATTAGGTGGAGTTACAACTCCTACCTAAAGAGGTCTATGATGTAGCTGCAAAGCCAGAAACCAAAGAGGCTAACCGTAGGTTGGGGCTACATTTCTATGAACAAGAGCCTTGCGGAGTGGACTTTCAGAAAGCTTACAAGCTTCTGTCCACAATCAAAGAAGACGGAACCGCCCAAAGATTAGACACCCAAGGAAACAAGGTCGAGGTAGTAATTACAAAAGAAATAGTGGCAGAGGCACTCAGACTGCCCACTGAAGGAATGAACATGTGGGAAAGAGACAGGAAAACCGCGGACACATTTACCAAGGAAACAGCCGCAGCTACATTCGTCGATCTCATCCACAAACAGGTGGAAGAGCCAGCCCATTTTTACTATCAACACTTCCATTTCCTGGCAAAAAGGCCACCAAGGTACACGACACCAAATAATGCCGTGGCCACCACCTTTACTCACGTTCTGAAGTCAACAACAAGTCAGTATGTGGACCACCTGCAGTATGTCTTGACAACCTTGAAGGCCACCAAGAAAGAGGGTAAAATAACATACTTGGGCGCGCTAGAAGTGTTGACAAGAATAGCCTATAATGCCATCGGCATTGTTGATAACCTATCGCTTGCCCCTGATCAGAATACATGGATCTTGGCAGCACAACCCTCTCTAAGAGCTACAAGATCAAGTAAAAGATCTTTTAACACTACAAGAGGTTGTGTGCTCTTGTGACGCTGTTAGCGACGGAAATACATTGGGTTTTTATAACCCCTGGCGTCGCTAAAACCGTCACTAATAGCGTCGCTATAGGCGTCACTATATGCGTCGCTATATAGAGACACTCATAGCGACGGTCATAGCGACGCTACAGAGCCATAAATAGCGACGATTATAGCGACGCCCGAGAGAATTTTTTTTTGGTGACAGGGCATTGAATGCCCTGCCATCCATCAACCATATTGTACTTGATTCACTTTTTTAAAAAAGTGCAAGGGTAGATAATAGACCCAAAATAGTCACCCACAAGACGCATTGTTTGCAAAATTGACAAGCGTAAAATTGACAATTGTACACATCATAGGCAAAATGAATTGATTGGCAAATGTAATCATGACAATTGTACAACATCATAGGCATAAAGAATTGATTGGCAAAATGAACTGCGGTGACAAATGTAATAATATACATGGTTCAAAAAGACGTATAAAATCCGTCTCATGATACATAAGCTATGAGAAACCCTAAACTAATGCTCTAAACTGACGTCGTCTAGTCAGACGTCTCATCGCGTCCAAGTGGCGTATCTGTCGGATTCTGCAAAAAAAGACAATAAGACAGCTTTCAGTAAGTATAAACATATAACGACATTTATAAAACAATACAAAAAATAGAAAAGAGTAAACCCTAATACTAACCATGCCGCCGCGAGAACTGAGAATATCCATCAGGGCGTTTAAGCCCTTCGTGCCTGCGTACTCGCGCTCGTACGGTGTGGGATCACATCCTGTCATCGACCACTGTCAAAACATACAAAGAATTCATTATGTTAGAATTAAAAAACTCATAAACCCTAAACTATCGAACATAAAGAGCAATGCGAAAACACTTACAAAATCGGCCTCAAATGATGCCCATCCACCGCTCCCCAAGTGGTGCGAGCTCCCTGCCTCTACTCGCGCTCTGGCTGCATCCTTTTGTTGCTTCCACTTGTCGGGATTCTCGCGCGCTGCTTTCTTCGCATTCTTCCAATCTTCTTTGGCCAGCCAATCTGGCCTGTTCCACCCATGCTTGATTGCTTTTTGCACTTCGGAACGCTTGTGTTTGCAGTATTCACGCATTCGAATCTTCATCAGGTCTTCATTGAAGCGCTGATCCCGTGTTGGAACGGGAAACTCATCATGAAGAATGCTGATGACTCTGTTTTTTAAATCACTTGGTACTTCACTCCATTTGTTTAGTATGTAGTGTCTAAACAGCTGAGAGCAAAGACCACGCATGCGCGAGATCACCTTCTTGCCGTCATCATCCATGATGATACCGCCGCTGAAGTCGACGGAGTAAGGCAAGCCCTCTGGCCGGTGACGCGTGAACCTGGGTGTCCCGGCAGGGGTCTCTAGCGGCGTGTCGATGGGGGTATGGACGTCAGGTGTCTCCACCGGCGTCTGGGCCCCGAAGCGAGGAGTGTCGAGTGGGGTGGCTCCTGGCGGAGTAGGTAGAGGTGTGTAGCTGCTAGGAACAGTCAGCTGTGCAAAACCTGGCGTAGATGGCGATGTTGTGGCTGGTGTGGGGGCGGGCAAAGAAGGGGAGGGTAAAGAGCCTCGTCGAACACGAGGCGGTGTGGAGGCATCGGTGGCGGAATCCCCACAACAACCGCCACCGCCACCACTAGAGCGCTGGTGTCTAGACGAGTGTGAAGCTCGTCTCGTCGACGCCGAAGCTTCGGAGCGCGTCGAATGCTCCAAAAGAGAGGGAGATGCGGATGGAGTAGGAAGGCGCGATGATGCGCCAGAGCGATGACGCTCCACGTACCATTGTCTCTGCTGCGATGACAAAGATGAAAGAAACTCCTCATCATCCATACCTGCAAAACACACGAATATTTAAACTTAATATTGAATGAATAGAGTAGACAATGACGCAAAGACCATTAAATACAATGACGTAATGACGCATATAAATACAATGACGCAATGAATTGAGTGATAGAAGAGGCAAGTCGAAAACTCAGAATTTTCAATCAAAAGATGTGAGCGTAAGAAAAAAAGAGCGTTATACACCATGGAAGGTACTTAGAGAGCCAGAGCTTTTACAACACGGAGCAAAATTGTTCAAATACAATATTTGTGGCTTTAAGAGATCTCTCTCTCATCCTCACATAACTCAGCATAACTTCCTATATCTATATAGAGCTCTCCGTTTAAACACATATCCTCTGTTTCATTTTGTAGCTCCTCTGCATGCACCCCATATAGAGTAGTAGCATCTTGATGCTCGTCTGGCACCACCGCAGCGGCTTCTGATTGAGCATCTTCTCTGATCTCCTCCATTGATGCCGTTGTGATTGGCACATGGTAGCCTTCATACGTCCTTGCACTACGAGGGGCTACCTCTATGACATACCACCAGTTTGATGTAGACTTTGTAGGATGAAATATTACCTGCCAAAGCCATATAACTTACATGAGAACTTCCAAGCACATAACTTCTAAAATTGGATGTTAACTATTTACATACTTACTTGTTCACAATGCTCGGGTAGTACGAAAGTGTCTCTTAGGTCAGTCCATTTCTTAGTAGAATCCACCTCAAGAAAACTAGACTCTCCTCTATGCACAATAGCGTTGCGACCCTCCATGATTATCTTGAACCATTGCACGTCGAACAAGTCGACAAAAAATCCTCTGTAATCGATCCTCAAAATCTCTTGCAGCGTGCCGAAGTAAGTGAGTTCCGCCACCACAGGATCTGCATCAGAGGAACGTCGTCGACTAGACTGTTCAAATTTTGCCATGATTCCACAATCTTGAGTAAAACGCTTTTTGTCCATTCGTTCCACCCTTAAATGTCGACCTTTACACCATGCTATTGTGTATGACTTATACTACAACGAACAAAGATTATGAGTGGCCGTTCAAACGTTTAGAAATAAAGTCACTAGCTAGTCATACATTGCAAACTTACCTTGGTCGCGCAACCCCGAGAGTACTCCCACTCTTCCTCAGTCACTTCGTCACCGCATTTTTGTGCGCTTTTCAATTGGTTGTGCAACCATCTTAAGCTCATGAAGGTTGGTAGGCTCTCCAGAACCGTCGGATAGTGCATTGGTGGTCGTCTTCCCCGTCTCCACTCGATTCGTGCCCTTTGTCTCTCTTGCTTTGCATCCTCATATTGTGAAATCCACTTTTGCATCACTGGATTGTGAAGCATGCAAAATCGGTTGATTTTAGCCTCTAGATCTTCCGTCATCTTCTTCTTAACACCGAGATTGCACATGACAATCCCAGATATGCGCTCATCATCTATGGATCGCCATAGCGTGTCCTGGGCTTTATCAAATCCGTCTAGCCACTCTCCAATGTACACTAGGGACTCTGATACCAACCAACCTTCTGCCATGCTACCCTCCGGACGTACCTTTTGACGCACATATCCCTGAAGCGTTTTCATGAAACGTTCTAAGAAGAACATCCATCTGGAATGAACTGTGCCAGCTATTTCCACCTCATCAACTATGTGAACAAGAAGATGCACCTGAATGGTTAGCATGGTAGTAGGAAAATGTTTCTCAAACATGCACACAAGCTCCGCAGCATTTAGTTTGGCCAATGGTATGGAGTCTACGTTGATCTCCTTTTGTGAGATCCATTGCACCAGCTTTGCAAGTTTGTAGATTGTGTTACGGATGTCGAGAGACAAACATCCCTCAATGGCAACCGGTAAAATAAACTGTAAAGTATGTGCAGCAATGATATTAAAGTCCACATTTTATGCAATGATATTAAAGTCCACTATGAACGTACCTGACACATTTTATGCCAATCGTGTGACTTCAAACCGATAAGCTTTCCTTCTTTAGTAAAACACGTTCGGAGCGAGTGGATTACGCCAGTGGGGGTCCGCAAAGATGGAATGGTCTCTTTTACTTTGCGTTCTTGGGCTCCTGTGAAAATCCATGGTGCTTTAGGGAGTTTTATCGATCCATCAGACGCTGTTTGCGGCCAATATTTCTCCATACGATCCACATTTCTAACGTCAACTCTGGCTCCCAAAGTATCTTTCTTGCCGGTCAGATGGTCCCATAGTAGATTACCCACATTCTTGAATATGTGCATTGGATCGAGCAAGTGATTGATCATGAGTCAGGGCCAGTATGGTAACTTGTACCATAGAGATAGTCTCTTCATCCCTGGAGGCAGTCCGTCATCGCACATCTCCTTCTGCTCTAACCATGCTTGTGCAGAAATCCTTGGTGGCTCTCTTCCCAAAAAGCCGTCGCGTAACACATGATTCTCTGGAAGATACGTTTGATGACCTTCGTAGATTTGCTTCTTCAGTGAGGGCACCCTACGTGCATTCAGTCTAGGTCCACATGTGACACATGCTCTGTATCCGCTTGTTTGAAGCCCTACATGTATACACATGATAATAGATCAACTATGGGAAAAAACAAGATTTACAGTGTCTGAGTGAGGAGTGTCAATAGATCACCTGAGCATTCTGTTAGCCCGGGATAGTCATACATGGTCCACATTAGAATGCCTCTGATCAAAGCATTCCGTCGTCCTGTGTGTCGGCTCATATCCACCACCTCTATGCCAATCCACAATTGTTGTAGCTCTTCCAATAGTGGAAGAAGATACACATCCATATTCCCCACTTTATATCGCCCTGGCACAATCAAGCTTAGCCATAGGTGCCCCTTCTTCGTAGTCAACCACGGGGGAATGTTGTAGTTGACGATGACAACGGGCCATACAGTGTAAGATGTTGATCTTTGACCAAATGGATTTACGCCATCCATAGCCAGGCCTAAGCGCAAATTTCGAGCTTCCCTGGCAAAATCCGACCATGTTCTATCTATATGTTTCCAGGCTGCGCAATCTGCAGGAATTCGTAGCACACCATCCGAAGATTTATTCTCCTCATGCCATGATGCTAGGGCGGCCATGGACTTACATTTGAAGAAATGCTTGATGCGAGGAAGGAGAGGAAAATGTCGCAAAACCTTTTGTGGAATTTTTGTCCCGTGGAGATCTACTCGATATCTTTCGAAATCACATTTCGGACACTTCTCCATGTCTATGTATTCCCCTCTAAAAAGAATGCAGTCATTAGGACAAGCGTGCATAGAATTGTGATCCATCCCCAAGTTTCGCAAAATCTTTCTTGCTTCATCTCGGGAATCTGACATCACATTGTCAGCTGGTAGTATGTGCTCTTTAAACAATCTACACAACATAAAAATACGATACAGTCGTGTAAAAATCTATCAGATCATTATACATTTAGAGTTTCATTAAAGTAAACTAATTGTAATAGATCACCTGAAAAGCGCTGTGACGCTAGTGTCACTCCATCCAAACTTTGCCTGCATGTTGAGAAGAACCAGGAGTGCTTTCAATCTAGACATACGTGCTCCATTATACAATGGCGTATCGGCTTCACTTTTCATATCATCATAGATAAGCCTTTCTGAATCCATGATCGTCTCCATCATTTCATCAATCTCGGGCTCAAACATTGCCTCGTTGGGAATGTGCTCTGCTTGATCATCCCCTGAGCTGTCAGAGGCTACATCTTGTGGCCTCACATATGCTGCTTGACCAAAGCGCCTGCGAACACGTCTATTGGGTTGCAAGATTGCTGCTTGTTGGCCAACGTCAGAGTCCGACGAGTTATAATTGGCAACAACTCGATCTATAATAGATGGATCGAACTCGCCAAATTCGCGAACGTGCTGCAAAGAAACACGTCTTGTCCGTCGCACAGCATGCTTGCATTGATTACAAGGACATAAGACCCTCGTTATGAGATAGGTGTTTCGGTTGGACGGTCCCACATCCTCGTCACTACTCATAATGAGGATAAAAATCTTATAACCTGGACAACAAATTTAATATTCTATTGGCATTCTTTGTCTTATCTCTCTCTCTCTCTCTCTCTCTCTCTCTCTCTCTCTCTCTCTCTCTACCTCACATTCTCTAGTTATGTCCAATCCCCGCACACCTCGGTCTAGAGGTGCACGGAGATCAGAACCACCGGGTTATAATCTCGTCTTTATTGGTCAATACCTATATTTGTGGGTACAAGAAATCTACAGACCCACGTCTACATGATACTGCATGTAGTGGACAAAACCCCTTTTCCTCTTCTCTAGCTGTAGCACTTCACAGCATCTTAACATCTTTTCACAGTAGATCTTTTCACTATTCCTCTAACTCTAAACCCTAAACCGTAAGTAATTCTTGCGTGGACTCGATCTAACGTAAATAATCGTAAATCTAAATAAGCGTAAATCTAACTAAAAATAAACCTAAATCTAATTTAACGTAAGTCTACCATTAACCTAATCTTTAACGTCTTTTGGGATAGTTTCCTAGGACGTTAAAACTCTCTTCTTCTTGTGTGTGTGTGTGTGTGTGGGTAAACCTAAATAAACCTAATTCTCATCTAATATAACATAAATCTAAATCTAACGTAAATTATGTTATATTAAAAACAAAGAACTAAACTAACAGGGATTATAAGAACCTTAAAACTGATTTAACACATAATTTTTCACATAACTCGGCAAGATTTGGCATTCTCATCACTAAAGATGTGAGAGTTAACTTCCTGCGGTGACCCTGCCTCATCTCCATCCACATCTGACGACAGCAATTGGCCCTTTAGACCATTCTTGCTCTTGTTACTAACTTTGAAGTTGCTGTTGAATGACTAGAGGTTGTCTAGATGGTCATTGTGTCGGGGATGTAGTGACTCTTGCCGCCCTGAAGATCCACCTTCTTCCCTATCTTCTGAAGACATTTCACCAGTACTTTTGGATCGACGGAGCCCACCATGAGTGAAGGCAGCAATACCCTATATTCCATTGAGGGCTTTCTTCACCCGCTTAATGCAGGCATCGCAGTCTATGGAGACCTAAATCTAATCTAATATAACGTAAATCTAAATCTAGCGTAAATAAACGTAAATCTAATTAAAAATAAACCTAAATCTAATCTAATTTAACTTAAATAAACCTAAATCTAATTTAACGTAAGTCTACATCTAACCTAATCTTTAACGTCTTTTAGGATAGTTTCCTACGACGTTATAACTCTCTTCTTCTTGTGTGTGTGCGCGTGTGTGGATGTGTGTGCCAATAAAAAGAGATAAATGGTATAACCTTTATATCACCCATGCCAAGTATGATAGATTGGTTATGCCATTTCCCTCTTGAATAATAGGTCTTGAGTTCAACTCCTCGTCGGCTAGATCTTTAGGTCTTTTAATTTTAATTAGTTTCCTACGACGTTAAATTAGTTTCTCTCTCTTTCTCTCTCAATGTGTGTGCGTTTTTTTGTTTATGCATGTTTTCTCTCTCTTTTCCTCTCTCAATGTGTGCGTTTTTTGTTTATGCATGTTCTCTCTCTCTTTTCCTCTCTCAATGTGTGCGTTTTTTGTTTATGCATGCTCTCTCTCTCTTTTCCTCTCTCAATGTGTGTGCATTCTTTGTTTATGTATGTGTGTGTGCGTTTTTGTTTATATTTGTACTCTTTCTCTCTCTCTCTCTCTCTCTCTCTCTCAAAAACACTATGTGTGTGTGTGTGTGTGTGTGTGTGTGTGTGTGTGTGTGTGAGAGAGAGAGAGAGAGAGAGAGAGGGAGAGAGAAAGAGGGGAAGGGAACATGAGAGTGAGGAGAGGGAAGGAGCATACCTGGCTCTCCTTCCTCTCCTCGTGTGTGTGTGTGTGTGTGTGTGTGTGTGGAGAAGAAAGAGAGAGAGAGAGAGAGAGAGGGAGAGCGTTACCTGCTCTTGCTTGAGGGCACCGAAAAACTCAGATCTGAGATCTGAGTTTTTGGGCGCTCTCTGTTATTTTTTTAGCCCAGCCGGCGTCGCTATGAGCGTCACAAATTTACTCGTAAATTTGCGACGCTCATAGCAACGCCGGGAATTTTTTTTTTGAGCATCGCTGTGTGAGCGTCGCTAATATGAATAGCCTCTTGTAGTGTAAATCAGGTGATAAATTAGATGACAGCTCACTAGAGCGACACAGCAGCGAGAGCTCTAACAACAAAGAAAAGAGAGCTAGGAGGGAAGAGATCAAGAGGAAAGTTGTGGCTGCCCACCAAGAGGATCCAGCTCAAAAACAAGCGCGTTTTGAAAGAGAAAAACAAGCTTACCAATGCAGTAGGCAAGCACAAGGAAAGGACCCAGAAAAGTGGATACTCACAGGACTGAAAGGACCTCGAACAAAGCATCATACAAGAAAAGAGGCAGATGATCCAAAAGATTATTTAGAAAGAATGTACCAAGAGGCCGAAGCCCTAAAGATGAAAGAGGCAGAAGAAGCGGCAAAGAAAGCTGAGGAAGTGGCTACTCTAGAGCAAATCTAGGTGACGAAGGAAATTTGGAATGGCGGCCTCTACACCAAAACAAACTCCATTGCGCCACAAGGGAAATGAGATAAGGGCACCACCTAGTCTTGGAAGCGTGGACTAGGACCGCTACACACACACACACAGAGAGAGAGAGAGAGAGAGAGAGAGAGAGAGAGAGAGAGAGAGAGAGAGAGAGAGAGAGAGAGAGAGAGAGAGATCACTATGAATGAAGCATTAACCGTAGAGTGTGTACAAGGAATGGATGACTTCAAACACTCCCAACACAAATAGCATATAGATTACCAAACAATCACTCAAGGATTAGCCAAGATCACATCAAGCACTCTCACACACATATAAAACATTTCTCTTAATTAACATAAGTAAGAGGAGGAGAGGTTACTAGCATGAAACAATTTGCACTCTAGGATGTGCAAGAATAGAGTGAATGAATGAGCTTATGGGCTCATGGTGAGTGATACAAAGGCTCAATGGGGCTGAGGGAGGCTTGAAATTACAAAGGGGAAGGCCTCTTTATATAGGAAAGAGAGTGATTAGGAGTGAGGTTAAGATCCAAGTGTAATTTGTACAAATGAAGCTTGATTAGGGACATTCAACCAATGAAGAAGCTCCTTCCAAGTGATTTGTTGACCAATTAGCTCCATCATCACTTGTGTTGTCTTCACTCCTTCCTCCTAGCTTGAGTCCAAGAGCTTCCTTATTTTAAAATGTAAAGAATCTACATAAAATCAATACATATCTAGTAATAATAGGAAGGGGTTGAATGAGAACTTATGAATTACAACAAGATTAAGCATGACTTGAGAGGTGATTAGAAGAGGAACTTTGATGGGTTTTTGAGCTTGAGAGAGAGGAGGAAGGAGAGGAGGGTGAGAAGACTAATGGCTGATTTTAGAGAAGGTCTCAATGTGGAAAAGGAAGGGTGTGTGTGTGTAAAGGTAGAGGGGGTGGTCTCCACCACAGTTGAAAAAACTGGCGTCCACCATTTTGGCCATATCTCCTAGACCGTAGATGCAAAAATTATAAAAAAAATATGGACAGAATCTCCAGCTCATCAGCTACAACTTTGATGAAGACAACTTTTCTTGGATCGGAGTGGAAGTATTTTTTAAAAATTCAGCAAAATCATGTGTATGGTTTCTTCCTTTACCAAGTCTTCCACTTGGGTCCCATTTGTTTGAATCATCATATGGCTCCAAAGCCATGATGATATGAGCCACTCATGACCCTTGAATCATGGGTGCATGGCTCCACAACCACATCATATCTTTTCTTTTCACATTTACATATTTTCCCTTCCCTTTACCACTAGGTTCTCCCTCTACCTTTCACCTCCGGTGAACTAGTCAAGAAAAAATCATTTTTTTTAATTTTTCCAAGAGGTTGTTCTCACTCTTTCTTTTATTGTAAACCTCTAGAAGCAAGGAAAACCAACAAAATATGATAAACAAAAATTTGTGATAGGCTCGGATCATAGCCCCCCCAAACCTGGCTAGGGGTATTTATGCCTCTAGCCTACTTTCTTTGATCTTGAGCTGACCTTATCCTGATGTGATAAGGCTTTAGACGCCATCAATTTGTCTTGGTCTTGTGCACTTTACCATCAATGTCTTGAAGTCTGTAAGAGCTATTTTTGAACTTTTTGGTGACCAAGAACGGGCCTTCCCATCGGAAAAGAAACTTTCCATCCTTACGAGTGTCGAAGCGATTGTCATATCGAAGCACCAGAGATCCCTTTTTGATGTCTTTGGATGCTAGCTTTTTGTTGAACTTTTCTCTGTGCTTCTCTGCTTCTTGAGAATAGTGGTTGATGGCTTCTTCACGATCCAATTGCAGCCTCTCTAGATCCATGATCCTGCTATAGCTTGAGAAGCCAAGCTCAACCTCTCTAGAAGGAGCTCTTGAGTGGAAGCTCATTGTCTTATGCATATGTATGTGTTGTATTAGGGGTGATTAGCAAGGGAACTCTATGCCATTGTAAGAGAGAGTGATCATTCAATTGAGAGTAGGAGATCTATCATTTCTCCTACTAGTGTAATCCCAACATTTGTTGAATCAAGGAGGGTGGATTTGGACTAATCTTGATACTTTGTCTCTCTTCCAACGTGAAGTAATGGAAAACAATGATGTGTAAGTGTTTTGGTGTTTTTTTAAGTTCTTGATATCTTGTCTCTGGGTGTTGTCATCAATTTAGCCATAGATCCCACATACTGTAAGAGGGCGACAGGGTGGACATGACTCTCCTAGTCTCAAGACAATGATTGGGGTGGATTTTCTTGTGATGTGTTGTGGTGTAATTTACTCAAGCTATGTTGAAAAAATACTAATCTCAATTTGATTGGTCATGACAGATTTGCATCCCCTCCCCCTTCTCTCTCTTTCTTACATATATAATTGTGTTTTCTTGATCACTGTCGATACATTTCAAAGCAACCCGAGAATTATCTCTCTCTCTCTCTCTCTCTCTCTCTCTGTCTCTGTCTCTGTCTCTGTCTCTATCTCTCTCTCTCTCTCTCTCTCTCTCTCTCTCTCTCTCTCTCTCTCTCTCTCTCTCTCTCTCTCTCTCTCTCTCTTTACGCGTCCAAAACTAGGTGGTGCCCCAAATTTGTGTAGTGTTAGGTTGCGGGTTTATGTGTGTGTTTGTTGTTTTTTTCCAACCCCCAACCCAATTGAGCAGCACAGGAGCCTAGAAGAGTGCTTAGAGGCCACTCTTCTTGTTGACCGCCCTGGACCGCCTCAAATTGGTGCCCCCACTAAGGAACCAACTTGTGTATGTTTTTGTGTAGGATCAATCTTGAGAATAGTCAAGTAGTTTGCATGAATCACGAAAATTTGTATGATCCTTTCATTCCTATTGCAAGGCAAAAGGTACACATAATTGTTAGTACTAAGTTGCAATTTCAGCGAGTAATTCGTAGAATTTTGGGCCCTCTTAGGTTGGCCAAGATAAACGTTTCAGTAAATCCTTTTATTTTACCTCTCATTAGATACGACCTTAGTTTGGATGTCTATATTTTTATTTTGTTTTAAGCATTAGGTCATGCATAGACAATGGATAATGGCCCAGGAATAGAGATTTTTCCCTTCCATTTCACTCCACATATTAGAATAAACATTGCAATTAGTAGAAAAATCAATTTTCAACAACGAATGGTGTTCATGTTTGGTGTCCAAAGAGTAGGAGAAATTCTCGCGTCACCAAACCCTGTCATTCTACCTTTTATTGATTATCATAGGTCATTTGATGTGAATATTTTTATTTTGTTATAGAATAGATTGTAATTTAGAAAATATTATTGAAAAAACAAAAACGTGCGTCATTTTGGAATCAATTCAATTGAGAGCCAACGCCAAATGTCTGGATATCCTCTTTTCTTTGGAGAGGATGCAGAATTATTTTTGGCGAATTTCAAGATGTCTTGCCGTATCAAGAGGATATTAATTGATCAAGAACGTGTAGAAATATTTGAGGTGGTCCTTAGGAAAGATGCTAGCACTTGGTTTGACTCTTTGCCTGAGGAAGTTAAGGGGAATTACACAGAAGTTTTGAATCGTTTCAAGAAATACTTCTTTGATCCCCAAAAAACTCAAAAACTATGGCAAGACATTGTTTCTCATAAGCAAAAAGACTTAGATGACTACTACTTGTACAAGCAAGAGTTTCTACGTCTTTGGGCTGTATAAGTGAGAAATGTTGCTAACCCTGGTGATGGTGCAGAGTTGCTAAAGAAGGAGAGATTCATAGCCGGACTCTTTCTTGACCTTAAGATAAAAAATGAGGCGGGTGCACCTGCTCCCTTTGATGTAGCCGAAACTAGGGCTGCTGAGAAATATAGAAAACTCAAGTGCCTAAGGGGAGAGGTTCCAATAGAAGGTCTTAGACCCAAAGGTAAGTCACAAGCATCAACATCTAGGGAGCTTCCTGAGGTAACGGCGGAAGTGATTGAGAAGTTAAATGAATCTTTAAGTAGCCTGTCAATTCACCTTGCACAAGCTGTAGGTCCAAAAGGACAAGCAAGGAAGTTTGAAGAGCGAGATTCACAACCCAGGAGAGTCTTGCAATGTTGGAATTGCGGTGAGTCTGGACATGGGATGTATAATTGTCCTTGGCCCCGTGGGGAGCCAGGGAGACCTAACTTGAATTACCCAGTGATGAATGCAGGTGAAGGAACTAGTCAGCAACCACGGCTTCTACAAAGGCCAAATGGAGCAAGACCACCTCCACAAGGAGTGGAAGGAGTTCCACCTTTGCCAGACCTAAATGTGCATGTGGTATAGGTGACAAACTCAAATGAGGTAGACATGGAAGAAAATGGCATTAAGCGTGGCCGAGGAAAAGGTAAAGAGAAAGAAGGCGTCACATCACAGAGTGACCATGGACGAGGCAAGAAGGCAAAGGAGACCAAGGAAGCTAAGAAGACTTGACGTCGTATCAATCTCCAAGACTTCCCTCTTGGACATGGTATGGCTCCATACAACCTATTGGAAGACATGAGAGGTAAGGGTCCTGATATCTCATGGCCTCAGTTTCTTGCATTATGCCCACAAGTTAGGAGGGATTTAACGAAGGCAATTAGCACTAGGAGAAAGATAAAAGAGAGTGTTCCTATTGTAAAAATTGCACATGCTGAAATGAATGAGGATATTACACCTGTGCTAGACTGTTACATCAAAGGAAGATTGGTTAGGAAAGGTCTAGTGGATGGGGGTGCACAAATTTGCATCATGACAGAAGGACTTATGCAAAGACTAGGCATGCACATCCATGAGACACCTGAAATTAAAGTCAAAATGGCAAACAATAGCAAGGCTAGGTGCGTAGGCATTTGTAAAAATGTCTTTGTGGAGGCCTTTGGCATTAAGAAGGCAGTGGATTTCTATGTCATGTCTACCAAAGGAAATGGTTACCCATTTATCCTAGGGAGACCATGGCTAATGAAAATTCGAGCTTTGCAGGATTCGGAGAGTGGAAAGCTAATTTGCAGGAATGAAAATCATAAGAAGGTTGTCTTTGACATGAAGGAGCAACGCCAAGAGGAGCTCCATGAAGAATCATCTCAAAGTGAGACGGAGGAAGGCTGGACCGATAGCACTTCAGAAGGAGAAAGTAGCGGCAGCATTACTGAAGAGGAGTCTTCCATCGAAGTCATGGGGGTAAGGTTTAAGCCAAACAACCAAGAGACCTCTTGCCCAGGTTTGGAAGAGGTAGGTTCCCAAGAAAACCAAAAAGTGGAAGATGAAAGAATGCTAGAAGGTATGTTATCTACGACACTTACAAAGGATGAAAGAGAGGAGCTCAAAGGTGTGTTACGGAAATTTCCTAGGATTTTTGCTAAAGACTACACCAATGTGCGTGGAGGAGATGCTGTTCAACACAAAATTGAGTTGAAGCCAAAGGCCACACCTAAGGCTCAGAAGCTATGAAGGCTAGGAGTCATTAAGGAGCAGGCTCTACTCAAGGAGGTAAGAAAGCTTCTAGCAGTAGGTTTCATTTATCCAGTGGAGAATTCAGAGTGGGTCTCTCCCGTTGTTGTCACTCCTAAGAAAAATGGCAAGTGGAGGGTATGTGTGGATTACCGTCCACTCAATGAGGCAACAAAAAGAGATCACTTTCCCCTCCCATTTCAAGATGAGATACTAAATGAGGTAGATGGTCATGAGAAGTACACTGTGTGTGATGGCTACTCGGGTTACTTTCAAATAGGTATCGCATTGGAAGATCAGTTGAAAAAAACCTTCATCACTCCTTGGGGTTGTTATGCTTTTAGAGTCATGCCATTTGGACTGACAAATGCTCCTGCAACTTTCCAACGCTTCATGAACATGGTGTTTCAAGCATTCTTTGGAAAGTCCATTAGGGTTTTTATTGATGATTTTTGCATTTATAGCTCAAAATCATTGCATCTACAAAGGTTAGAAGAAGGTTTAAAGAAGCTCTACGACATGGGAGGTCAACTCAACCCCGACAAGTGTCACATAGATGAGGATGAAGTAATCTTGCTTGGTCACAAGGTTTCCTATAACGGCATTGAGGTGGACCCTTCAAAATCAATGGCTCTTATTGAGGTCCCATCACCCAACAATCTCAACGAGGTCATCTCATTCATTCAAAAGGTGAAGTATATGTCACGCTTTATTCACTTAGCTTCGGAGTTGCTTCATCCTTTGAAAAGTTGACACAACAAGTAGAATTTGCATGGTCTTATGAGCTTGAAGAGTACTTTTGTAACATTAAAGTCATTTTGTCAGAGCTACCAACACTCGTGTCTCCTTGTTGGGAGTACACATTCTTTGTTAGCTCTAGTGTTGAGAAGGAAACAATTGGTGCAGTTTTATTACAACAAGATCCCCACAGTACCAGGATGCGACCCATCTACTTTGCTAGTAGGGTCATGAATGATTTGGAGAGAGGCTACACGGAGGCAGAACTCATGATTCTTTCTCTCATGTTTGCGGTGAGAAAGTTTAGATCCTACTTGCTACCAAAACCTTTTGTAATCCTCACTGCAGAAAATTTGTTTCCTTGGGTGTCATCTCAAATGAATCTTAGCACTAGGATCTCAAAGTGGATTATGGAATTGCAAGAGTTCCAATACTCTTTCAAGGTAGAAGATAGTGTGCGTGCACAATTGGCATGGATCCTTACTTATAGGGTACATGAGAAGGAGATTAATGTGCCTGAAGTAAAGACCCTACCATTGCCACCACCTAAAAGTATTCCTAATGCTTTTACCTTGTTCTTTGATGGAGCTTTTTGATGAGCCAGAGGAAAAGCAGGGGGAGGGCTTGTGTTCCTCAACCCAAGTGGGGAGGTGGTCATGAAAGAGAAGGTCAATCTACCAGGTTCAACTAGCAACAATGAAGCAGAATACGACACACTACTTCATGGTTTAAAGATATGCATTGGCCAAGGTATAGAACATCTTGTGGTAAAGGGAGATGCACTTCTCATTGTGAAGCAGATTTTAGGCATTTGGGCATGCAAGAATGAAAACCTAAGGACAAAAGTTCATGCCATTCGTAGGCTGTTTAATCAGTTTGAAGAAGTGCAACTATATCATATTCATAGGAGACAAAATGAAGATGCCGACTTACTTGCACAACAAGCAGTTACATGTGTTGAGAAAAAAGTGCAGGTCATCATGGTGTCAACTGCTGTGAAGCAACCAAGATACCAGGGATTGGAGTCATTGACTCCCATTATTGGCTACATTTTGGAGGGTGAGTTTCCACAAGACTTCACGAAGGCTCAGAAGAGGAGACTCATGAAGAAGGCAAGCGTGTATCTCTTGCTAGAAGGATCCCTCTACCAAAGAGGGAAGGATCAACTGTGCAGAAGAGTACCAACTATCAAGGAGATTCCATCCATTCTAAAAGGTTTGCATGAAGAAGCATGTGGTGGTCATTTTGCCCAAGAGTTAACTGTTGTGAAGAAGATTTTGCTTGCGGGGTATGTTTGGCCAAGTCTACATGTGGATGTCCAACATTGGTGTAAAAGTTGTCACAATTGTCAGATAAATGGGAATAGAAGATTGGTTTATGGTCCAAGGAAAATTGTGCTTGCAAATGGACCCTTTGAAAAGTGGGGCATTGATGCTTTGGGTCCTCTGCCTAGGACAAAAAATGGTAAAGTCTACATTCTAGTGGTTGTAGACTATATGACTAGGTGGGTGGAAGCACAAAGTGTGGCAAAGGTAAATGAGAGGACAGTGAGAAAATTTGTCTACACTCACATTTGTTGTAGATTTGGCATACCTTTGGAGATTGTTTCTGATAATGGTCTTGGGTTTAGAAAGGGCTTGCTCACAGAAGTCTGTGAAGAACTTCACATTCTACATCGTCATAGTCCACCCTACTATCCCCAATCAAATGGTTTGGTAGAAAAAGCTAATGGTGTCATTGCAGGCATCATTAGAAAGATGGTGAAAAACGAGACAAAGTTGTGGGATGACTTCTTGGATGGTGCCTTGTGGGCGTATCGAACCACATATAGGGAAGCCACGGAGTTCACACCATTTCACTTGGTCTATGGTTCAGAGGCTTTACAACCAATTGAGCTCACCATTCCAACAATGCGACTTCATGGCAAAGTAGCACAAGATGATCAAGAAGCATGGATGGATCGACTTCTTACCTTAGATGAGCTTAAGTGGAAAAGAGAAGCAGCATACGAGTGCTACAAGAGGAAATCCACACAGACGAAGAAAAAGCTTGACAAGAAACTGAAGAACAAAGGCATCAATGAAGGAGATCTTGTGCTAAGGTATGACAATCGACTCGATAATCATTTTGATGCCAAATTTGAAACTAGATGGCAGGGGCCATGCATAGTTAAGAAGGCTTTCAATTCAAGTTACTATCAACTTATGGACTTGAATGGGAAAGAGCACTCTAGGAAGGTAAATGGTTATCGCTTGAAGCCCTATTTGAGTCGCCTTCTACCAAAGGATCTACCAAATATCTGTCAAAGGGTAGTTGTCTCATGTAAGTATTGTTACATGAAGCATGAGTGTAACTCCAACCAAAATTCTGAGGGGCCAAAAAATGAAGATCTCGTCAAGGACTCTAAAGCACTCTCTTTGGAAAAGATGCTTTATGATGGTACATGAATATACCATCATCCTGGGGGAGGGCTAATGATAGCCGTTTTCGGCTCTCCATAATTGCCATAGTGAGTTAACCCACCCTACCAAACTCATCCAAACACTATGGCTATCCTTACCATTTCACTGTATATAGGTGTGTGTGAGTTAGGGGACTTTTCCCATATCTTCTTAAAAACCCTTAATTAGCTAGTCACTGGGCTAGTTGAGCCAAAATAATAATAAAAATAAAAAATATAAGTATATTATGGCCCATTTGTGTGTAAATATTTCATTGTATATAAAGCCTAAATAAAAGGATTTTTCATAATTATTTTGGTATTTATTTAAATATTTCTACCTATGGTGTGTTATTTATGCTATGTACATTGACTCACCATTACTATATTTTTTCTTACCATTTTGCATACTCTTTATTCCATATAAAAATAATTTCATGCAAGATTCTCTTATTTTTGGTGTAACTCCATCTCAACAAAAATCCAAAAAAACTAGTTCTATTTATGTGTATATTTTTTCACTATTGTAATTTTTTCCTTCCTACATCTATTCTCTATTACTCTCATAAATTAGACCACCAAAAATATTCATCTTTTTATGGTAGACTTATAATGAGAGAGATTTATTTTACCCCTTTATATTTTTTCCACCTATATTATTTATATTTGACATGTATATATTTTTTCAGACCCATCAATATTTGATTTTCTTCGTTGTACTATTCACTTATATCATGATTTCAACAATATCTTCAATTATAGACCTACCAAATAAGGTCAAGGGTATGTGGAATGCATGCATGCACCATGGGGGGCTCACTCTTGGAGGTATTCAAAAGAATCATCCAAAGAAGGATCTCACAAGGACTTTGTGCGGTGGAAAAAAACAGTCGGTTTTGCTGAATTTTTAAAGATCACATGCTCCCCGAATTTGAAAAGGTGATATAAACAAAAGTTGTAGCTCGTGGGCTGAAATTTCACCTCAAATTTTTTCATATGTTTTTGAGCTACGAGCTGTGAGCTATGATTTTATTGGTGGACCCCAGTTTGCCCATGCCATATAGCCACACTCCCTCTTCCACTTTATCATTTTCCTCTTTCACACACACACTTCTCCACTCATCATCCGCACCTCTCTCACCACTCCTCTCTGCACCCTACTCACCTTCTTCTCAACCTTGAAGAATAAGAGAAACCATGGTGAACTTATGTCTTCTACACACACTTCCATTCCAAAATTCACCACCTAGTCTCATTTTTCCTCATCCATATTACCCATATCTATAAAAAAACCACAAAATTCAGCCTCTTCTCTTGAAAGACAGTATCATGGTGATTGATTACTCATGTTCACTTACCTTGGCTCTCAAGGAAGGTCAAGAGTGGAGAAAAAAACGTACCGTCAAAGCTAGTGGACCGTCAACAAGCGTCAAAATTGACCCTACTCAAGACACTTGGAGCATCAACATTGTACGAAATCCATATTTTCTTACCTATTAAGAGTTCTTTGTTACCTATTAAGAGTTTTTTCTTCCTTATTTGTATCCTATATGGATACTTCCATTGTAAATATCCAATTCCATTTGTAAATTAATAAAAATACTAACTCTACTAATTTACTAACACTAACCTACTATGAAAAGTCATATCACCTCCACTTCTCTCCTCTCTCTCTTCTTCATCTATCCACACCAACTTCTTGATAATTCCAAGAAAAAGAAATTAGATAAGTGCTGAAAATCTAACCCAACCATGGTTAGAGGAGTAACCCTACCCCACAAAATTTCTATAAAAGGAGGGTGTAGCTAGCACAAAAGGGGGGGAGCCATAAGCAAGAGCACTATGCTATAGCTTGAGAAGCCAAGCTCAACCTCTCTAGAAGGATTTCTTGAGTGGAAGCTCATTGTCTTATGCATATGCATGTGTTGTATTAGGGGTGATTAGCAAGGGAACTCTATGCCATTGTAAGAGAGAGTGATCATTCAATTGAGAGTAGGAGATCTATCATTTCTCCTACTAGTGTAAGCCCAACATTTGTTGAATCAAGGAGGGTGGATTTGGACTAAGCTTGATACTTTGTCTCTCTTCCAACGTGAAGTAATGGATAACAATGATGTGTAAGTGTCTTGGTGTTTTTTTAAGTTCTTGATAGCTTGTCTCTCGGTGTTGTCATCAATTTAGCCATAAATCCCACATACTGTAAGAGGGCGACAGGGTGGAGAGGACTCCCCTGGCCTTAAGACAGTAGTTGGGGTGGATTTTCTTGTGATGTGTTGTGGTGTAATTTACTCAAGCTATGTTGAACAAATACTAATTTCACTTTGATTGGTCATGACAGATTTGTAAGAAGGTATTAATGCAATAATCACCCCCTCCCCCTTCTCTCTCTTTCTTACATATATAATTGTGTTTGCTTGATCACTGCCGATACATTTCAAAGCAGCCCGAAAATGATCTCTCTCTCTCTCTCTCTCTCTCTCTCTCTCTCTCTCTCTCTCTCTCTCTCTCTTTACGCGTCCTAGTTCGCATCCAAAACTAGGTGGTGCCCCAAATTTGTGTAGGGTTAGGTTGCGGGTTTGTGCGTGTGTTTGTTGTTTTTTTCCAACCCCCAACCCAATTGAGCAACACGGGAGTCTAGAAGAGTGCTTAGAGGCCACTCTTCTTGTTGCCCGCCCCGGACCGCCTCACTAGTTTGGAAAGTCAAAAAACTTTCCAACCCCTCCCTTTAAGAGTATATGAGCTCTCGTTTGCTCTTTTTCTGACCCCGAATCTTCTGAGGTAGTTGAGTGTTCATCTAACTCATCAGTTGCATCGTAATAGAGGTTAGAAAAGACTTGTTGAGCTTTCATCAAGTCCTTGGGTTGCTCATCTTTGTTTTCAATGTTAAGGACTGACATCATTTGGATGGGAATTATGTCGTAGCCATCCTCATTGCAAAATTGAGTAGGCATAGACATATTCACACATACATCCATTGTCGCTAAAATTTGAGTCCACTCGAATGGTTCAAATAAATGCTCGAGAAAGGGTTCAGGTGTGTAGGCTTCGTCTGTATAGTCCCTTTCTAGGATAAATTCCTCTCGTCTTAAGCTTTCATTTTTTGAAGCTCCGTACATCCAAAAAGGAGTGTCTTTGTTTAACCAGGATGGGAGTTTAATTTCAGCCAAAGAGACTGAATCAAACTCTTGGATGGGTGTTTTCAAGACATCTCTATAAGTGTGATCTTTCAGATTGACTCTTGTTATAGATCCCACTTGCTTCAAGTACAGATAGTTGTTTCCTCAATCTTGGATAAGCTGTACCTGTCGCATGAAAGGTCTTCCCAATAAGATTTCATAGTTGAGTTTTTTTCCCAAAGTCTACTATGGCAAATGTGTGTTGATATTCAATTGCACAGAAATTGACTCTCACTTTTTCAAGTAGCCCTAGTGGTCTCTCAATGTGTCCGTCAGCCAACTGCAATTTCATTCGCATTTGTCTAATGGTTGGCTGTCCCCAGGATTTCCATACTGCTTTAGTGGCTATGGCTATGCCAGCTCCACTATCCAGTATTGCCATGGTTTCAATGTCATTATATTTCACTGGGAGGCTAGTGTTTCCTTCTTCCCCTTCATAATATTCTCTGACCTTGTTCATACGAACTGATCGAATCTCTTTTTTTTCCATTTTATTTTTCAATTTTCCCAAATTCTTAGAGATTAACCCCATTATCCCCACCTTATCTAGGGTTTTCTGTACATCGTTCCATAAGTATGGCCTAAGTTTCAACAGTTCTCCCAAGGTAAGAGTGCATTGGATAGGTGTAGACATGATTGAATGAATGTTGTCTACTTCTAAGGTCTGTTTGGCTCTTTTTACTTGAGTGGTCTTGCAGATGATGGATTCATTTTCGTTATCTCCCAAGTAAGAAGGTAATGTTTTTAATGTCAATGGTTTAGATATTCCTGAAGCCTCCGATCCGCAATCCCCGTACAAGGATTGTAAATCCATGTTCATGTCAGATGGTAGGTTATCCAACCAGACTTCCTCTATAGGAGCTGAATTTAATGTTAGGCTCCCATCATTGATCTCTCTTACCCTTCCCCATAAGTGTTCTAGCCAGTCTTCCTCTACGAATGGAATTCCGTCTAAGGCATCTTCGCTGTCCGGCACTATAAGCTCTGGTTCATTCATTTCAAGGTGGGGTTCTGGCACCACATCGGATTTTGCTTTTGTTTCTTCTACCACAAGCTCTTCCGGTTTTTCAATACTTTCAAGCTTGGATTTTTGTTTATTCAGCATTTCTTGCATGATTTTTACCAAGTTTTGGCAAGCCTCCAGATTCACTGCTTCCATGTCTGGAGATGGATAGTTTTTCCATTTGTTTTCCATGTTTTGGCCTGCTTTAAGTCCTGCTTGGTAAGCTTCCAAGGCAGCATTAATAGGCTCAAAAATTTTATCAACTAGAATGGATCCTCCAGATTTCACAGTTGTTTCCTTGAATTCACTGCCAGTTTCTTCAACTTATCTTGGGCTAGCATTTTTGCTTTCTCTTCGTTTTCAACCCGTTGTTTTTGTTTTCTCATCTCATATCTTTTGCTTCTGCTCCTTTTGATTCTTGAGAAGAAACTTTTGTGTTCTCCGAATCATCAGAGGAGTTGTGTTTCTTTTTCTTTGCCTGGGTTCTAGTGATCACCTTGATTGGAACAATTGGTTCGCTCTCTGATGAGCTATTAGGCATCACTTAGACTACGTTTACAACAGTTTTTCCCTTGTTCAAAGGATTCTTAGGACAATCTTCCGGAAAGTGTTCTCCCTTTTTGCAACATTGTATGCGATAGGCTTCAATTGGTTTGAGGTTTTTGTCAGGCTCTGGACATTCGTTCTTCCAATGGTCATCAACACCACAGTTATGACAGTTTCCTGTTCTAGGCTTCATCATGGGTCTTCCCATGGGAGGTCTGAAATGTTGATTAGCTACATAATACATTGGTGCAAGCTCTGGTGGAGCATAAGCCATGGTTTCTTCCATTGGTGGTGGATGTGGACTATACCAATCTCCCTCTACCATTACTATAGATGGACTAGGCTCTACATAGGGTGTAACAAACACTAATGCTTGTTCATCTATGACTCCTTCCTAGTGCATGTACTTTAAAAGGCACCGCATTATGTCTTGGATACGGAGGTTGTTGTCCAAACATAGGTTGAGGTCTTTCCATACCCATTGGTGGTCTTTGAGCTTGGGCCATATTATGCTGATATCTATACATGGGTTGTCCCTGGGGCCTCATGAGCACGTACTGAACATTCCCATCATAATTTGGTCTGAAGTAGCACTTGTGGGTCTCATGGTTGGTCCATTTACCCTCGATTGCACACCATTTTTGTCGCCTAATTGATTGTCCCTGTGGAGGTATCCCTTGTCCTGGTCCTCTTATACACGCTTTTTGCATATTGTTCATCATGTCGTTCATCCTTTTTAGCATATCTTCTATGGCTGAAAGTGGTGCCGCAGCAGACGTTCCCACTTGTGCTGGTTTTGTGGATGCTATTTTCTCACTTTGGTTATCCTTAGGGATATCTTCTTCATTGAAGATCTCGCAATTGTCTCCTAGGTCAATACCATTAGACACACATGCTTCTAGGATTGTATGCTTTTTACTATAGAGTATAGCATGAAGTTCTTTGTTTAGCAGTCCCTCGAGAAACAAAGATACAAGTTGTTCTTCTGCAGGTAATCCCTAACAGACTCACCATGTTTCTGTTTAAAGCTGTAGATTTGAGCTACTGTATTATGTTTAATCCCCGTTTTGGAACAATCAGCTATAAATCCTTGAGCTAATGTGTTCAAGTCCATGATTGACCTTGGTGGAATGTTTTGGAACCATGTCAAAGCTTTTCCTTCTAATGTCATTCCAAACCCTCGAATTGAGTATGAAAATGGAATATACGCTCTACTCTTAGCACTTCTTTAAAGCTTACTAAGTGGTCACATGTATCCCCTCATCCACTCTTTCTAACCCATTTTTGAAATTCAGCTGGTCTGACCCGTGTATTTGGTTCCGGGAGTTGGTCCTGTTCCGAGTCCTTCAAACCAGTCTGTTTGAAATAGTGACTCATGTAACCCTGGACTGGCCTTAGTGTCACCCAATTTTCTACGTGATGAGGTGGTTTCTTGTCTCTTCACATTACTCTCAGATGATCTCTCACGATGTTCGTCTCTTGGAGTGGTTTTTGGTCCTTGACCCAATATCCAATCCCGTATGGAATACCCCTGGTATTTGGTTTGTTCTACCTCCTCAGGAGTCATCATAACATAGTTGTTGTTATAACAAGCCCTAAGGAGGTAAGTTGGTAGATCCGCGGTCCCTTATCTTTGATCTTGCAGATATAGATGATCTTCATGGCCGTTAATTGTCGTGGTCTATCATGAGAAGTCCACAAAAGATTCTTTTATGTTTCTATCTTCCCAACAATAGACTCCGATCCTAGGATTATCCGTACTAAGCCGTTTTAAATACTTCAAGTCTACTTGATCGTATCCCTCGAATTCCAAAGTTGGTGATCCTTCTTTTACTGACCTATCTGGGATTATAGTGTTTACTTATAATCCCCATTTGTCTACCACATCAGGATTTTTGACTTGTACATATTGAGTTCCGTTTCGATCCATGTACATTTTTCCTTGTTTGTTTGCCCTAACCTCTTCTTCGAACTCAATACCATGGTCGTCAATGCAAATAGCATAATCCTTGTTAGGGTCCAAGTAAATAAACTTAGGCTCCATGAAGGTTAGTCTTGTAAAAAGAGAGTATATGCTTATAGCGCATTGTCGTTCCGGTTTTTGAGTGAGCTGAGTAAGAAGACATTTCGGATGTTGAAACTGAAAAAGTATCTGAGACTTCTTCAGGAATTGTGTGCAAGGAATTGCCTTGATTCACTCTTTCTTCGGTGAATACTCTACTGGTGGTTTCTCCACATAGGCCTTGATTTCCTAGTACAGGACCAGATCTAAAGTTCATATAGACTTACGAAGCCTTGGATAGAGTACTTACCTTGGATTGGCTTGTCGTCAAGTTTTACTCGATTCAATTGCAACTTTCTGTCAAGCCACTGATTCCCCGTTTGCAACCTGATTCCTATACAAAATTAATAAAATTAGCTATTTCTCTATAAGGACAGTAGAGCTCTTGAGAACTCTTGTGATTGGTCTTTGTGTACCACTTCAAATCGTGCTATGGAAGTCAAAATTTGACTTTCAGATTCGGATTTAGCAAAATCAAAGGTCTAATCTGCAACCTGTAAACTGAGTGTATCTGTACCAAGTTTGATATGATTGAACCCAAAATTACCTTGTGGCCTTATATTATGCTGGTCTAACACTGTATAAGCCTAAAAGTCAAAATTGAAGTCTCTGGATAGTAGAAGTAAATAATCGCGATTATTTACTTTTGTCAAGTTTTTGTACTTTTTTGATAGGTTTGGCAAATATACAACTTGTTAAAGCCCTTGGAAAAGTTTCAACAAGTTTGGACAAAATTTGATTAAGTTTACCCACTGTTCTGTGTCCGCAGACTTTGATTTCGAGAATCTGACTTAAGTCTCACTTTTGTGGTCCAAATTTCACCAAAATTGATTTGTGGGGTCTACTTGATGTGCTTGACCTTGTGGCATACTCAAATTTGCAAAATCACCAAGTTTTGAAGCAGATGTAAATAATCGCAAGTATTCACTCCTGATAAATTTTTGCAAATTTTTGTCCCAACTTTGACACAGATCTGTTAAGCACCTTAAGTTAAGGTCACTAGCCAATTTTCATCAAATTTGGACAATTTTTGGTCAAATGGTCATTAATTATCTGTCCGCAAACTAACTTTGCAATTTTAGTCACAATTCTCAATCCAGTGATTCAAAACTTACCAAATTTGGTTTGTGGGATTATTATAACATGGTAAAACTAGTGGTATGCTGACTTGGTCAAAAAAGTTGAAAAATGGGACAAATGTAAAAATCCCGATTATTTACAACTGGCAACTTTTTCATCTTTTTGATCAACTGAGCATATACACATATTTATCACATCAATATAAGCCTATGGGTCAATTTTCAACAAGTTTGAATAAATGTTTTCCCTATTTACAAGAAAGATTCAAAAAGTTAGTACAAACTTTAGTTTTTAGCCTGTTTTTTGTCAGTTTAGTGATCCAAATCTTTTGGACCTTTACAAAAGTTGTTTGTACACATGCAATGAGTCAATGGTATGAACCTTGGCCAATTTAGAGCAGAAAGTTAATAATCAGGATTATTAACTTGACATTAGGAGATTTCGGAGGTCTTTTGGAGGGCCTTTTGGAAGAGAGAGGAAAATAAGCTCCTCCAATGAGAGAAGAGCCTACATTACGTAGAAAAATAGATTGATATTAACAAAAATATAAAAGGTGTCCCTCTCCTCATTTAATAATCTACTGATCCTTGAAGACGATCACTCTCTTTCATTTAATGCGAGCACCTTTTTCAGAAGGTAGATGCGGTGCATTTGATACGGCTTACGTCATCACTAGAACTCAAAAAGTTATAAAACTATCAAGTGGTGGAAGATTTTGAAACTTTTGATACTGTCAATGCGTCCGGAACGCCCAAATATCCTAGAAATGAATGTCCAATTGACTCGCTCCGACATCCAAAGAGACAAAGAATGTCAAAAACCCCTAAAAGAACATTTTACTAACGGCGCGCGAGGGGGAATTCCAAAATTTTGGAATGCCCCCTCGCGCGCCGTTAGTAAAAAACCCCCTTTTTTCCTCTTTTAGGGAGCTTTTTGAGAGGAAAATGTCAAAAAACCTCTAAAAAGGGGCTTTCTTAAAAGATAATTGTCCAAAAATCACTAAAAGAAGCTTTGTACTAACGGCGCGCAGAGGGGCATTCTAGAATTTTAGAATGCCTCCTCACGTGCCTTAAGTAAAAAGCCCATTTTTTGGGATTTTTTGACATTTTTTTGCATCTTCGGATGTTGGAATGAGACAAGTAGACATTCGTTTTTAGGGTATTTTGGTGTTCTGGACGCATTGGTGGTGTCAAAAGCCTCAAAATCTATCACTATTTGACAGTTTGTGACTTTTCAACTTTCAGTGATGACGTAAGCTGCATTGAATGCGCCGCACCTGCCTCCTGAAAAAGACGCTCGCATTAAATAAAAAAGTGACCATTTTCAAGGACTATTGGGAATATAAATCTACTTTTTAGAGTGTCTGGTTGTCCTTTTAGACGTATTCACAAGGTGCAAGTGCATTTTAAAAAAAGTTTCTAGAGAGAGAAATACAATTTCTTACAAGGCCCTCCAAATGACCTCCGAAATTTTCTAATGAGGCTTGAAATGAACACTTTTTTGCAATTTTCTCAAAGACAGTCTTTTTATGATGTTTTTTAAGCCTGTAAATCAAGTCAAAACTTAATTTGGCTTAAAATGTCAAGAAAAAGTAAATAATCTGAGTTTTGGTCAACTTCTTGAAATTTTTACCTCGAAGTGTCTTTGAGCTTACCCGCTGGTTCGGACAACTCTTAGGTTTACTCTCCAGTCGGATTGAGTGAATTCGAGTCTTTTCAAGCTATTTCTAGCCATAGACCTGAAATTTTGCAACTTTACATAACAACTCACACTTGATTATTTCAGAGAGAGCAATGTTCTAAAACCCACCTCGGATCCTACTTACCCTACTCCTAGTTTCTCATGCAATAGGGTTGTGGAAAGTATCCATAAACACTCGTTTTCTTGTGTTTTTTAGAGTCTTGATCTTAAGACTTGTCTCGTCTACCAGTCATTCTCCAAATCCTAATCTAAATCTACAATCCTACAGTCCTAAAGGTACTCTGCAAGTACGATTACCTCCAAGCTACCTCTACACAGCAAGAGATGACAATCTTAAGCTATGCGGTTCCTAAAAGAAAGTTTTGAACTCTAGGCAAACCTAGAGGAAGTTAATTAAGGATAACTAAACAAGACGCTCGTGTTTTTTACTAGTTTAGGTCTCTTCGATCCCCGATAATGGCGCCAAATGTGGGACGCATGTCTAACCTCACCATCCTATCTTATTGCAGTATTAGCGAGAACCACGATTAAATTGTCAAGCCATGGGTAGAAGCTGGCTCGACTAGTGCATAGAGGCTACAAGAGGTTGTCAATCTCTTGGAAAACAACTAACAACTCGCATCTAACTCAAGCTACACTCAAGTGACTGAAATCACCAAAAGCCAATCGCTCATTGGCAAGCAAATCACATCCGTTACAACATCAAATGACATCCAAACGTAACGAAACTTCTAGCACAAGTTTATAGGACCTAAGCACACATGCCTATGGCCTCAAACTCCACTTTAGGTCAAGTTCCAAAATCGCAATTATTAACAGCAGTGGATTTTTGACCTAGTCGTTTTCGACCCAAAATGCATCTAAATGCTTAGCAATGATGCCCCAATACCCCGCCTAAGCTTATTTTTTTATTTAAAAGTATAAATTCCTAGTTATGATGAAATTAGGCCGTGGGTCGGCGACGCCAAAAGCTACAAAATATTGTGAATGGCTTACGTCAATGCGTAGAGCTCTTACCTGTGGCTTAAATGCAACAAACACAATCGCAATGTGACAACGGGGGAGGGAGTAGGAAGCACGAGAAGGAGAGGAGTGAGCGCCGTTAGCTCACGCTGTGTTTTTCTTATCCAAAACTTATAAAAAACTTACAAAAATTGGCTTTTATACCTTAGCCAAGGTTTTTGAGTGGTCAAAACTAATAATTTGGAGTTCTACCAAAGCTGGGAATTGACTGGCTAATACAATCTAGAAGCTTGTAGCCTCAGCTCATTAATGACAAAGAGTACCAAGAAAATAGGAGTTACAATATTCCCGATTTATCAAAATAATAATTGTTTTACAAGGAGAACTCCGAAAAATGGCGTCCATGTTAGCTTGTTGCTAACATTCTCCCATGTGTCTAGGACATGTAGAATAGCTAAAAGCTCTTTCTCATAAATGCCCAAGACTCATTCATCAGTATTGAGGCTTCGGTTCTCATATACTATGGCAATCATCACAAGCATCACATTGGACCTCAAATGGCTTTGAGAGATCCGGAAGTATGAGGAGTGGTTGGGAAGTAAGCTTCTCTTTGAGCTTATCAAAAGCATTTTGCTCCTTAGCAGTCCATACATACTTAACGTTCTTCTTAGTTAAGTCGTGTAGTGGTCCTGCTACTTGAGAGAATTTTGCTATGAAGCGTCTATAGTATGCACCCATACCAACAAAGCTTCTTAGCTCATGTAGATTCCTTGGGTTAGACCATGGTTTTATTACCTCTAATTTCAATGGATCCATACGGATACCATCTTGAGAAATAATATGACCCAAGTACTGAATGTCTTGAAGGAAAAATTCACTTTCGTTTGGTTGAGAAAAAGCTTATTCTTGCTTAATGATTGAAAAATCACTTGGAGATGTTGCTTATGTTCCTACAAAGACATGGAGTAGATGATGATATCATCAAAGAACACTCTAGTGAATTTATGATAAGGTCTAAAAATTTTCTCCATTAGACGATTGAACGTAGCTGGTGCATTAGTCAAGCTGGTTGAATATAGCTGGTGCATTAGTCAAGCCAAAAGGGATGACTAGATATTCATAAAGCCCAAACATTGTGCAAAACGCGGTCTTTAGGATATCTTCATCCACTATCCTTATTTGATGATAGCCACTCTTAAGGTCAATCCTACTAAAGTAGGTAGAGCCTTGTGGCTTATCAAACAGATCTTCTACTCGAGGCATGGGAAATTTGTTTTTGAAAGTGATATGGTTTAGTGCTCGATAGTCCACACACATATGGTATGTACCATCTTTCTTTTGCACTAAAAGGACTGGAGAACAAAAGGGAGAGGAACACCATCCCTTTGTCTATGAATTCCTGTACTTGCCTCCTGATCTCCTCTTGTTGAGCTTGTGAGACTCGATAAGGAAGCTTGTTAGGTGGTGAGCTTCCTGGAAGGAGCTCAATGTGATGGTCATCATCCCCTCATTTTTGAGGTAAGTCCATAGCGATATCATCGATGAACACATCTTGGAATCCTTTTAGAAAATTAGACAAGTCTAACTCTTCTTGATTCCTACCATTTACATTTGATGAAACATTAGGATCTTTTAGAGACTCTTTGACAAAAATCATGTACGCAGAAATTGAGCTCTTCATTGACTTATCAAAAGCAAGAGGATTTACAAGTGGAATAGTGCAACCACGCTCACTAGCATCTATATACATGTTCTTTCCCCTGTAGGTGAAGTAGATTCTCCGTTTAGGGAACTTCATGTTGGCAGCCATGCAATCAAACCATGGCGCCCCTAGGATAGCATCCTCATGTTGGAGAGGAGAGATGAAGAAGTCTTCTTTGTCGACATAGCTTTGGACATGAAGCCTCAACTTCCCAATCAAGGGAGTAATGGAGGCTTGCCATCCCTTGAAAGCTCCATCAACCATTACCATATCTCCCATCTCAAAAGCTTGAATGTCCGACTTGGTGGCCAACTCCATTGATATGGAGTTGTGAGTAGAGCCAGGGTCAAACAAGATGAAGGCATCATGCTCTCTTACCTTTCCCCAAGCATAGGAAAGTGTTGATCCTTTGCGATGAGCATCCTCTTTTGGAGCTTCGATGGTGGAAGCCCTAGGAGTCTCATTGCGAGTATTCTTCTCGGGGCAAGAATGATAGCCATGTCCTTGCTCCCCACACTTGAAACACTTATGGTCCTTGCAAAAATCTTCAAGCTCTTCAGAAGAGAGTTTTTTTTTACCTTTGTAAACTCCCTTCTCCTTGGACCGATTGTTGTTGTTGTTGTTGGAAGTGCCTTGGGGAGAATTTTGAACATTGCTTTTCCCCGTTGCATCATTTTTGTCTTTGTTCTCCATGGGCTTGACATTATGTCTGGCCCCTTGATGGAATTTGATGCATGGAGCAGCTATGGTGTGATAGATTACTTTGGTAATAGTACCATGCCATTGAGAGTTGATGCATTTGGCCATCTCTTTAGGTAATCCCGCACAGAATTGCTGCCTTTGCTCGGCAAAGTCTATCTTTTCAAAGACAGTATCCTTGAGATGTAAATCCCAAAACTTGTCTACATATTTGTGGATAGACTCATGGGAGAGAAGCTTCAAGATGCGCCATTCGGTAAGCACTTTGTCCTTTGCATGGCTTGCAAGGAATTGCTTCATGATGGAAACTTGTAGAGTTTTCCATGTCTTTGGGGATTCACCATTGCCACGAAGGCTAGCCCACCATTGACCAAATGATTTTTGGAAGTGCATAACTACATGGCGTAGCTTGGAGGACTTTGTGAAGCCCTCGTCTCCAAAGGCCGCATCAAATTTCTGGATGGAGGCCAACACTTTGTCAGTAGCACCAAAGGTGCCATCATAGGTGATAAAAGAGATACTCTTTCCTCCCTCCTTAAACTTCTTTATCTTTTGTGACCTTCGCCATGTAGGAAATGATTTGCGATGTCCTCCCCTCTTGTATTCTCTAGGAGAATAGCCATAGATTTCGTCGGAAGAGGAGGAAGGTGAAGAAGAAGGAGAAGAGGGTGACCTCTTCCTAGCCCTTTTCTTCCTTTGTTTCCTCTCTTCCCTTTTGGAGTGACGAGGAGAAGGACTATGTGTTGATCTTTTCCTCTTGGGAGGAGTGGGCGATCGTCTAGACACCCATCTTCGTGGAGCCACGTCTTCAGAGGAACTTAAACTTTCATTACTTTCTTGCTCTTTGGATTCCTCCTCTCAAATGGGAGAGAGTCTTCTTTTGGGGGTCTCTTCAAGAGGCCTCCTAAGCTCTCTCTCCTCTTGGAGAGGAAGGGAAATTCCATAAGTATGAAGTTGTTGAGTAACTTCGGCTTGCAAAGCAAGGTTGCCCATAGCTTGCTACAACCTAGTGACGAGATAATTCACAAACATGGGAGCATCATCATTAGCACCTTCATGTGCAAAATCAAAGCTATCAATGTTCATTCTACTCTCTTGATTATTGTCAGCCATGTTAACAAAATTTATGTATGTACTTAGTGTATGCTTTGGAAATTCAAAACCTTAGTTTCCACTCCTCTTAGCCTTTGAAAATCGGCTCTGAAGTATCTACACCCACGGCTCAAAGTGGTTAATTATAGAGAGTAGAGGAGTAGGTCTAACATAGCAGCGTTGTTGAGGGCTAGCTCCTTTCGGACTTATTATGGCTCAATATTGGTAAAGCCGTAGGAAAGTCTAAAAAGACTCCATTATCAAGTCCAAAGCTCCCGAGGTGTGCACCATATTCCACATAGTGGGCTCAAAAAAATCGATAATAGATCCCAGTTCCTTGATACCAAATGTAATCATTAAGCAAGAAAAGAGAAACCAAATTCTCTGATACCAATGTAATCATGGAATTGGCCTATTTAACTTGAGAGTAGTGGAAATTAATGAGAGTACATTTGAGAAATGACTTTGTGAGCATAGCCGGTGAACATAATTGAAGATAGCAACATAATCATAGCAATTAGTTAGCTTGGAGAAAGCCAGTCCCCCCTCCAATAGCCATTTGTATTATGATTTCTCCCAATAAGACAGACTTGTTATAATACAATATTTGTGTTCCTTGTAACTTAGGTGATGCAATGAAGATGGAAAGCTTCATGCATCACAAGCATAACATAAACTTGAAGAAAGCTTTAACTATCCCAAGCCTCAATCCGAAGACCTCAAACACCTTTGAAGGTGGAGAGAGCTAGCAGGGAATGAGTGTAGGGAAGAGGAAGAAGAAACATTTCATAGGAGAAAGAGTTAATTCCTCACTTATCATAACTCTTCTTGTTAGCATACATAATAGCATAGTAATGAAGAATAAGGGGATGGCAAGCTTAAGCATTGAAGCATGGACCTTGGTTGGATTTGCACTCCATAGCCAAGAGTGTTGGTGTAGCCTCTCAACCTCTACTTGCTTGGAGAAGGAGAGGGAGCACTTGCACTTTGCATAGCACACAATGAGAGTGTTTGTGACTGTTTGTGGGTGAGTATACCCCTTAAGCAACCCCCTAGCTTGCTTGGGTCGACCCCCCTTGTAGCTCATGCTTGAAGCTCATTGGACCCCTCCAGGCCTAGCCAATCACAAGCAAGAGGCATTACAAGCAGCAAGGGTAGCCTTGGGACAAGTGTCCCCTTTGAGAGAGAGGACTTGGTAAATGCAAAATTAATTAATTAAATCTTCTAAATTATCATTGGACCCCTTGGGTGGCCAACCAATAGGCTTTAGGCACACCATGAGGGCAATACGAGGAGGAACTTGACAAGTGTCCCTTTTGCTTTCTTTGTACCATGCATGCCTTGTGTGAGTGTGTGGGTGTTCTCTCTCAACCCCCCTTTTGTAGGGCTCGCCCCTTCCTTGTAGGGATTGAATCTTGACCTTTTGACACCTCAAGACCCACTACAAGAAGCTATTCATATTAGCAACGCTCACACAACGACGCTAAAAAAAAAAAATTCCCGGCGCCGCTATGATCGTCGCAAATTTACAAGCGACGCCGGTTGGGCTACAAAAAATAACAGAGAGTGCCCAAAAACTCAGATCTCAGATCTGAGTTTTTCGGCGCCCTCAAGCAAGGAGCAGGTAACACTCTCCCTCCCTCTCTCTCTCTCTCTCTCTCTCTCTCTCTCTCTCTCTCTTTCTTCTCCCCACACACACACACACACAAACACACACACACACACGAGGAGAGGAAGGAGAGCCAGGTATGCTCCTTCCCTCTCCTAACTCTCATGTTCCCTTCCCCTCTTTCTCTCTCCCTCTCTCTCTCTCTCTCACACACACACACATAGTGTTTTTGAGAGACAGAGAGAGAGAGAGTACAAACATAAACAAAAACGCACACACACATACATAAACAAAGAATGCACACACACAGTGAGAGAGGAAAAGAGAGAGAGAGCATGCATAAACAAAAAAACGCACACATTGAGAGAGGAAAAGAGAGAGAGAACATGCATAAACAAAAAACGCACACATTGAGAGAGGAAAAGAGAGAGAAAACATGCATAAACAAAAAAACGCACACACATTGAGAGAGAAAGAGAGAGAAACTAATTTAACGTCGTAGGAAACTAATTAAAATTAAAAGACCTAAAGATCTAACCGACGAGGAGTTCAACTCAAGAACTATTATTCAAGAGGGAAATGGCATAACCAATCTATCATACTTGGCATGGGTGATAGAAAGGTTATACCATTTATCTCTTTTTATTGGCACACACATCCACACACACGCACACACACAAGAAGAAGAGAGTTATAACGTCGTAGGAAACTATCCTAAAAGACGTTAAAGATTAAGTTAGATGTAGACTTACGTTAAATTAGATTTAGGTTTATTTAAGTTAAATTAGATTAGATTTAGGTTTATTTTTAGTTAGATTTACGTTTATTTACGCTAGATTTAGATTTACGTTATATTAGATTAGATTTAGGTCTCCATAGACTGCGATGCCTGCATGAAGCGGGTGAAGAAAGCCCTCAATGGAATATAGGGTATTGCTGCCTTCACTCATGGTGGGCTCCGTCAATCCAAAAGTACTAGTGAAATGTCTTCAGAAGATAGGGAAGAAGGTGGATCTTCAGGGCAGCAAGAGTCACTACATCCCCGACAATGACCATCTAGACAACCTCTAGTCATTCAACAGCAACTTCAAAGTTAGTAACAAGAGCAAGAACGGTCCAAAGGGCCAATTGCTGTCGTCAGATGTGGATGGAGATGAGGCAGCATCACCGCCGGAAGTTAACTCTCACATCTTTAGTGATGAGAATGCCAACTCTTGCTGAGTTATGTGAAAAATTATGTGTTAAAACAGTTTTAAGGTTCTTATAATCCCTGTTAGTTTTGTTCTTTGTTTTTAATATAACATAATTTACGTTAGATTTAGATTTATGTTATATTATATTAGACTTAGGTTTATTTAGGTTTACCCACACACACACACACAAGAAGAAGAGAGTTTTAACGTCGTAGGAAACTATCCCAAAAGACGTTAAAGATTAGGTTAGATGTAGACTTACGTTAAATTAGATTTAGGTTTATTTTTAGTTAGATTTACGCTTATTTACGTTAGATCGAGTCCACGCAAGAGTTACTTACGGTTTAGGGTTTAGAGTTAGACGAACAGTGAAAAGATCTACTATGAAAAGATGTTAAGATGCTGTGAAGTGCTACAGCTAGAGAAGAGGCAAAGGGGTTTTGTCCACTACATGCAGTATCATGTAGACGTGGGTCTGTAGATTTCTTGTACCCACAAATATAGGTATTGACCAATAAAGACGAGATTATAACCCGGTGGTTCTGATCTCCGTGCACCTCTAGACCGAGGTGTGCGGGGATTGGACATGACTAGAGAATGTGAGGTAGAGAGAGAGAGAGAGAGAGAGATAAGATGAAGAATGCCAATAGAATATTAAATTTTTTGTCCAGGTTATAAGATTTTTATCCTCATTATGAGTAGTGACGAGGATGTGGGAGCGTCCAACCGAAACACCTATCTCTCAACGAGGGTCTTATGTCCTTGTAATCAATGCAAGCATGGTGTGCGACGGACAAGACGTGTTTATTTGTAGCACGTTCGCGAATTTCACGAGTTCGATCCATCTATTATAGATCGAGTTGTTGCCAATTATAACTCGTCGGACTCTGACGCTAGCCAACAAGCAGCAATCTTGCAACCCAATAGACGTGTTCGCAGGCGCTTTGGTCAAGCAGCATATGTGAGGCCACAAGATGTAGCCTCTGACAGCTCAGGGGATGATCAAGCAGAGCACATTCCCAACGAGGCAATGTTTGAGCCTGAGATTGCTGAAATGATCGAGACGATCATGGATTCAGAAAGGCTTATCTATGATGATATGAAAAGTGAAGCCGATACGCCATTGTATAATGGAGCACGTATGTCTAGATTGAAAGCACTCCTGGTTCTTCTCAACATGTAGGCAAAGTTTGGATGGAGTGACACTAGCGTCACAGCGCTTTTCAGGTGATCTATTACAATTAGTTTACTTTAATAAAACTCTAAATGTATAATGATCTGATAGATTTTTACACGACTGTATCGTATTTTTATGTTGTGTAGATTGCTTAAAGAGCACATACTACCAGCTGACAATGTGATGCCAGATTCCCGAGATGAAGCAAGAAAGATTTTGCGAAACTTGGGGATGGATTACAATTCTATCCACGCTTGTCCTAATAACTGCATTCTTTTCAGAGGGGAATACATAGACATGGAGAAGTGTCCGAAATGTGATTCCGAAAGATATCGAGTAGATCTCCACGGGACAAAAATTCCACAAAAGGTTTTGCGACATTTTCCTCTGCTTTCTCGCATCAAGAATTTCTTCGAATGTAAGTCCATGGCCGCCCTAACATCATGGCATAAGGAGAATAAATCTTCGGATGGTGTGCTATGAATTCTTGCAGATTGCGCAGCCTGGAAACATATAGATGGAACATGGTCGGATTTTGCCAAGGAAGCTCAAAATTTGCGCTTAGGCCTGGCTATGGATGGCGTAAATCCATTTGGTCAAAGATCAACATCTTACAGTGTATGGCCCGTTGTCATCATCAACTACAACATTCCCCCGTGGTTGACTACGAAGAAGGGGCACCTATGGCTAAGCTTGATTGTGCCAGGGCAATTTAAAGTGGAGAATATGGATGTGTATCTTCGTCCACTATTGGAAGAGCTACAACAATTGTGGATTGGCACAGAGGTGGTGGATATGAGCCGACACACAGGACGACGGAATGCTTTGATCAGAGGCATTCTAATGTGGACCATGCATGACTATCCCGGGCTAACAAAATGCTCAGGTGATCTATTGACACTCCTCACTCAGACACTGTAAATCTTTTTTTTTCCCATAGTTGATCTATTATCATGTGTATACATGCAGGGCTTCAAACAAGCGGATACAGAGCATGTGTCACATGTGGACCTAGACTGAATGCACGTAGGGTGCCCTCACTGAAGAAGCAAATCTACGAAGGTCATCAAGCGTATCTTCCAGAGAATCATGTGTTACGCGATGGCTTTTTGGGAAGAGAGCCACCAAGGATGTCTGCACAAGCATGGTTAGAGCAGAAGGAGATGTGCGATGACGGATTGCCTCCAGGGATGAAGAGACTATCTCTATGGTACGAGTTACCATATTGGCCCCGACTCATGATCAATCACTTGCTCGATCCAATGCACATATTCAAGAATGTGGGTAATCTACTATGGGCCGGACCATCTGACCGGCAAGAAAGATACTTTGGGAGCCAGAGTTGACCTTAGAAATGTGGATCGTTGGAGCAATATTGTCCGCAAACAACGTCTGATGGATCGATAAAACTCCCTAAAGCACCATGGATTTTCACAGGAGCCCAAGAATGCAAAGTAAAGAGACCATTCGATCTTTGCGTAATGCACTCGCTCCGAACGTGTTTTACTAAAGAAGGGAAGCTTACCGGTTTGAAGTCACACGATTGGCATAAAATGTGTCAGGTACGTTCATTGTGGACTTTAATATCATTGCATAAAATGTGGACTTTAATATCATTGCTACACATACTTTACAGTTTATTTTACCGGTTGCCATTGAGGGATGTTTGTCTCTCGACATCCGTAACACAATCTACAAACTTGCAAAGCTGGTGCAATGGATCTCACAAAAGGAGATCAACGTAGACTCCATACCATTCGCCAAACTAAATGCTGCCGAGCTTGTGTGCATGTTTGAGAAACATTTTCCTACTACCATGCTAACCATTCAGGTGCATCTTCTTGTTCACATAGTTGATGAGGTGGAAATAGCTGGCACAGTTCATTCCAGATGGATGTTCTTCTTAGAACGTTTCATGAAAACGCTTAAGGGATATGTGCGTCAAAAGGCACGTCTGGAGGGTAGCATGGAAGAAGGTTGGTTGGTATTAGAGTCCCTAGTGTACGGTGTCGACGAGACGATCTTCACACTCGTGTAGACACCGGCGCTCTAGTGGTGGCGGTGGCGGTTGTTGTGGGGATTCCGCCGCCAATGCCTCCACACCGCCTCGTGTTCGACGAGGCTCTTTACCCTCCCCTTCTTTGCCCGCCCTCACACCAGCCACAACATCGCCATCTACACCAGGTTTTGCGCGGCTGACTGTTCCTAGCAGCTACACAGCTCTACCTACTCCGCCAAGAGCCACCCCACTCGACACTCCTCGCTTCAGGGCCCAGACGCCGATGGAGACACCTGACGTCCGTACCGCCATAGACACGCCGCTAGAGACCCCTTCCGGGACACCCAGGTTCACGCGTCACCGGCCAGAGGGCTTGCCTTACTCCGTCGACTTCAACGGCGGCATCATCATGGATGATGACGGCAAGGAGGTGATCTCGCGCATGCGTGGTCTTTGCTCTCAGCTGTTTAGACACTACATACTAAACAAATGGAGTGAAGTATCAAGTGATTTAAAAGACAAAGTCATCAGCATACTTCATGATGAGTTTCCCGTTCCAACACGGGATCAGCGCTTCAATGAATACCTGATGAAGATTCGAATGCGCGAATACTGCAAACAGAATCGTTCCAAAGTGCAAAAAGCAATCAAGCATGGGTGGAACAGGCCAGATTGGCTGGCCAAAGAAGATTGGAAGAATGCGAAGAAAGCAGCGCGCGAGAATCCCGACAAGTGGAAGCAACAAAAGGATGCAGCAAGAGCGCGAGTAGAGGCAGGGAGCTCGCACCACTTGGGGAGCGGTGGATGGGCATCATTTGAGGCGGATTTTGTAAGTGTTTTTGAATTGCTCTTTATGTTCGATAGTTTAGGGTTTATGAGTTTTTTAATTCTAACATAATGAAATCTTTGTATGTTTTGACAGTGGTTGATGACAGTGTTGAGATGTAGAGAGAAAGAGAGAGAGACGAGACAAGAGACACACCATATATGCTCCCAAAGACTGATTCATATTGAGGACAAGATACAAATATATAGGTGAGACCAAGTTCAGTAGAGTGAGCCATATATAGCTCCAAATCCCCCACTCAAACAAAGGTCTCTAGCTTTGGATGAAAAAACCCTTGGGGAGTTCAAGGGAGAAACCCAAGCCCCTATACAATGTGAAATATGAACCAACGGTGATGATGTGAAAGTGAATTGTGCATCTATGTACAAATATTCAAGTGACTTAGATATCACAAGGTGCAAATGTGGAGTGTGCATAGTGCATGGTACCTAAAAGATTACAATGTCATATGTACAAAGCTATTACAATAGAAAAGAAGCTAATCTAGAAAGAGTGAGGCCGAAGCAACTCCAAGCTCCGAGCGCAAGAGGATGAAACGTGACTCATTGAGGCCTTTGGTCAAAATGTCTGCAATCCTCTGGTCACTTGGACAGTGTTCAACCATAATGGTTCCCTTGCGTACTTCATACCTGACATAATGATAATGGACAGCAATGTGCTTTGACTTATTATGTTGAACATAGTCTTTTGCAAGACTAATAGCACTTTGGTTGTGAGGAAGAAAGTTGCTCTATAGGAAGAGTTTCATCTTCTGAAAGAAATGGAAAAGCTTGAAGCAATGATTTAGTATCATCAGAATCATCCATGGACCATGAGCCTCCCATAAGCTGTTCGTTAAAAGTAGCATCACGATTCACAATTACTTTCTTGGAGGAAGGGTCATAGAATTTGTAGCCTTTGGAAGTGTCAGAATATCCAATAAAAATAACTTTAAGACCAGGAGCATCAAGCTTTGTTCGTGTTTCTTTGGGAACATGAATATAAGCAATACATCCAAAGGTTCGAAAATGAGATACAGAAGGAATGTCACCTATCCATGCTGTGATGGGTATCTTACCAGAGGGTGCAGTAGTAGGAAGATGATTCTGAATAAATGTTGTTGTCAAAGTAGCCTCAGCCCAGAAAACACGCGATGAGCCAGAATGAATCAGCATACATCTTACAGCATTGAGAATAGTGCGATTCTTTCGTTCAGCAACACCATTCTGTTGAGGCGAATATGGAATAGTGTGTTCATGATGAATTCCACTATCAGCACAATAACTCACAAACTCTCGAGAAACATATTCGCCTCCATTGTCACTACGAAGCTTCTTAAGGCGACGACCAGTTTGAAGTTCCGCAGCCTTGTGGAATTGTTTGAAAACAGATAAGGCTTCAGATTTTTATCTAAGTAGAAATACAGTCGTATACCTTGAGAAATCATCAATGAAAGTAATGAAGTAGTGATATTGTGATCTCAAAGAAGGTAGAGGTCTACATATATCAGTATGAACAAGATCCAATATGTCATGAGAATGAGTTGTATTTGAAAGAGGAAAGGGTTTACGATTGTGTTTCCCAAGAGCACAAAATTCACAAATTCCCATATGGGGATGGGCTTTAAGATCCATGTCATGAACAAGATCACGACGTTGAAGATCAAGGAGTTTTGAGAAATCAGCATGAACAAAACGGTGATCCCATACTTTGCAATCATGATCACCTGGAGCAGTGACAATATTTGCTACAGCATCGTTGAGAGAGAGTTCAAACAAATTACCGTTTCGAGGAGCAGTGGCTATAGTTTTTCCATCTTTCTCAATTCGGCATTTGGTATAATCAAATCCAACAAACAGACCAAGATCAACAAGTCTAGCAAGTGAAAGAAGATTACGTTGAAGATCTGGTACATGTAATATTCCTCGCAAAATTCGAGTGGAAGAAGATAAGGTACCAAGATATAAGTCTCCAATACCCTTTACTTGACAAGTAGTATCATCAGCAAGATAAACAACACGTTGAACTGGCAGTGGATGATAGTTATGGAGCCACTTAGACTGATATGTCATATTTCCTGTAGCACCAGAATCGACAATAAAAAGTGATCCATCTCGTACATGGAGTATTCTGTCTGGAGCAACTGAACATAGGACGCAACTTGTTTCTGGTACAATGTTGTTTCGATGTTCAGTAGCATATACTCTATTTCGATCTGTGTCGAATCGACGCTTATAGCACATATGAGTGGGATGATCAGATCGTCCACAATATTCACAAGAAGAAGAAGAAGAGTCTCTAGATAAACGTGGTTGTTTTGTGGTAATATTGTGTTCTTCATCATATTGACGTGCCCAACAATCATCTTCAATATGTCCATTTCTGTTGCAGTAAGAACATTGCTTATTAGGAAATTTGAGACGAGAGAAAATATTACCGCGACGGCCACCTCTGCGGTTTCCTCGTTGAAATGGACGCCTTCGAGCATAAAAAGCACGTTCCATCTGTTGTGACTCAGTCTCCTCTTGTGAAATCATAGCTGTGTCATGACCAACATTCCGACGTTCTTGACGTTGAGAGTATTCAATTAAAGACATGCAAGCTTGGTCGAAATCAAGACCATCTTTATTAGAGAGAATAGTAACAATGTTATCATAAGAAGAGTCCTTCACCGTATCAAGGAGAAGTGTAATCAGTCGCTTTTGTGGAACAGGATCACCGGCAGCAGCAAGTTGATTAATAATAGATTTGAAAGACTCAATATGTCCCGTCATGGCAGTACCAACTTCATATTGTAACTTGTTAAGCAACCCTCTCAAATAAAGTATTTCTGTAACAGATTTCTTCTGAAAGTTTGCAATAAGGTACTTCCATACGTCATGGGAAGTAGGCAGTTCATACATATCAAGCAAAAGGGAATCAGTAAGAGCAGAAAGAATATACCGACGAGCTGCTTTATCACGTCGTTGCCAATCCGTATAGGAAACATTCCAATCTTCAAATATAGATCCTTCAGTGATAAGCACGTTATCATTATCCGTATCAACAGGCTGAGGCGAACAAACACGATTTCCAAGAACAACATCGAAGAGTTCATCCCCTTCAAGAATTAACAACATCTTTGCTTTCCAGCCTGGAAATCCTTGACCTTGGAAAGGAGGAACAGAACGCTGGCCAGAAGGAAAGCCGTTGACGAGAATATTCATAGCCATATCTTGTTGCGAGAAGACGTATAAGATAAGATCGCAGAATCTGCACACCATATATGGTGAAGGCCGCAATTGAGAATGAGAGAGATATGAGTACTGCGTTTTGTCAACGATAAACGTAAGAAGGATGCTCAAGGAACGTCCAAAGATGTGAGAGACGTCACCCAAAAAAGACAGGGTAAAGGAGACGTTAATAATAAACGAGTCCTCAAAATAGAGTGGCGTGAGACGCAAGATTGACGGCCACAATACGAATAGAAAAAAGCTAAATCTTCTCGAAAAAGTTAATGCCAAAATAAGAAAAACGATCGCGGACGCTTCACGAAGAAGAAAGCTGTGTCAAGCTCTATTGCAGTAAAAACAGCATAACTTTCTGCTGCGAACTCCGATTGACGCAAACCTAGAACTCAAATCGAAGAGCTCGAGGAGACGAACAAGTTTTGGATGAAAAATGCCATTGCGCTTTTTCCGTTTCTCCAAATTTTGAGCAGAACAGCAAGAAAAATTGAGATGAAGTTCAGGGTGTCATTAACAAGAAAACGTAATCAACGATTAGATTGATTATAAATAAACGCCACATAAAACACTAATCATATTTTTCTTAACACAAAACAACCACAGTTACAAGAATCAACGTTCAAAAATAAAATTTGTAACAATTTTGAATCTTACATGCGAATCGCATACACATACTGTTGTCACCATGAATTGAATCGGTGCGTGATCGTTACCGCTCTGATACCATGTTGAGATGTAGAGAGAAAGAGAGAGAGACGAGACAAGAGACACACCATATACGCTCCCAAAGACTGATTCATATTGAGGACAAGATACAAATATATAGGTGAGACCAAGTTCAGTAGAGTGAGCCATATATAGCTCCAACAGACAGGACGTGATCCCACACCGTACGAGCGCGAGTACGTAGGCAGGAAGCGCTTAAACGCCCTAATGGACATTCTCAGTTCTCGCGGTGGTATGGTTAGTATAAGGGTTTACTCTTTTCTATTTTTTGTATTGTTTTATAAATGTCGTTATATGTTTATACTTAATGAAAGCTGTTTTATTGTCTTTTTTTGCAGAATTCGACAGATACGCCGCTTGGACGCGATGAGACGTTTGACTAGACGACGTTAGTTTAGCCGTAGCTAGATAGCATTAGTTTAGGGTTTCTCATAGCTTATGTATCATGAGACGGATTTTATACGTCTTTTTGAACCATGTATATTATTACATTTGTCACCGCAGTTCATTTTGCCAATCAATTCTTTATGCCTATGATGTTGTACAATTGTCATTATTACATTTGCCAATCAATTCATTTTGCCTATGATGTGTACAATTGTCAATTTTACGCTTGTCAATTTTGCAAACAATGCGTCTTGTGGGTGACTATTTTGGGTCTATTATCTACCCTTGCAATTTTTTTTTAAAGTGAATCAAGTACAATATGGTTGATGGGTGGCAGGGCATTCAATGCCCTGTCACCAAAAAAGATTTCTCTCGCGCGTCCCTATAACCGTCGCTATTTATGGCTCTGTAGCGTCGCTATGAGCGTCGCTATAGACTTCTGTGTAAACGTCGCTATAACCGTCGCTATGACCGTCGCTATGAGCGTCTCTATATAGCGACGCATATAGCGACGCCTATAGCGACGGTCTCGTAGCGACGCTCTCGTAGCGACGCAATTAGCGACGGTTTTAGCGACACCGGGGGTTATAAAAACCCAGTGTATTTCCGTCGCTAATAGCGTCACAAGAGCACACAACCTCTTGTAGTGACCCTCATGCATAGGCCCAACTCCCACCACAAGCTTGTCCCTTAAGCACTTTAAGCTTGGGCTGGGTTCTTACCTCAAGTGCAAACCTAGCATATCAAGTATGTCAATCATCAAGCACCTCAAGAATCTCAAGCACCTCAATCATCAAACACCTTGCATGACAAGCAGGACAAGCACCTCGAGCTGGGTCGGGTTCCTGCCTCAGTCTCACCCCTAGCTTACCTAAGGTCAAAGGACTTTTACACACATTAATGGAGGTCTTCAATGAAGCTAGCCCTAAGGTCTTATGCTCCATTTGTTAGCCTTGCTCTTTGATAGACCATCTCTCATTTGGGCCCCTTTACCATTGGCCCCGTGTTGAGATAGATCTATAAGCACATGTCTATATCTTAACCCTTGTTCCCGTTTATTCTCCCACATTTAGTGATCAGTTTATTATGAGAAAATCATTTGGTTTGGTTAGATATTAGATATTAGATTTTATGACATCCAATAACTAAATCTATGGCTAAGTCTTGTGAAGGTAGGCCTAGAGAGTGGCCAAGGCTACAACAATTTGGATTTTGATAGTACGACACATATTGGCTATATGCTTGTTGAATTGATGTATGTTCAAAAACATGTGATGCCAATTGAAGATCTAGTCCTTACATGGAATGCATTGCCATGGGAAGATGGAATGAATAGAGAAGACCTTCTTGCATTTCACATACAAAAATTGGAAAGAAGGCTTGAAGACATTGAGCTTGAAAAAGCTCAATTAAAAGATGCAAGGTTGAAAAACAAAGGCAGATTTCACAAGAGACATAGGCTTAGATCAAAAGCTATTGAAGAAGGTGATTGAATGGTGGTGTATGATAGTAGCTTTGAAAACCAGAACTCTACAATAAGGAATCTTGAAAAGAGATGGTTTGGTCCTTATATTGTTAAGCATGCGCATGGAAATGCAACTTATACCTTGCGTGAGTTGGATGGGGCAGAAATAAAATTTTCGATTTCAAAAAAAGGGTTAAATTGTTCAAAATAAGAGGAAATGTTGATTTATGTGATGCACAACTGAGTGAAGAGAATGATGGATCCAACTATACACAAACTGAGGAGGAACGTGTCTAACCATAAATTTTGATGCTTAACAATTTACCAAAAAATTGTGACAACGTTGGTGCACCCAATTTGTGTTGACACAAGGAGAAGCCAGCAGCAGGTGCCCGATATTAGGCAGGATGATAATATCGGACTTTGGCGGGACTTATATGCATATTGGAGCAGGTAAAGGATCCAAAAGGCTCTAGAAGAATCTAGAAGGATCTAGAAGGATCAAGAAGTTTCTAGAAGCTTGGAGAAGATTCCGAAAGAATATAGAAGTTTTTGGAAAGCTTTAGAAAGTTGAAGAAGGATCCAAAAGGTTCTTGAAGAACTAGAAGAATTAAGAAGGTTCTAGAAGATTCTAACCTCCTCAAGAAGAACCTAGAAAGTCCTAACCTCCTCAAGTAACCTCCTCAAGCACTAGTATAAATAGGGGTCTTGGGCCACAAGCCCCTCAGTCTTGCCAACACCAGTTGTGAGGTTCCTATGAGGAAATCCCTCTTCTAGTTCCTATGTTCAAGTCTTGTCCTTGCAATCAAGCCTTGTCTTGTACTCAAGTCATGTAATCCAAGTCTTGTATCTAGCTCTCTTAATAAAGTATTAATTCTTATAATCAATATTAAGCTTATCATCAAGTCCAAGTTCTTGTACATTGTGAGCGCCCCCTCTTTCTCTCTTCTAGCTCTATAGGCACTCATAACAGAATCATGTTATTGAACCAAGACATCACTTGAGCGATCACCGTGATCCTCCATTGGGGCACCACAAGATGGAAAGGGGGAAGTGAGAAAACCACCAGCACACTCAGTGAATGCCTCTCAATAGCCCAATGATTTCACAGCACCCCTATCCCCTAATAAACGCACACCTAGACACCCGATCTACAAACATTCAATGTCCAAGCCCATACCCAACCAACCCAGAATGTATATATGCAAGTGTAAAGTAAATCATGATAGCTTTCATCTGTCATCATGGTGCTCCATACTCACATACATGCTCACCACAAATTGAGCGACACATAGATCCTTGTCTATATCTTTGACATGCACTACACATGTACACAACAATGTTTCTAAATTTGCGGCATGTATCACATGCAAGTAGAGAGCACCATCACACTTGCATAAAAGTACCTTAGATACACGACATTTATAGACACGAGAGCGAGAGATATGTAGAGTATCCACTCAAACACCATAAACATAGAAATCATAATGATTTTGACGCGGTTGGATTTAATTAATAGAGTTTATAATGATCCTACCGTCCCTTGGATCTAGAAAACTCCTCTTGTCGTCGAGACTTATAGTAGACAAGCCTTTGTTTTATGTTATGGGAGCTTCCTTTCCCTCTTGCTACCTTGCTCTTGGCTAGTCCAGCACCCCTACCTCCTTGTATGGTCACGTGGCTTTCGACCACCCTCCCCTTTTGTAGCCAGCAACCCACGGCCTCCAACACAGATGGCTCTCGCTTTTTTGCCGCTCGTGACCTTGCTTGCATGCGGGTCCCTGCAATGATAGCCCTTTATTCACCAACACTCTCCCTTGCACAGATTGAGTTCACAGCCAACAAATCCCTCATCACTGGTGGCCCTCATGAGCCCTCAAAATCCCGCCTCCCCTTTGCTCTCTGTATCCGGTATCGTCCTCCTGCAGCCCCCTATGAAGCAGCGCTTCCTCATTTCATGCTTCCAGCACCTTTTCTCTTACGTATAGCCCTCTACAATTAATGACCATCTCATCCAGCTTCTTCTATTATGCTTCTGGTCCTGCTCAGTACAGCCGGCCTCCGCTTCCTCCGCTTTCCTTCTCATCCAATGGCCTCCCTCAGCTCGCTCAAGGCCGAGCTCACCTCCTTGATAGTGCCCCCGGATGTAGCTGCTCCTCTGTCTGTCTCATTGCCAGACTTTTCACAACCCTTCAAGCCCTCACCCGCCTAGAGCAGGTAGAAAGGGGCTACTCAAGAGCGTTATCTGGGGATGACCACCAGGGCTTGAGAAGGTGAGCGGTGCTGAGGAGCAGCCTGTAGTGATCAAGGGAGGGCCGCCTTGAGGTGTGTTGGGCTTGGAGCAATGGAGAAGAGTCTGGGCTGGCCGAGGTGCTGAAGATTGCAGGGTGGACAGGCTAATCAAGATAGAGGGGAGAGCACCTCTGATTGCAAGAAAGAGGGAGGCCCCCTACACACACAGGTGATGGTGGGCTAGGCTGAGGAAGACTCGAGGACCTGAAGATGGCGGATGGCTAGTGAATGAGGGTGCGCTATATGCAGAGAATGCGCCGCCGAGGGATGGCAGTAGGAGGAGGTGCCGGAGGGCCACTGTCATGAGCAAAAAAGAAGGCCGGCAGTTGTGATGGCTCAATGTATAGAGGGGGTCGGATGTGAAGCAAGAAAAGGCCACTGGTTATACGGGTTGCCAATAGTCGAGGAAGGGTACCGGGCTGTACCAATGCACACAGTTGGCTTTGAGGAATAAAGTCACGTAAGACCTTATTCATCCCATTCATCATATGTGCAACCGAGTTGGTTGCTCCCTGTGGCAAGATACACATCCTTACCAAACCCAAAGATGTCCTCATGGTTGTCAAGTCTTTGCTTTCGATTGCAAGCTGAAATTGATCATACCCTGAGTAGAGATCTCCCATTGAGTAGATTGCTCTCCCTGAAACGCCTCTGCAAACTCATTTACAATTGGATCTGTACCTACATTTTTAATTGTCACCTTGTTCACTGGTTGCATATCTTGGATGAAGCGTAGAGAACCATTCTTCTTTGGAACCGTGAACCACCTGTTCGAGTATGTATCACAAGAAGGCTCCAAAATTCCCATTTTGATCTTCTCATTCAGTAGCTCTACTAACTTTGGCAAATGAGCCTTTGGAACCGGAATAGGCCGGAGATTTCAAGGCACATGAGGTATTGTGAAAATTACCATAGGAGCTACAATAGAAAGATCAACACATCCTATCTCATGTGGCTCAAATGCAAAAGCCTTACCATGCTTTGAAAGCATTTCTTTGAAGCACTTTGTCTCCTCCTGTGTTAGAAACTCCTCGCGACCAATCTACAACTCTAGGAAAAACTCCTTTGTGAAGGTATGCCCAATTTTTTTAGGATTCCTCAAACGTGGCTTTAAAGAAGCCTGCTGAATCCACTACAAGAGGCTATTCATATTAGTGACGCTCACACAGCGACGCTCAAAAAAAAAAAATCCAGGCGTCGCTATGAGCGTCGCAAATTTACTAGTAAATTAGCGACGTTCATATCGATGCTCATAGCGACGCCGACTGTGCTAAAAAAAATAAAAGAGAGCGTCCAAAAACTCAGATCTCAGATCTGAGTTTTTCGGCGCCCTCAAGCAAGGAGCAGGTAACGCTCTCCTTCTCTCTCTCTCTCTCTCTCTTTCTCTCTCTCTCTCTCTTTCTTCTCCACACACACACACACACACACACACACACACGAGGAGAGGAAGGAGAGCCAGGTATGCTCCTTCCCTCTCCTCACTCTCATGTTCCCTTCCCCTCTTTCTCTCTCCCTCTCTCTCTCTCTCTCACACACACACACACACACACATAGTGTTTTTTCTTTTTTAGAGAGAGAGAGAGAGAGAGAGTACAAACATAAACAAAAACGCACACACACATACATAAACAAAAAATGCACACACACATTGAGAGAGGAAAAGAGAGAGAGAGTATGCATAAACAAAAAACGCACACATTGAGAGAGGAAAAGAGAGAGAAAGCATGCATAAACAATAAAACGCACACACATTGAGAGAGAAAGAGAGAGAAACTAATTTAACGTCGTAGGAAACTAATTAAAATTAAAAGACCTAAAGATCTAGCAGACGAGGAGTTGAACTCAAGACCTATTATTCAAGAGGAAAATGGCATAACCAATCTATCATACTTGGCATGGGTGATAGAAAGGTTATACCATTTATCTCTTTTTATTGGCACACACATCCACACACGCGCACACACACAAGAAGAAGAGAGTTATAACGTCGTAGGAAACTATCCTAAAAGACGTTAAAGATTAAGTTAGATGTAGACTTACGTTAAATTAGATTTAGGTTTATTTTTAGTTAGATCTACGTTTATTTACGTTAGATTCAGATTTACGTTATATTAGATTAGATTTAGGTCTCCATAGACTGCGATGCCTGCATGAAGCGGGTGAAGAAAGCCCTCAATGGAATATAGGGTATTGCTGCCTTCACTCATGGTGGGCTCCGTCAATCCAAAAGTACTAGTGAAATGTCTTCAGAAGATAGGGAAGAAGGTGGATCTTCAGGGTGGCAAGAGTCACTACATCCCCGACAATGACCATCTAGACAACCTCTAGTCATTCAACAGCAACTTCAAAGTTAGTAACAAGAGCAAGAACGGTCCAAAGGACCAATTGCTGTCGTCAGATGTGGATGGAGATGAGGCAGCGTCACCGCCGGAAGTTAACTCTCACATCTTTAGTGATGAGAATGCCAACTCTTGTCGAGTTATGTGAAAAATTATGTGTTAAATCAGTTTTAAGGTTCTTATAATCCCTGTTAGTTTAGTTCTTTGTTTTTAATGTAACATAATTTACGTTAGATTTAGATTTATGTTATATTAGATTAGACTTAGGTTTATTTAGGTTTACCCACACACACACACACACACACACACACACACAAGAAGAAGAGAGTTTTAACGTCGTAGGAAACTATCCCAAAAGACGTTAAAGATTAGGTTAGATGTAGACTTACGTTAAATTAGATTTAGGTTTATTTTTAGTTAGATTTACGCTTATTTACGTTAGATCGAGTCCACGTAAGAATTACTTACGGTTTAGGGTTTAGAGTTAGACGAACAGTGAAAAGATCTACTGTGAAAAGATGTTAAGATGCTGTGAAGTGCTGCAGCTAGAGAAGAGGCAATGGGGTTTTGTCCACTACATGCAGTATCATGTAGACGTGGGTCTGTAGATTTCTTGTACCCACAAATATAGGTATTGACCAATAAAGACGAGATTATAACCCGGTGGTTCTGATCTCCGTGCACCTCTAGACCGAGGTATGCGGGGATTAGACATGACTAGAGAATGTGAGGTAGAGAGAGAGAGAGAGAGAGAGAGAGAGAGAGAGAGAGAGATAAGACGAAGAATGCCAATAGAATATTAAATTTGTTGTCCAGGTTATAAGATTTTTATCCTCATTATGAGTAGTGACGAGGATGTGGGAGCGTCCAACCGAAACACCTATCTCTCAACGAGGGTTTTATGTCCTTGTAATCAATGCAAGCATGTTGTGCGACGGACAAGACGTGTTTCTTTGCAGCACGTTCGCGAATTTGGCGAGTTCGATCCATCTATTATAGATCGAGTTGTTGCCAATTATAACTCGTCGGACTCTGACGCTCAAAATCTTTCTTGCTTCATCTCGGGAATCTGGCATCACAACTTCAGCTGGTAGTATGTGCTCTTTAAGCAATCTACACAACATAAAAATACGATACAGTCGTGTAAAAATCTATTAGATCATTATACATTTAGAGTTTTATTAAAGTAAACTAATTGTAATAGATCACCTGAAAAGCGCTGTGAAGCTAGTGTCACTCCATCCAAACTTTGCCTGCATGTTGAGAAGAACTAGGAGTGCTTTCAATCTAGACATACGTGCTCCATTATACAATGGCGTATCAGCTTCACTTTTCATATTATCATAAATAAGCCTTTCTGAATCCATGATCGTCTCGATCATTTCATCAATCTCGGTCTCAAACATTGCCTCGTTGGGAATGTGCTCTGCATGATCATCCCCCGAGCTGTCAGATGCTACATCTTGTAGCCTCACATATGCTGCTTGACCAAAGCGCCTGCGAACACGTCTATTGGGTTGCAAGATTGCTGCTTCTTTGGGGCTAGATTATAATTCTATCCACGCTTGTCCTAATGACTGCATTCTTTTCAGAGGGGAATACATAGACATGGAGAAGTGTCCGAAATGTGATTCCGAAAGATATCGAGTAGATCTCCACGGGACAAAAATTCCACAAAAGGTTTTGCGACATTTTCCTCTGCCCCTCGCATCAAGCATTTCTTCGAATGTAAGTCCATGGCCGTCCTAGCATCATGGAATGAGGAGAATAAATCTTCGGATGGTGTGCTACGAATTCCTGCAGATTGCGTAGCGTGGAAACATATAGATGGAACATGGTCGGATTTTGCCAGGGAAGCTTGAAATTTGCGCTTAGGCCTGGCTATGGATGGTGTAAATCCATTTGGTCAAAGATCAACATCTTATAGTGTATGGCTCGTTGTCATCGTCAACTACAACATTCCCCCGTGGTTGACTACGAAGAAGGGGCACCTATGGCTAAGCTTGATTGTGCCAGGGCGATAAAAAGTGGAGAATATGGATGTGTATCTTCGTCCACTATTGGAAGAGCTACAACAATTGTGGATTGGCATAAAGGTGGTGGATATGAGCCGACACACAGGACGACGGAATGCTTTGATCAGAGGCATTCTAATATGGACCATGCATGACTATCCCGGGCTAACAGAATTCTCTGGTGATCTATTGACACTCCTCACTCAGACACTGTAAATCTTTTTTTTTCCCATAGTTGATCTATTATCATGTGTATACATGCAGGGCTTCAAACAAGCGGATATAGAGCATGTGTCACATGTGGACCTAGACTGAATGCACGTAGGGCGCCCTCACTGAAGAAGCAAATCTACGAAGGTCATCAAGCGTATCTTCCAGAGAATCATGTGTTACACGACGGATTTTTGGGAAGAGAGCCACCAAGGATGTCTGCACAAGCATGGTTAGAGTAGAAGGAGATGTGCGATGACGGATTGCCTCCAGGGATGAAGAGACTATCTCTATGGTACGAGTTACCATACTGGCCCCGACTCATGATCAATCACTTGCTCGATCCAATGCACATATTCAAGAATGTGGGTAATCTATTATGGGACCATCTGACCGGCAAGAAAGATACTTTGGGAGCCAGAGTTGACCTTAGAAATGTGGATCGTATGGAGCAATATTGTCCGCAAACAGCGTCTGATGGATCGATAAAACTCCCTAAAGCACCATGGATTTTCACAAGAGCCCAAGAACGCAAAGTAAAAGAGACCATTCGATCTTTGCGGACCCCCACTGGCGTAATGCACTCGCTCCGAACGTGTTTTACTAAAGAAGGAAAGCTTACCGGTTTGAAGTCACACGATTGGCATAAAATATGTCAGGTACGTTCATAGTGGACTTTAATATCATTGCATAAAATGTGGACTTTAATATCATTGCTGCACATACTTTACAGTTTATTTTACTGGTTGCCATTGAGGGATGTTTGTCTCTCGACATCCGTAACACAATCTACAAACTTGGAAAGCTGGTGCAATGGATCTCACAAAAGGAGATCAACGTAGACTCCATACCATTCGCCAGACTAAATGCTGCGGAGCTTGTGTGCATGTTTGAGAAACATTTTCCTACTACCATGCTAACCATTCAGGTGCATCTTCTTGTTCACATAGTTGATGAGGTGAAAATAGCTGGCACAGTTCATTCCAGATGGATGTTCTTCTTGGAACGTTTCATGAAAACGCTTAAGGGATATGTGCGTCAAAAGGCACGTCCGGAGGGTAGCATGGCAGAAGGTTGGTTGGTATCAGAGTCCCTAGTGTACATTGGAAAGTGGCTAGACGGATTTGATAAAGCCTGGGACACGCTATGGCGAACCATAGATGATGAGCGCATATCTGGGATTGTCATGTGCAATCTCGGTGTTGAGAAGAAGATGACGGAAGATCTAGAGGCTAAAATCAACCGATTTTGCATGCTTCACAATCCAGTGATGCAAAAGTGGATTTCACAATATGAGGATGCAAAGCAAGAGCGACAAAGGGCACGAATCGAGTGGAGACGGGAAAGACGACCACCGATGCACTATCCGACGGTTCTGGAGAGCCTACCAACATTCATGAGCTTAAGATGGTTGCACAACCAATTGAAAAGCGCACAACAATGCGGTGACGAAGTGACTGAGGAAGAGTGGGAGTACTCTTGGGGTTGCGCGACCAAGGTAAGTTTGCAATGTACGACTAGCTAGTGACTTTATTTCTAAACGTTTGAACGGCCACTCATAATCTTTGTTCGTTGTAGTATAAGTCATACACAGCAGCATGGTGTAAAGGTCGATATTTTAGGGTGGAACGGATCGACAAAAAGCGTTTTACTCAAGATTGTGGAATCATGGCAAAATTTGAACAGTTTAGTCGACGACGTTCCTCTTATGCAGATCCTGTGGTGGCGGAACTCACTTACTTCGGCACGCAACAAGAGATTTTGAGAATTGATTACAGAGGATTTTTTGTCGACTTGTTCGACGTGCAATGGTTCAAGATAATCATGGAAGGTCGCAACGCTACTGTGCACAGAGGAGAGTCTGGTTTTCTTGAGGTGGATTCTACTAAGAAATGGACTGACCTAAGAGACACTTTCGTACTACCCGAGCATTGTGAACAAGTATGTAAATAGTTAACATCCCCCTTTTACAAGTTATGTGCTTGAAAGCTCTCATGTAAGTTATGTGGCTCTGGCAGGTAATATTTCATCCTACAAAGTCTACATAAAACTGGTGGTACGTCATAGAGGTAGCCCCTCGTAGTGCAAGGACGTATGAAGGCTACCATGTGCCAATCACAATGGCATCAATGGAGGAGATCAGAGAAGATGCTCAATTAGAAGCTGTTGCGGTGGTGCCAGACGAGCATCAAGATGCTACTACTCTATATGGGGTGCATGCAGAGGAGCTACAAAATGAAACAGAGGATATGTGTTTAAACGGAGAGCTCTATATAGATATAGGAAGTTACGCTGAGTTATGCGAGGATGAGAGAGAGATCTCTTAAAGCCACAAATATTGTATTTGAACAATTTTGCTCCGTGTTGTAAAAGCTCTCGCTCTCTAAGTACCTTCCATGGTGTATAACGCTCTTTTCTACTCGCCCTCACATCTTTTGATTGAAAATTCTGAGTTTTCGACTTACCTCTTCTATCACTCGATTCATTGCATCATTGTATTTATATGCGTCATTACGTCATTGTATTTAATGGTCTTTGCGTCATTGTCTACTCTATTCATTCAATATTAAGTTTAAATATTCGTGTGTTTAATGCAGGTATGGATGATGAGGAGTTTCTTTCCTCTTTGTCACCGCAGCAGAGACAGTGGTACGTGGAGCGTCATCGCTCTGGCGCATCATCGCGTGTTCCTACTCCATCCGCATCTCCCTCTCTTTCGGAGCATTCGACGCGCTCCGAAGCTTCGGCGTCGACGAGACGATCTTCACACTCGTCTAGACACCGGCGCTCTAGTGGTGGCGGTGGCGGTTGTTGTGGGGATTCCGCCGCCGATGCCTCCACACCGCTTCGTGTTTGACGAGGCTCTTTACCCTCCCCTTCTTTGTCCGCCCCCACACCAGCCACAGCATCGCCATCTACGCCAGGTTTTGTGCGGCTGACTGTTCCTAGCAGCTACACACCTCTACCTACTCCGCCAGGAGCCACCCCACTCGACACTCCTCGCTTCGGGGCCCAGACGTCGATGGAGACACCTGACGTCCGTACCCCCATCGACACGCCGCTAGAGACCCCTGCCCGGACACCCAGGTTCACGCGTCACCGGCTAGAGGGCTTGCCTTACTCTGTCAACTTCAGCGGCGGCATCATCATGGATGATGACGGCAAGAAGGTGATCTCGTGCATGCGTGGTCTTTGCTCTTAGCTGTTTAGACACTACATACTAAAAAAATGGAGTGAAGTACCAAGTGATTTAAAAAACAGAGTCATCAGCATACTTCATGATGAGTTTCCCGTTCCAACACGGGATCAACGCTTCAATGAAGACCTGATGAAGATTCGAATGCGCGAATACTGCAAACTGCACAAGCGTTCCGAAGTGCAAAAAGCAATCAAGCATGGGTGGAACAGGACAGATTGACTGGCCAAAGAAGATTGGAAGAATGCGAAGAAAGCAGGGCGCGAGAATCCCCACAAGTGGAAGCAACAAAAGGATGCAGCCAGAGCGCGAGTAGAGGCAGGGAGCTCGCACCACTTGGGGAGCGGTGGATGGGCATCATTTGAGGCCGATTTTGTAAGTGTTTTCGCATTGCTCTTTATGTTCGATAGTTTAGGGTTTATGAGTTTTTTAATTCTAACATAATGAAATCTTTGTATGTTTTGACAGTGGTCAATGACAGGACGTGATCCCACACCGTACGAGCGCGAGTACGCAGGCAGGAAGGGCTTAAACGCCCTGATGGATATTCTCAGTTCTCGCGGCGGCATGGTTAGTATTAGGGTTTACTCTTTTCTATTTTTTGTATTGTTTTATAAATGTCGTTATATGTTTATACTTACTGAAAACTGTCTTATTGTCTTTTTTTGCAGAATCCGACAGATACGCCGTTTGGATGCGATGAGACGTCTGACTAGACAACGTCAGTTTAGCCGTAGCTAGATAGCATTAGTTTAGGGTTTCTCATAGCTTATGTATCATGAGACGGATTTTATACGTCTTTTTGAACCATGTATATTATTACATTTGTCACCGCAGTTCATTTTGCCAATCAATTCTTTATGCCTATGATGTTGTACAATTGTCATTATTACATTTGCCAATCAATTCATTTTGCCTATGATGTGTACAATTGTCAATTTTACGCTTGTCAATTTTGCAAACAATGCGTCTTGTGGGTGACTGTTTTGGGTCTATTATCTACCTTTGCACTTTTTTTAAAAAGTGAATCAAGTACAATATGGTTGATGGGTGGCAGGGCATTCAATGCCCTATCACCAAAAAAAAATTCTCTCGGGCGTCGCTATAAGCGTCATTATTTATGGCTCTGGAGCGTCGCTATAGACTTCTGTGTAAACGTCGCTATCACCGTCGCTATGAGCGTCTCTATATTGCGACGCTTATAGCGACGCCTATAGTGACGCTCTCGTAGCGACGCTATTAGTGACAGTTTTAGCGACGCCGGGGGTTATAAAAACCCAGTGTATTTCCGTCGCTAATAGCGTCACAAGAGCACACAACCTCTTGTAGTGATCGTTTCCCTATTGTTGGGTGGTAAGGGTGAAGCTACTCGTTTCACCTTCTTTGCTACACTCTTGTATTTAGTTTCAACATGGACTTTTGGGCCAACTGTTTGGTTTTCTTTAAAGGCTTCTATTACTTGATACATTTCCATAGAGCAAACTTCCACAACATCATTTTCCAGATGCAAACTAGACCCCATTATAGCATCAAGCTCACCCATAGTATCTACAAAAGAAACTTGTTCACACAAACCCAAAACATTTTCAGTAGGCTCTAGCAACCCACGTTCTTTCATGCCCATTTGTACATTATGCACATATTGCCTCTCACATCTCTTCAAATCTTCAAGTTTTGTAAAACATACTGATCCATTCCTTGTTACCAAGGAGCCTGTTGAAAAAGTTTCACCTATTTTTGGATCAGGCGAGACCCTTTTTCTTTCTTTACCATTGCAATCTCGCTTTACAATGGTACTTGGCCAAAACCCATCATTTCTCTATGATCGTGAAACTGTTTCCTTACCTTTGGTAGAGGATGTTCTCTGAGGTTGTCACGATTTCTTTGATGGTTTACACAAACTGTGAGAAATTGGACAGCTCGTTTACCATCTTTGCTGCGTATCATAGCATATGCTGAACCATCGTCCATTACCTTTGTTTCCATTCGAACGCCCACAATGTAGGGCTGTCCAAGGATGAGATGATATGAAGATGTATCCTGTACAAAGAAGTTTTGGTCAATCTTTACATCACCTATTGTCACCTTCACACCTGGACATGCTGCATACAATTCACCGGATGAATTGTTTGCCACTTTTACCATCCAACCATGATCTGTGTCCATCGGCTATTTGCACTTGTTGTAGAGACTCATTGACATTATGTTTATTTATGAACCATGGTCAATCAAAGCAACAAATGACTCTTCAAGGTCACCTACCTTGACCAAAGTTTCTGTAGTAGCCCTTGCCCAGTGACTTCGTGAATAGTAGCTCCTAGGAATAGCTTCAACTTCTTCATCATCATTTGAGAAATGCACTTGCTTCACTTTCCCACTAGATTGGTAGCATCCTACCACAGCTCCATCATCCTCCTTATTTTGCAGCTGCATTCCTTGTGTCTTTGAGGTTTTCCCTTCAACCTGTGGACGAGAAACTTCAGCAAGGGTTTGCCTCTTCCTCTTGATGATGTCAATGATCTCCTCATGGAATTCACGCTTTGCGATGCCAAGAACTTCTCCCAGAGTAAACTCAATCTTGCTATTCAAGATCCTTTCCTCCAAGACTTTCTTTAAATTTGTAGCAACCTCAATATTATATTGTAGTTTATAAGTTGGGCCTTTTGTCTTACCTTTTGTTGGCTCTTTCTTCTTTCATGTTGTAGACTCCTCCATGAGTACTTCAGGTGGAGATGCTCCTTTTGTTGAGGGTGTTTGAGAAGGCATTAAGTCGCTTCTTTTCCCACTTCTAGACGCTCTTTTTGATGGTCCTTCATCAGCATTCTCTCCTCTACGCTTCTCTTCTACAATTGCCTCATTTTGTTGGCATTTTGTAATGTAGGCATGCATTGACAATGAGTCCATTGGATCATTCCATCCAGTTTCTAGACGTATGCAATCACCTGCTTCATGTAGAATCTCTTTTGTAAGCTTTCATTTTTTAGCTAATTGCATGACATTTGGCCAAATTTGACCATGATGGACACTCACCTCTTCATCACAAAAATGTTCAATTTTTACTCCATAAGTAGCTACCTCAACTGAAGAGGTGGCATGCTTAGTTGCCATATCTTCAACTAAGGTTTGCATTACCCCCTTCCCAAAGTTAGTTCTCAAGGGTAGACCTGCCTCTCTTAAGTGAATTTTACCATCCTTAAAAAAGACAACATCTTTTGACAAAGCATCACTAAAATCATCACAATCCCTTCTTACATGGTCTGTACTATCACACCAAATACATCTATTAACAAACCCTTCTTTGGGCTGTTGTCTTTGCCTAGGAAGTGGCCCTGATGGTTGGCCTTTCTCTTCAAGCTTTGCAAGCTTCACCTTCAAGTCACGCATTCCCTTCACAAGCTCATCTAGCATGGACTCATCAAACTTAGGAGCGATAAAAGTAGGCTTTACCATTTTGTCAGAAATTGAGGTTGAAGGACTTGTAGTGTTTACTACCATCTTGTCCCTTCTTCTTTGTCGTTTGGCAAGCAACGAGACAGTACCTTCAACTTCATTCCAGTCTGTCTTTAGTCCTTGCTCAGCATCTTTATCTTCAAGAAGAAGCTCCAAATTTTCTTGAAACTCTTTACCTGCAGCTTGTAAGAAAAGATCTGTCTTCTCTGCATCTAGTGTGGCTCTTTCTGTCCTTGTGAGTTGTGCATAGCGCCGCTCAAATTCCCTAAGTAGCTCTGTTATTGATAGTCCCTGCTTTGGCTTGATTACCCATTCTAAGAATGTCCTTTTGGTTACTCTCTCAAAGTCCTCCATGAAATATTCCTCCTTTAAAGCTACTTTGAGTTCTTCCCAATTTCTTGCATGCCCATCTTTAATTGCCCTAACATGCTCCCTAATTTCTGGCGCAACAACTAGCTCAAAGCTTTGAATCATCTCACCTTCTGACACGCGATGCAGCTCCGTCTCCTTCACATAATCGCGTAAGTACTTGGTTACATCTTTGCCATTGAATTGATCCATCCTGTTGACGACCCATGGTTACCCACAAACTCTCACCCTGGCAGTTTCGCATCGGATTCACCAAAAATATGTCAAGAAGTAGGCGGTCTTGCCAAGAAGACACTGGGCCTCTTGCTATGAGAGTTTGTGAGGAAGCTCAAGGGTTATGAGAAAGAGCTAAGATGTAGATAACATAGCTTCTAGAGCTAAATAAGAAATGTAGCCAAAGAAGCCGCCCACTTTTCCTTACAAACACACACGTGATGGAGAGAACTCATGAAAGATAGTCAGAACAAAACATAAATGAAAACATCGAGATTACGATCATATCGTATCATGGGTAGGATAAAAGGGTTAATGGATGAGTTAATGATATTTAATCTTTGTTGTCCAAATAAGCTACGGATTGCCCTTTGGAATTGTAGCTTTGTGCTTACTATAATGTATATGTTTTGTCTAGCGATGGGGATTAGTTGTGAGTACAAATCCTCTTGATTCATAATAAAACAACCACACTCACATCAAAAGAGAAGTTATAGTCAATAATAGGTAGTATGATGGGATCTGGTGAGAGAAGTATTTCGTTGAGCCTTTCAGGACCAAATAGAAACACTATGCATTGCTGAAAGTGAATCTTTCGACTAATCCAAATGTTGACCCTAATAGATTGCACAGAATGGAAATGAAAGAAATCGCCTCTATGTGGATTATGGTTATTCATCGATGATATACTTAGTATGTTCAAAGATAAAGGTGTGAAAGAAGTGAAAGGAGAAGAAGAGAGTTTCTCTCCCAAGCCCTATTGTTGCCCTTAGGCAATAAGGATACTGCGGGGAGAGAAGTACCTGTAGCAAGGAGATTCTAGAGTTTGTGGAAGAGAATGAGAACCTTAAGAGAAAGAGGTGCTTGTGAAAGATGAAGATATGGTTACGAACCTTGTGCACATAATTGTGTCCCGCAAGAAGGTTGTGCCCGTTACATTGACAAGATTGTTGCTTGAATACATGAGAGCAATCGCCACCACTTTAATGGAGAGAGAAGATGAGGCAAGACTTCAGCCTTTCTTCAAGAGAAAGTGTGGCACTAAGATGAGTGTGACACTATGGAATTGAGCTATTCTCATCACTCATAACTTACCCCAATGAAGAGAAGGTTGTTCTTTTTATAGGTGAGGGAGCCATGTTTTACATAATCACTTGATTAGGCTAAAGAGTTAGCCCAAATCAAATTTTCTTTGGATATCTCTTAAAATGGGCAATATTAGGACTCAAAATATCATGAAATTCATCATTTTTTGTTGTTGAGGCTCCATGTGGGTGCATGATGTATGTGGGCCCCACCTATGCATCTTCTGTGTGGCTCCAACAGGGGGTCCCAACTTGTGTGTCTAGTCCTTCAAGGCATCTTTGAGGTGTCACATTCACATGATTATGTCTTTTATCTTCCAAATATCTTATTTTATGGAAAAAGACCAAGATTACCTCTTTTCACTTGATTCACCTGTTTACCATCTCTTCTTGCAATGTAGTTGTGAGAGGGTTTTTCACTGGTTTCCCTGTAACTGTTGACCTATAACTCAGATTGACATGCTTCAAAAGGAAAAATTGGCCTACTAAAAGAGATTGACTTGGTTTTGGCCTTTTCTCCACGCCCTTAGGTCGGAATTTTCAAATTGGGATGGTCCAAGAAGCTTTGGATCTTCCTTTTCATAAAGTCTTCTAGTAGGCCCTTCCCTCTTGTATGTATCCAAGAAGGTATGCATTATTGAAGGGTTATATTATTAGATAAATGTGAAAAGAAGAAAATAATTTATATATGGTAAGGTATAGCTGAGATATTAGAAGAAATATACAAATGCTTTTCCCCCAGACAAAAAGAGGCACAATCATTGATACTTTTCTTGCAGTAATTTCTAATAGTAATGTACATTTATATTACTTCAAAGGTAAATACTAAAGTATGATAGAAAGCTTTTATTTATACATATGAGTATTATATGAAGTATACTTATGCGTCAAAAAGTCACAAGATAAATTGTCTAATGCACGTTCCCACTATATACGTGCCACAACACGACAACATTTCAGCAAGGCTTGCAAAATATTGCAACTAAAAGTATATATTTAGTTTCTTTTCAGAACTATTTACATTCCTTTTTAATGTGTGCTAGGCGCATCACATTTGCCATGAGTATTGGCATGGATCACCATAGATATACAGGTTCGGATCTGTTTTTTGCTAAATGCATGCACATTGGGTGTTATGGGCCCTATTGTTTAGCAAAAGTTGATTTGGAACGGCATGCATATTCCTGAAGTTGTTGCTTATGAAGCATTTTGCACTCTATGTGCAGTATCTCTATGAGATCACTTTTGGGTCTACTAATCACCAATAGAGGTCATGGCTTGGTTTGGGTGTTTGTGGATTTTTCAAGTTAACCACGATGGTTATTCCAGACATTGTTGATTCCTCAACAATGTTACAAGATATTGTGATTCCCATTTACTAGTCATCTGGGAAGACTGTCTGTAAACCATGAGGGAAAACACACCTCAGTACTGTTAGTTATCCAAGGGGATAGGCAAATTACAAGTGTAATCTTGTGCAGAAGGATATGCAAAGTGCGTACGCTAGCACCAAGCGATCCAAGCAGTAAGAATTTATTGCTCTACTTGGGGTTTGATTACCATAAATTAAAGCATGTTTGTGACTAGGTGTAGTCTCTTCATGTATAAATCAAGTTCTCAACCTTGAACACTAGTTATGGTGGGGGTTGTTTACTGCTGGAATTGGAAAAGAAGTCAAGGACTTAAACTTGGCTGATGAATTATGTTAGCAAGTTACTTTCATGGAAAGTGAAAAGAGGTACTCTTTAGGGTACATCTTTGTGTGAGAACTCATTTTGCATACTCATGTGTGTTCTAAATGGAGTCTAAACACTATGATTGGATAGGAATCGGCAACACAAGACGGTTGCAAATAGACAACAATGGAAAAAATCAAGATGTTACTCTTGGTTTCATTGAACCTCCTGGTGAACCGTGTTTCGGTCAACCAAACAGTTGGATCCATAACGGATGCCACTATAGAAAACATTAGTGTATCATCACTCTTGTTTTCGAGGACGAAAACGATTCTCCAAGGGGGGAGTAATGTCATGCCCAGGGTAGGACTAGGCACGGCCAAGGGCCAGGACGGACATGCAGTCAAGGGGGTCCCTATATTTAGAAGGCCAAGGGCCTATATAAGGCATGACTGGGGGCTGATGATCATGGTCTAGTCCCCTCTATTCTTACAAGAGCAATGTCAAGAGGATCTCCATGAAGAGTATCTCAAAGAGAGATGAAGGAATATTGGAGCAATAGCACTTCAAAAGAAGAAAGTAGTGGCAGTATTATTGAAGAGGAACCATCCATTGAAGTCATGGGGGTAAGGTTTGGGCCAAACAAACAAGAGACCTATTTTCAAGGCTTGGAGGAGGTAGGTTACCAAGAGAACCAAGGTGTGCAAGATGAAGGGATGCTAGAAGGTATGCTTTCAAAAACACTTACAAGGGAAGAAAGGGAGGAATTTAAAGTGTGCTAAGGAAGTTTCGTAGGCTTCTTGCCAAAAATTACAGTGTACATTGAGTAGATGTTATTCAACACAAGATCGAGTTGAAGCTTGAGGCCACACCTAAAGCACAAAAGCTAAGAGTCATCAAGGAGCAGACTGTACTCAAAGAGATAAGAAAGATTTAGCTATAGGGTTTATCTATCCAATGGAGAATTCAAAGTGGGCCTCTTTTCCAGGAAGAATCGAAAATGGAGAGTATGTGTTTACTATAGGCCGCTCAATGAGGCAACCAAGCAAGAGCACTTTCCTCTTCCATTTTAGGATGAGATACTAAATGAGGTAGCTTGCCATGAGAAATACACCATGTGCGATGGCTACTCATGCTATTTTCAAATAAGCATTGCATCAGAGGATCAATTAGAAACAACCTTCATCACTCCTTGGGGTTGCTTTGATTTTAGAGTCATGCCATTTGGGTTGACAAATGCTCCTGCAACATTTCAGTGCGTCATGAACATGGTGTTTCAAGCATTCTTTGGGAAGTCTATAAGAGTGCTCATTGATGATTTTTGTGCTTATTGCTCTAATTGTTGCAGCTAAAAAAGGTAGAAGAAGGCTTGAAGAAACTCTACGATGACATGGAGGTCAACTCAATCCCGACAAATGTTATATAAGTGATAATGAAGGGATCTTGTGATGGGATTAGGAAGGATAAAAGAGAGAAGCATTCATGGTAATGGCATGCTTATTAACACTTAAGCACACAATAATTTCACAATAGAATTGGAGTAGAGTATAGACATAAAACACTTATTTGTTTACTTAGAAAATGACTACAAGAAAGCTCATTCTATAGAGCTAGCCAAGACATCTCATTTGGCATCATCTATGACATCATATATATAGGCTCAAATCAGACCAAGTTGAAGCCACTTGAAAAACTTGTGGGTGACCTTTGGAGGAACTTTAGGAGCTTCATAGCTATCTCTAGGTGCATGCACATGACCTAGAAATTCCTCCCATGGGTCCATGTACCCCTAGGGAACCTTTTCCCATGGTATCACATACTTTTTGCCACCTAGACTGCCTAGTAGACAAAGGTACATCATATGGGTGAAAATTATCATGCTTCTAAGGAGAGGTTCACAAAGAAGGTCAAGATCATATGACGAAGCCCATCCCTAATAACCCTCCCCTTGGGCTTAGGACTATGGTATACATCCATTCATTCATTCATACATCATTCATATGCCATAAAGGCTCATCATTCATATGCCATAAAAGGTTCATCATGCATTCCTCATAGAACACATAAAACCTTTTATGTGTTCTATTAACACATAAAAGGCTTTATGTGTTAATAGTACATTTATCTTCACCATCAAAATAGCACCTCAAGTCACAACCTCATGTAGGTCAATGACCCACATGGTGTTGAACTAGACCACAAGAGCCCAAGGCAAAATAGGTTACTTATCCTTGGCTTAGTAGAGCTTCACATTATTGGTGCATGCGTGCACACGTACACGTACACACACACACACACACACTCAAAAGAGCCCAAGGAAAAATAGATTACTTATTCCGGATTAGCAGAGCTTCACATTGGTGTATGCGTGCGCACACACACACACACACACACACACCTAATAATGGAAATTTAATTGGAGGTGGTAACGAGCTCCAAATCCGAAGCTTGAGGGCTTCATTGAGAGATTGATGATGGAGCTTTGAGGCACATACATGCGATGAACAAAATTATGCAAACCTAATAAAATTGCTCAAAGGAGCCACATGCACGATGCTTAATTGTGAGAGTGCAAGACCTAATCTCTTCCTAATCAATGCTCATTGAATATGGAGAGTAGTGGCTCATTTGGGGCTGTCAAGAACGTGCTCTCACATATTCAATTAGACGTCAATTATTGGAACATTTAAATAATTAGTATGCTTAAGTTAAGGAGATCTAATTAGTGAGCTAATTAATGAATGGCCTAGGAGAAACCATAAGCTCTTATTCCACTTGATGGGATTAGGGAGGATAAAAATGGTAATGGAATGCTAATAAGCACTTAAGCACACAATGATTGCACAATAGAATTGGAGTATAGTGTAGATACAAAATGCTTATTTGATGTCTTAGAAAATGATCACAAAAAGGCTCATTACATAGAACTAGCCAAGGAATCATGTTTGGCATCATCTATGACACCACATACATGCTCAAATCAGCCCAAACCACTTGCAAAACACATGGGTGACCTTTGGAGGCACTTTAAGAGCTTCATCACTATTGGTGGGTGTATGCACATGACCTAGAAATATCTCCCCATGGGTTCATGTACCCCTAGGGCACCTTTTCCCATGCTATCATGTGCCTTTTTCCATCTAGGTTGCCTAGTAGACAAGAGGTACATCATATGGTGAAAATCATCGTGCTCCTAAGGAGAGTTTCACAAAGAAGGTCCAAATCATGGGACAAAGAGCATTGCCAACACCTTGCTTGGTCACAAAGTTTCCTACAAAGGCATTGAGGTGGATCCTTCAAAGGAAAAGGCTCTTGTTGGGTTACCATTCCCCGAGAGTCTCAAGGAGGTCATTTCCTCCATTCAAAAGGTGAAGTACATGTCACACTTCATTTACTTACCCTCGAAGTTACTTCACCCCTTGCAAAAATTGACACAACAAGCAGAGTTTGCATGGTCTAATAATCTTGAAGAGTACTTTTGTATCATTAAAGACTTTCAAAATTACCAACATTCATTCCTCCCTTGTTGGGAGTACACATTCTTTATTAGTTTTAGTGTTGAAAAGGAAACAATTGGTGCAATTTTGTTACAACAAGATCTCCACAACACCAAGATGAGACCCATCTACGTTACTAATAGGTTCATGAATTCTTTAGAGAAAGGATACACAAAAGCGAAATTCATGATGCTTGCTCTCATGTTTGTGGTGAGAGAATTCAAATGCTACCTGTTACCAAAACCTTTTGTAATTCTCACTGCAAACAATTTATTCCTTTGGGTGTCATTTCAAATGAATTTAGTACTAGGATCTCAAAGTGGGTTATGCAATTGTAAGAGTCCTAATACTCTTTCAAGGGAGAAGATAGTTTGCATGCACAATTGCCAAGAGTTCTCACTTATAGAGTGCATGAGAAGGAGATTAAAGTGTCTAAGGTAAAGGCCCTACCATTTCCACCACCTAAAAGCATACCCAATGCATTCACCTTATTCTTTGATGGAGCTTTTAGCAAGGCCACAGGTAAAGTAGGGGGAGGGCTAGTATTGCTCAATCCAAGTGATGAAGCCATTATGAAGCAACAATGAAGCAGATTACTTCATGGTTTGAAGATGTGTCTAGCTAAAAAGGTACAACAACTCATGGTAAAAGGGGATGCACTTCGCATTGTGAAATAGATCTTATACATTTGGGCCTACAAGAGTGAAAGTCTAAAGCAAAAGGCTCATGCAATCCGTAGGTTGTTTAATCAATTTGAAGAGATGCAAATGTATCATACCCCTAGAAAACAAAGTGAGGGTGCTGATTTACTTGCACAATAAGCCTTTTCAAGTGTTGTGCAGGTGATCATAGTGGTAGCAGTTGTCAAGCAACCAAGGTATCAACATGCAATGTAGTCATTGGCTCCCATTGTTGGCTACATTTTGGAGGACAAGTTTCCACAAGGATTTACAAAAACTCTGAAGAGGAGGCTCATAAAGAAGGAAAGTTCATATCTCTTCCTAGAAGGCACCCTCTATAAAAGAGGAAAGGACCAAGAGTGCAAAAGAGTACCAACAATTAAGGAAATTCTAGCCATTTAAAAAGGTTTGCATGAAAAGCCATGTAGTGGTCATTTTGCCCAAGAACTAACTATAAAGAAGATTTTGCTTGTGGATTTTGTTTGGGTAAGCTTCCATGTTGATGTTCTACACCAGTTTGGGCAAGCTTCCATGTTGATGTTCAACATTGGTGTAGACGTTGGAAAGGGGGAAGGGGGATCAAACCCAGCACACTCCAAGATTGCCTCTCTATAGCCCAGGGATTAACCCGCACCCCTAACCACACAGAATCACACACACACACACACTTGCTTTCTGCAAACTTTCACTGCATAGCTTACTTTCGAGCTTTCTCAAATTCTTGTCTACACACAATCACTTGTAAACTCCAAGCATAATTGGCTCTACAACACACAACCATAACTCCTAATGCATAGCACACTCATCAAATATGCAAACACACAGTAAGATCACCCAACCTCTCTCTCTCTGCACACACACACAAAAAGACCCGGAGCCAATGCTACCACGGGTGCTATGCACGAGACGAAGAGTAGACGAGAAGATGGTAGCCAAATACCAAATACTTCAACCAAACTGCAAGCTCACTTATGCATAGCAAAAAAAGAACTCTCATACAATCATGACTACTGTCAACTCCGTGCATTGGTGCAACCTGGTACCCTTCCTCGGCTATTGGCAACCCGTATAACCGGCGGCCTTCTCCTGCTTCACATCCGACCCCCTCTGTACACTGAGCCACCACAACTGTCGGCCTTCTTTTTTGCTCACGACTCCGGCCCCTCCTTCTACTGCCACCCCTTGGCGGCGCATTCTCTGCATATAGCGCACCGTCATCCACTGGCCATCCGCCATCTACAGGTCCTCAGGTCTTCCTCAGCCTAGCCCACCATCACCTCTGTGTGTAGGGGGCCTCCCTCGTTTCTTGCAATTAGAGGTGCTCTCCCCTCTTTCTTGATTAGCTTGCACAGCCTGCAATCTTGAGCACCTCGGCCAGCCCGGACTCTTCTCCATTGCTCCAAGCCCAACACACCTCAAGGCGGCCCTCCCTTGATCACCACAGGCTACTCCTCAGCAGCGCTCACCTTCTCAAGCCCTGGCGGCCATCCCCAGATAACGCTCTTGAGCAGCCCCTTTCTACCTGCTCTAGGCCAGCCTTCTGATGGCCCCGACTTGCTCCCGTCAAGCTTAGCTCGCCCCCCGCCACTAACATGGGCAACGCTGGCTCCTCCTGGGGCTCACGGGGCAGCAGGATGAGGCCAAGTGACGGTCCTCCCGTGTCACCAACCGGCCCTGCCCCTACTGCATGTCCTGGTGGACCTTCAACCCCTCGTGCTCACTGCAACTGGCAACCTCTTGGCCGGCGTCGACCTCCACATGCATGGCCCCAAGTGGCGCCACTTTCCCCCTGCTTTTCTCGTCACTGCATGCCTTTAGTTCCATTAAAAAATTCCTTTTTCTATATTATCCTCTCTACTTGAACCCCCTTCCCATGAGAGGCAACCAGTGGCCGATCGTTCCTGCATAGCTCCGCATACCTTAACACAAGAACTCATGCTCCTCTCCCAAGGCCATCATGGACGCAAAACAGCATAAGTGGCTACACATAGACGACTTCGAGTGCCGAGATCTCCCTTGACTAAAGCAACGAGACTGCCACGACCATCGCAATCTTCGATCGCGGTGAACTTGTCCACCGAATTGGCACACATGCCGTTAAGCTTTCGGCTAGTAGAGCTCCAAAAAACCATCACCGACTTGTAAATTGCCGCATTTGACATACATATCCCCACCGTACCTGCTCCAATATGCATATAAGTCCTACCAAAGTCTGATATCATCATCCTGCCTAATGTCGGGCACCTGCTGCTGGCTTCTCCCTGTGTCGACACAAATTGGGTGCACCATCATTGCCCACCCCCTTGTTGAGCATTCATGCTCAACCATAGCATTATTTGGGTATCAGAAAACTGCATAAGAAGCGAGAACATGATTGCATAATAAGAAGCTATATGTAGTATGTAGAATCGTATAGATAGATAGAGAGAGATTTTATCAGCTGCATAAACCCCCAGATCAAATGGAAAGCCTCGAGATTTCCCAAGCGCAGTGTCGGCCCCTCCTGGTCAACCCTCCTGGGTCAAACTGATGGTTTTGAGCATTACCACCCATCTGTAAAACATATACAAACCATCCCCACTTTGCACCTTTAAATCTGTAAGGCAACCATGCATGCAGTTGTCTGCACCATAAACCTTAACACTAGAATGGTAACCTAACAGGACATAAAAGTGTCCTTTCAGGGTTTTGGCAAAAAATTCCAAAACCATAGTAGATCCACTCATTTTGAAAAATCCTTTCATGAGCTTATAGTTCAATAACTACTACACACGGAAAAAATGAGAAACTTGTAATTTTTCTCATCCCTTGGTCACTACAAGCCTCCAAAGTTGATGGACCAGTGCATTTTGCCCAAAACAGCAATTTCTTATGGTTGATTGCATATAAATAAGAGTGGAGATTTTTGTAGGACATGAGATAAAATGCCCCATTAACTTCAATGGGTTGGTGACCAAAACATATGGTTGCTTTAACCTCACTATGTTTTTTTTTGGGCAAAAAAATAGGTACAAAAAAGTTGCATTTTTGTCATTCTGCGGACCTATCATCAAAGTTTCTATAGTCACGCTCAATACAGATACTATATACATGTTTTATTAGTTCCCTTTGGGCCTTTGGATTCAAAAGGAGCCATGGAGTATGTCAAAAGGATAATGGATCTCTTACAATTGGAACCTTGGGGGAAATGATAAAGTGCTAAATATAGCAAACATGAAAAAACTGGGTTTAGCATCATGACCTCTAGACACCCATAGAAACTACTCAATATCTAGCTAAGTTTGTAGTTTATGATTAGATATGTTTACTACCTACAAAATACGTCCAATTGGCCTAAGAAACTAGCAATATTGAGAAAGTTATACTTGCTACTCTAAAATGTACCGTATTCTTCAGCAATCAAAAAACTCAACCATCATCATATACTATGCTATATAGCATATTAGGTCCCCCAAAACTCAAGGAAGATTAGATTTACATTAAACATTACACTTACACAATCAAAATTGAATTTGGATATCAAGAAAGCCACCAAAAAAATCATAAAAGTGCTAATTTTGGCCAAAAAACAGGATTATGCAATTTTTGTAAATTGGTCATAACTTTCAATTTTAACACTTAGCTCTCCCTACAAGCATCAAAACATGCTGAGAACTATGAAGGCCTAACCTCTAGCCATCTAAACCTCACAAACATGAAGTTTAGAGTGGTATAGTTTCCAAAAATTGAAAAAAAAAGTAAAAAATAGGACCCGTTTTTTCACACAATTTAGGTTCAAAAATGTTGTGCAGGAGTAAGGTTAATGGTGAGATCGATACTCCAAAAAAAATGCTAATTTTTTTTTCACTTGATAAGGCAACTTTGTGGATATATAGCACTTAGAAATTCATTTTCATACTCTTCAAATAATTCAAGCAAAATGGTCACTTAACAGGACACAAAAGTGTCCAAGGACATAAAAGTATCCTATTACCATTCTAGTGTAACCTGGATCCACAAGCCTTCCTGGTACACAAAATGAGTTTGTTCACCCACCTCTGAAGCATCTACACCATACATCCTTATGCTCTTACCTGCTAGAGGGTTCTCTATACCATAATCTGCATCCAAAAAGATTTGCAAACGGTGCAAAACTTCTTGTAAAGCAACCATCAGAAACATGACCACCAATAGCATGGCACAAACCTTTGGCAACCATTCTGTGCAATCTATTAGGGTCAACATTTGGATTAGTCGAAAGATTCACTTTCAGCAACGCATAGTGGTTCTATTTGGTCCTGAAAGGCTCAACGAAATACTTCTCTCACCAGATCCCATCATACTACCTATTATTGACTATAACTTCTCTTTTGATGTGAGTGTGGTTATTTTATTATGAATCAAGAGGATTTGTACTCACAACTAATCCCTATTGCTAGACAAAACGTATACATTATAGTAAGCACAAAGCTACAGTTCCAAAGAGCAATCCATAGCTTATTTGGACAACAAAGATTAAATATCATTAAATCATCCATTAACCCTTTTATCCTACCCATGATACGATATGATCGTAATCTCGATGTTTTCATTTTTGTTTTGTTCCGACTATCTTTCATGAGTTCTCTCCATCACGTGTGTGTTTGTAAGGAAAAGTGAGCGGCTTCTTTGGCTACATTTCTTATTTAGCTCTAGAAGCTATGTAATCTACATCTTAGCTCTTTCTCATAACTCTTGAGCTTCCTCACAAACTCTCACAGCAAGAGGCCCGGTGCCTTCCTGGCAAGACCGCCTACTTCTGGACAACGTTTGAACCATAAGAGAAGGCGAAACATTAATCACTTCTAGGGACAAACAATGAAACTTTTTCATTTACAACTCATAGCCTTTCTATATGTAAACCAACCATTTGTAATGTTGTTTAGCAGCACTTGTACTTGAACAAGTATGTCTAAGTATCCGACAATTTCTGGCCCACTGAAATTGCTCCTAATACGTCGTGCTAAAAATGGTCTAGAAAACATAATTGTTGGGGGCAGCACTTAGGGACATTGTTGCGACACATAACTGAAATAGCAGCGCCAATGTTTATCCCAGAGACTTATATTCTCCACATGTGGAATATGTCTCATGTAAGGATGTTTATAAAAAAACACCCTTCAAGTACAAGATGTACTTGTGTGTGGAGGTAACTCGAAACACTCCGCGACCAGAGTGAGAGGGACCCTCATTCATTGTTCCACACTGGCTAAACCAACCTCCTTAAGTCCCTAGACCATGTTGTATCCCATGTGACAACAAGTGCCAAATCAAATCCGACAAGTGGATTCATAACAGCATAATGTACATTGGACACTACGACCCAAAATACTTGTTCCGACTTGCCCTTGGCATGGCCCTGGGGATTGACCTGAAAGTTCAGTTATCCGTATTCAAATGCATAGGAGCACATCTCCCACTTGTGAAAACCAAGCAACATTGCACTGGAAACCCTGGGTATTGCCTTTGCAATCCAAACCCATTGGGTAGAATCTACGTAGTCCACCCCTTGGTAAGATCCTTTGTAGAAACTGCTTAACGAGCACGCAACGATAACCAACATAGTTAACCGTGTACGGAATGATGAGAATCAACTTGAAAAGTTGAAATTTTCCGCTACCACATGGTAGATTGCAGAATTCTTTTCTTGAAAGTATAACGGAAATAGATCAAACTGTGATCCTCAATGCCTATGGGGTGATTTAGTAAGCACCCACAGGGTCTTACCCCAAAACAATGCATCCATAGACACTCGTAGTGCTATAGAGAGAGCAAGAGATCCACACAAGTGGAAAGCCTAGATCTTATGGACAACCACGCTGTCGCAACGGTATGTTGCATCTGAAATCCGTGGTAGAAATCAGCTGAGTTGAGTTTATGGTTATCAAAAACTCAACGCGAATGTCGCATGAAACCATGTCGTGCAAAAATGACACTATAAACATCCGTAATGACAAGACTCGTGCTTGTCCATTAACGTCGTCGTATAGTCCAGTGGATAGATTTGTTCGATCTTAAGAACAATCCCCCAAGGAATGCCAATAGTTGGTTCATACCCGAAATCCGACAATGACTCTTAGCCAGCGTGTGTGGCTCATAGCCCTTATGACAATTAGTGTTGAATCGACAAAATGATGAAGACTAATGTAGAGGGCATCTTGCCCAATTTCTAACTGAGAGTTAGAGCACCTTGGCTCATGTTGACTCCCAAACAAAACATGTATTAAAAACTGCGTAGAAAGTTTTCATTATTCATGGAGAGAAATAAGAAAGAGAGAGAAAGAATGCTGGCTGAGGAACTTTCCTTACGTGACGAGTTTGTATATGTTGTGCCCAATATGTGTGCTCTAACGCATCTTATGCCTGAATTGAAGCTTATCCTATAAGCATGCAACAATCTGCCTGTATAACACTCTCATCGAGAGAGGGAACAGAAAACACAAGCCATAGCTTGACCCACTTACCATGTATGGGGTTGTGACTTTACAAAAATGACTCAATATGGCACTTTGCCTCTGAAATAAGTCCTAGATTTAGGTTCCATTTAGTGGTATTGTGCATTGACAGCAACCAAAAATTTAAACATTCCAGAACTTAGTTTGTTCGTGACAGAGTATCTGGTGTGATAGCAGAAGCGTAATCTCTGAAGCAGTGGAATTCATGCCACCTGGTTAGCATGCCTTGCATACAGATTTTCAAGCCCTTGGTGAGAGGGATGACCTCAAACGTGAGGGCCAAAACCATTAGTGCCTTGCACAGTCTAAACTGGTAGGGATTTTGTGAGGTGATATGCCCTATTTTGCCAGTTTTTTCAAACATGTGTACCATTGCCCTTTATTCCAAGTCATTGGGCAGTACCTTGGCACAAAGGAGAAGCCTTGCTTCATGTAAAATCGTCAAAGAACTTTGCTTTGCACAAAAGCATTAATTTCCAATGTAAATGTATGGGTGGAAGCATCAGTGGGTGGACACAATAGCTGTGTCCGGGACATCAGTTTTAGGAGAGTGAGGAAGCTAGTAGTTCTCGTCCTTTGAAACATTAAAATCTATTTTTTGGGACTACTATTTTTTAAAACGTGGTCAGACTCACGAAGTACAATTTCATTATGGCAAGTGAATTTTTTGAACGCGGTGACGTAACGACCATCCCGCACTCTGCAACATCTGTGTTCTTGCAGCTATGGAACATTGCTCTCTCTCTCTCTCTTGCTCTCTCTCTCTCTCTCTCTCTCTCTCTCTCTCTCTACAACTCTGTGTATTTCTGTGTGTGTGTGTGTGTGTGTGTGTGTGTGTGTAGCTCTTTCTGTATTGCTCTCTCCAAGCGTATTTCTTCTACTTTGTAGGTGAGTAGAACTCATGATGGAACTTGCATCTTTGGAAGGGGAGGATAAGGAGCAGGTGCCTTGCCATTATATTTGTTTCTCTCCCTCTCTTTGTAACTGTTGTGCTTTGGGAAGGTTTGTTTTAGATGCACTTGTTATGTTTGGGGTGGAAGCGAGGGAAAAATTTGAGGAGATATTTACATATGGTCAATCACACGATCTGTAGTCTCTAATTTATTCATAGTTGTTGCCTTGTATTATAAAAGCTGGGGAGGTATGTACATATGGTTAGTCACACGATTGGTGGTTATTATCTACACAACCAAGGATATTACGATTGACTTTAATTTATCTACGGTTGTTACATTGTATTGTATTGTTGGGAAGGAGGCACTCAATGTAGATAGTAAGCATAGAACACCACATGGTGGTCTAAAGCAACATTCATGACTATTCAGGGTTCCCATTCCCTGCATTCCCCGTGACGATTTGATCCTCGCAATACCTACTGTTTATGTCATGATAGCTCATTATTTCATCCGAACATTTTTTGGGTTCCTACTTGCTTTTGTAGCACTTTTTTCCGTGAATCTGAAGATGCCTTGGTGGGCTGTTTCCCTAAAGTCTCTTTTTGATTATGACTGCACTATCTAAAGCTCCTTGTAGCTTAGGCTGATGATTGTAAATAAGTCACTGTGTTATGTTTTTTTATGGTTGGTCCATTCCAGGACTTGAAGCAGGCAATGGTGATCAGAGAATATGAAGCCTTTTCGCAAGAGAGAACAAAGAGCCCGATTGAAGAGAAGAGCAGATGTAGGTTTGGTTGTTGAAAGAGAAGGGAATGAAGTAGCCAAAGGAATAGAAGACTTAACAAAGGCACAGGGTTATGCAAAAATTGTCGAGAATGAAAAAAGATCAAAGATAGCGAAAGAGATTGCACGATATGTACTTCAAAGCACAAGTGGAATGGACATGTACACCAAGAAAGACATCTTCAATCGGATTATTCAACACCCTTCAGTGAAAGATATCTAGAATGACAAAGCATCAACACCCTGTTTTGCAGATACACTGATAGGAAATATTTGGAACACACTTCAAGACTTGAAGAGGCCACAAACTGAAGATGAGATGTTCCTCAAGAGGTTTACCATGACGATGCTTCTGAACTCAAAAAACCTAGAGGAGGCACAAGGCCTTAATTTTAATGTTGTCTCCAAGCTACTTTCTATTCATAGAAGTAACTTGTATGGAGCCAAGAATCGACTACTCCAACAAATTGAGAAGACCACTTTGTCCTTTGCCACATGTCATCGGAGTCCTCAAAAAAGTCGCATACCTGAAGAGGTAAAGGAGCTAATAGTAAACTTTTGGATGCTTGAGACTCGTGTATCCCCCAGCAAAAAAGACATATGTCAAAAGAGAATTGGTCGGAATTAGTATATCAAACATCCCATCCATTTATTGGAAGTATCACAGGTATGGAAGAAAGTGTATGCCATGTAGTGGCTTTTTGTATTTGTTAGATACTCTTGCCGGGTAGAAGCTTTTCGGCTGCATAGCTATTTGAATTACTTACATAAATATTGCCAGGGTTTAGCTGCCAATTATTGACCATTATCTATCTATTTTTCTGCCAATTATGTGTTTCATGGCTGTTCGTTATAGTTACTCTTTGGCAATGGCTAGTTAATACCTGTCAAATTTTGGCTGGTAGCTATCCGTGTTTTATTGATAACTCTTGCCACACTAATACCTATCAAATGCAGTTTACTTCATAGCCACCCACTAGCTATGTTGTACCATCTTATAACTAGTCAAATATATGTCGTAGTTGTTCACTATATTGGCAAGTTGATAGCCGTCAAAGTTTGACTGGTAGCTATGTGTTGTTAGATTACTTCTTCCATGCTATCTAATTGGTATTGATATTGATAGCCAATAATGACTATTTTTGTAATTACCTACTTGTTGATAGTGATAGATACTAATAATTGTTCTACTATTAGCAGCTGTGTAATAGCTATTGATCATGTATTTTCCTAAGTTGAAACTATTTTATAGCTAGTGATTTCTGTAAAATATCTCTTGATAGCTGTTCATGGCTTGTGATTCCTATTTCATAGCCAAACTTTTCTTTTTAATAGGTAAGCAATAGATATTTTATGGCTAGTCAATGACATTCTATAGCTAGTGATGACTATTGATAGATAATAATCAAGTATTTTCTTTAGGATGAGGTATTTCATAGCTAGTCAGAGATATTTGATAGCTATTCATGGCTAGTGATTGCTATTTCATAGCTAGTGTTTGCTATTTGAAAGATATCTTATATGTAGTAATCGCTATTTGATAGCTATTGGTAGCTCTTTGATAGCTACTGATAGCTATTCATAGCTAGAAATTGCTATTTTATAGCCATTTCTTAGTATCTGATAGCTAAATAATAGATATTTATAGCCGATGATTGACATATTATAGCTAGTGATCGCTATCAATAGCTAATAATCGAGTATTTTCTTTAGTTAATGTTACCATATACATGTGGTAGTGATGTGTGTGAACACACTAGGACCGCCGGGGCATTTTTTCCCTCTTTAGGAGTTTTTTCCCCCGTGCATTGTATATACGCCCATCACTCTAGGGCTATCTATCTTTCCATTGCACACTAAGTAACACACTCTCTATTGTGCGCCTTGAGCTTCCTTCGTCTTCTCCAAGCTGTGTGTGTTTCTCTGCAACCCTAATTCCAACAATTGGTATCAGAGCAGGTCACGTCCTCCCGGGCTTAGTTGCCAGCTGCTCCAGCACACGCCTGCTCACTTTCTCTGATTTCAGTGAGCTTTGGCAAGCGTTCACAGGTCTGCTCAGAATTTTGATTTGGGCTCATTTCGGCCTCCGTTTCCACTACAGGCAGTACTGCACAGGCTATTTCGTCATTTTGTGCAAAATTTTTGTTAGTGCCGTTTTCTGCATTACACGTGCCTTATAGTCTTCTACGGTTTGTGCTATATAGCATAGGTTGTTCCCGCTTCGTTTCTCCTATTTTCGGGCATTTTTCACATCAGGTGCATCATTTACCATGGCTGACAACAACAACACAGATGTGTTCAAGATGTTTGCTGCTGAGGACAGGTTGGATGGGGATAACTACCCTATGTAGGCTTATATGATGCAACATGTTCTTGTGTCAAAGGGTGTCTGGAACATTGTGCAGGGCATTGATGTACGTCCTGGTTCTGAGGATGTAGGTGATGTTGAGCATGTTGCAGGTCTTGCTACAAGGATTGCAGCAGTTAGAGTTGTTCTGCCTACGGCAAAAAAAGCTCGTTGGGATGTTAAGGATGCGCAGGCTCATGCATTGTTTACGTTGTCTGTGAAGTGCACCATTGTTCCTCACATCCGTTCAGCAAAATCTACAAAACGGGCTTGGGATATTCTAGCAGGTCTTTATGCAAGCCACAATGAGGCTAAAATTGCTTTTCTGTGCAAAGAGCTAGAGTCGAAGATTATGCATGAGGAAGATGATATGGACACTTTCCTTGCTAGTGTCAAGGATATCAATGAGTAGCTTATTTCTGCAGGTGAAGTCATTTCAGACAGTTCCCTTGTGCAAACTATTCTTGATGCCTTACCAGATTCCTACCAGACTTTTGCTAGTACTTGGAGACTTATGACCCAAGGAAATCCCGAAGTTGTCAAGTTTGATGCATTATGCACATTGCTGTTGCAAGAGTCACTTTCTAGAAAAAACAGGACTAGGCAGCGTGCAGTTGAACAGGCTTTTATTGCTTCTCAAAGAAAGGGTGGTAACAGTAATGTAGCCACTTCTTATGGTTCTGCTGCGAGTGACAAAATTCTGTTCATAATGCTTCTGCTGGAAGCACTTCGTCTGGAAATTCTGGTGATAAGGGCAAAAAGAAGATGCGTTGCCATTATTGTAAAGACAATGATCACTTGATCAAGTCGTGTCCTAAGTTGAAGGCCAAAGAGGCTAAGAAGAAAGAGGGTGGTTCCACTGCAAATGCTGGTTCCACTACAAATGCAGCCATTGTTGAGTCTTCTGTGAAAGGAGACTGTGTTGCTATGTTGATGCAGAATGGGCTTTTAGCGCAGAGTGCACTTACAATCCTGTTGTCCATGATGCATGCTTGTCAGTTGCTGCACATTCACATGTGTGGTATTTCGACAGTGGTGCTACAAAGCACATTACCTCACATCATGAATTGTTTACCTCTCTCGAGTCTCTCCCTCATGGGAATTCAGTCACTTGTGCCAACAATGCCTCTTATCTAGTTCAGGGAGTTGGAAATATTGTGCTTACTGCTGCTAATGGAAGTTCCTTCACACTTGTTGATGCACTTTATGTACCTGGGATCAAGAAGAATCTCTTGTCTGTATCCGCACTTGCTAGACTTGGACTTATAGTCAAATTTGTGGATGACAAATGTACAGTTCATGATCTCAGCTTTGGTGATGAAATTGTTGCATCTGGCCTTTTGTGCCGTGGGATGTATAAGCTCACTTTGTATGACAAGTGTGGACAAAATTTTGCAAATGCTGTTGCAGATTCAAGGGCTATTTCAGATGCAAAACTTTGGCATGCATGTTTTGGTCATCTGAATTTTGCCAGTTTGCTGAGTTTGCAAAAATCTGATATGGTTGCTTCTTTGCTGCCTCTTGAAGCACCTGTCAAACATGTTTGTGAAGGCTGTATTTTGGGTAAGATGTAGCGTTCTAAGTTTCCAAAGGATGGTTCAATTCGGGCCACATGCAGGTTGCAGCTTGAGCATAGTGATGTTTGTGGGCCCATGAAAACTCCGTCCTTGGGCAATTACCTGTACTTCGTGACTTTCATTGATGATTATCCAGGCATGCATGGGTATTTCCACTTAAAGCGAAGTCCAAAGTTTTTATGTGCTTCAAACAATTTTTGGCTATGGCTGAAAATGTCTCAAAATGTACTATGGGCACCCTCCGTTTCAATCGAGGGGGGGAGTATATGTCTCATGAATTTAATGCATTTCTAGCTAGTCGTGGGATAAAACACCAATGTACAGTGCCTTATACACCTCAGCAAAATGGTGTTGCTGAGAGGAAAAACAGGTCACTGACGGAAATGGCACGATGTATGGTCAAAAGTCAAGCTTTACCACATTCTTTTTGGCTTGAGGCCATCATGTGTGCCACTTATGTACTTAACAGGTGTCCTACGAAAGCTTTGCAGTCTATTACTCCATATGAAGCATGGCATGATAGAAAGCCTTCTATTGAGCACATGCGTGTTTTTGGCTGTTTGGCATATGCTTTGGTGCCACAAGTGTAGCGCAGAAAATTGGATGATAAGGTTGTCAAATGTATTTTTATTGGTTATAGTGCTGAAAGCAAAGGTTACAGGTTGTATCATCCGCAAAAAAAACGTATTCTGGTCTCACGGGATGTAGTGTTTGTGGAAGATTCTGTTCAGCCCTTGCTGTCATGTACCAGAGACAGTAATGTAAGCTCACAGGACATTTATGACACTTTGTTGCCTCTTTTCAGAGGTGGAAATACGAATGTAAGTTCCAATGAGGCAAATGTACAACCTATGGGGGTTTCTGAAAATGTTCTAGATCAGCCTATTACTAATGTAGATGTACATGATGTACTTGATGAGGAAAGGGCTGAAAATGAGCAAGCTAGAGGTATGCCAAAATGGCCGGTGCACACTTTGCGTGACAGTAAATTGGATGCACCTTTGTCTAGTCGTACTCGTTCAGGCTCTCGCCATGCATCTTATGCATCAGATTGTTATGCTTTGGCTGTGTCTAGTTTACATGATGTTGAGGAGCCTCTATCTTTTGATGAAGCACAAAATTCAGAAAATTGGATGGCTGCCATGCAATCAGAATATGATGCACTTATAGAAAATGACACGTGGACTTTATGTGATTTGCCTCCTGGCAAAAAGGCCATTGGTACGAAGTGGGTTTACAAGTTGAAACGCAAGCTGGATGGTGTGATCGATCGCCATAAGGCTCGACTTGTTGCAAAGGGTTATTGTTACTGCTTTCTTGAATGGTAACATATTTGAGGAAGTTTATGTAACGCAGCCTCACGGTTTTGTCATAAAAGGACAAGAGGAAAAAGTGTGCAAATGTAACAAGGCTTTGTATGGGTTGAAGCAATCTCCTCGTGCTTGGTATGAGAAATCTAACACTCATTTGGTCAAACAAGGCTTTCATAACAGTCCAATAGAAAGGACATTGTATGTAAAGCATGAGGGTGATGTATTTCTCATCGTGGTTCTTTACGTTGATGATTTGCTAATCACTGGACCAAATGAGAGACATATTGCTGAATTTAAGGTTGATTTGAATTCTACTTTCAAGATGAAAGATTTGGGGATGTTGCATCATTATTTGGGTATACAGTTTAAGCAGTGTGACTCGTGGTATTGCCTTGTGCCAGAAAAGTTACATAGAGACATTGCTATGTAAGTTTGGACTTGAGGATTGCAAACATATTTCCACTCCCATGGAAACAGGTTTGAAGTTGAGTCTACATGATGCTGGTGATCCTGTTGATATTACTCTTTACCAAACTGTTGTTGGCTGCCTCATTTATGTATGCAACACGAGGCCGGATATTCAGTTTGCAGTCTCACAGGTCAGCAGATTTATGCATAGCCCAGGGTCTAAGAATTGGCAGCTGTCAAAAGGATTTTCCGCTACCTTAGTGGCACTTTACATCTTGGCTTGTTTTATCCCAAGGGGGGATCATTGCCGCCAGACTTACATGCTTTTTCGGACTCAGATTGGGTTGGTTGTTTTCACACACGAGTGTCCACAAGTGGTGTTTGTTTCATGCTTGGCAGTTCATGTATATCATGGTTGAGCAAGAATCAAGCTACTGTGGCCACTTCGAGTTGTGAGGCTGAGTACAGGGCAGTCTTCACAGCTATGGTTGAGTGTGTATGGCTAAGACGCCTTATGGCTGATTTGGGTGTTGGACAGGACACTGCCAAGACTATCTACACTAACAGTCAGAGCGCATTGGCAGTTGCGAGGAACCCAGTTTTTCATGCTCGCACAAAGCACATTGAGGTGCATTACCACTATGTCAGGGAGAGGCTCTCAGGAGGAGAGATCAGCTTGGCTTATGTGCCAACACAAGACAACCTTGCAGATCTTTTCACAAAGGCATTGTCTCGTGAGAAGCTTGAAGCTTTCTGCAAAGCTTTGGGCTTACTCACCTTTGTGGACTGATCCTGTTCTTAGGGCATGGCACTTCCCTTTACTCATGTGCCAGCTCTCGTTCACCACATCACTCCAGGGGGGATTTGTTACCATATACATGTGGTAGTGATGTGTGTGAACACACTAGGACCGCCGGGGCATTTTTTCCCTCTTTGGGAGTTTTTTCCCCCGTGCATTGTATATACGCCCATCACTCTAGGGCTATCTATCTTTCCATTGCACACTAAGTAACACACTCTCTATTGTGTGCCTTGAGCTTCCTTCGTCTTCTCCAAGCTGTGTGTGTTTCTCTGCAACCCTAATTCCAACAATTAAAGCTATTTCATAGCTATTGATAGATATCTCATAGCTGGTGTTTGCTGCTATTTGATAGCCAAAGCTATTCCATAGCTAGTGATTGCTACACGATAGCTACTAGAACAGCTCTTTGATAACTATAATAGCTAATGATAGCTATTTCATAGCTACTGTTTACTATTTGATAGCTATTTTATAGATAGTAATTGTTGTGAGATAGCTATTGATGTTCATGACTAATATTTGATAGCTATTAATAGCTCTTTGGTAACTACTATTTGATAGCTTTTCCCAGCTAGTGGTTGTTTCATAGCTATTGACTGCTATTGGATAGCTATTGATAGCTAGCTATTGGCAGTTATTCATAGATAGTGCTTGTTTTATAGCTATTAATAGCTTTTTGATAGATATCTCATAGCTAGTGTTTGCTATTTCTCATATTCCAATTTTTCATCAAACATTACTTCGTGTATCATCATAAATAGATATCTCATAGCTAGCAGGCTGAACAGTTCAAAGCGTGTATCATGCATATTCCTGAAGATGTTGTTGTATCTGTGGTGGATTTTGCTGAGAATTATTCATTCAAGGAGCAGAATGAGATCCAGTCGATGCATTGATATTCCATTCAGGTCACCAATTTTGTACACATTACCTACTATCATGTTGGACCTGAGATAAAAAAGACTTTGCACTTTTTCATTTTTGATGTAAATCACGACACTTTTTTTGTCCAACACTACTTTATGCTACATTGGCAATGGATACAATATAGAGGCTTGGATGTTAGCTAGCACTGGGTTTGGTCAGATGGGGCAACATCGCAATTCAAGGCAAAAAGGCCTTTCTATTTTGTTGGTAGATATGCGACTTTGACAGGGAAAGTGATGGTGTGGAACTTCTTTGGAAGTGGCCATGGGAAAGGAGAACATGATGGGCCAGGAGCAGTTGTGAAAAGAGCACTTACACACGAGCAGCTGAAGAGCAATGGAGTTATGCTCAAATGTGCAGCTGATGTTGTGCAATTTCTTGCTAGCATTTGTCCAATGGGTCCATTGCTCACTACACTTCCAAGCATAGGCAGATAGAGCGTGTGTTTTGGGAGGTCAATCTTGGAGAAGTGTCCCGGGAGAATATATGGGATTGTGAAGCTATCCCTAATGCACGCTCCATACATTCTTTTCGAGTTTACTCAAAACAAGATGGCTCGTCCATCGCACACATGCAGCTATCTTGCTATTGTAGTGCATGCATGCACAACCAGTGGAAGAATTGCAGCAACAAAACCACATGTCTAGCTGGAGTTTCTACAAAATCGCTCAAAGTGATGGTGGAAATAGTGATGACAAATCTGAGGAGCCTATCTATGAACGGCACTATGAAGCATTGAGTGATGTGATTCAGGTAGGTGACAACTTTGTTGCCAATGCTGAGGAGGGGAGCGAAGAAGGTGTCGACTTTTACTTGATCAAGTGCACAAGCACATTGGAGAATCTCAAAGCACACGGCGTCAACAGTTGGGGCAGTGTGTTTGAAGCAGGGTCGCACATTTGGAAAGGCCTCTATATGATAAGCAGGTCAATGATTATTGTTACAAGTTTTTGGGCAGAAACACAGTCTTCATGTACTCCCATCTTGTCAGGTGTATAAAAATCCCACTGACAATAGTCCCGGGTGCTAGGGGATTGTATACGATCTTGCCGGATGTCTTTGAATCTGTATATAGCAGCATGCCATGGGAGATGTAATTTCAATCGTTTGGTTTTTATATGATCAAACAAGTCTTGTCATTCTATCATATGGTCTACATGTGTTGCTAGTCAGTTATGCAGGGTTAACATGTACAATTTTTTTACCATTCGCTGCCAAATCTACAAGTAATTTGTCCTATTTCTATCAATACAACTCTCATGGCACCAAAACATGGAAAGTGAGCAAATCCTAAACAAATGATGTTTATGTACTCAAACTTAAGACCGGAACTTGATAAGCTTCGCACGAAAGTAAACAGTGCAATGTCACATAAACCTAGATTTTGTATAATGTACTCAACATAAGAGTGGAACTTAATAACCTTCTCAGGAAAAAAATAGTACATGATCACTTTGAGCGATGAGTTATATTACAGATTTTTGCAATGAGCAAGAACCATCAAAAAGTATGGTGTTACAAATAGGATGACTAGAGGGGATTCTCTAAATCTACACAGAAGCTACATCCACTAGCTGTTACAAAAAGCAGGTTGTCCAAACATCACAAGCAATCCACAAATGTGCCCAAGCGTGTCTGTCTAGGCCATTTATGAAAAACCGTATCCCACACCACCTTGTAGGCCTCCTTTTGCTCGGGGCAATCCCCCACTTTGTCAGATTCCTCCCGCGCTGAATCTCCTCAGAGGTCTTATTTTCAATTTCACCCCATCTAACACGATGGCAGCACTCTAGGATTCTCTGTCCATGCAGCTCTATAAGATCCTTAAATCAAGTCCTCTTCACTGCCCCAAATGCCAAGCACATCTCCTCCTCCGATAACAAACTGCTTTCTATCCCGTGCCTTCAGGTACTTGTACAACCATGGGGAAAGCTTATGTGTAAGGAATGGCCTTCGAGTTGTATCGTTACCAAATGCTGACACAATGCACCAATTGCCAGAAAAATTAAATATACACTTGTACAAACTATCATCAACCAGTAGCGTATTGTGTGGACCAAACTGACCATTACACTTGTTCCAGAAATCATTGAGGTGATTATGAAGCACATCATAGGAAGTATGTGCAATGAACCCTGCTACGAGTCCTCGTAAACCTGGAAAGCAGTCACGGAAACGCTTTACAACATTATGTTCCATGGCTGAGCTCCAAATGAAGACATTGAAATGAGTTGTTGCCCACAATAAGAACTGCCTTGCATCGGGCTGCACAAGGAAGTATATCCTTCTTGGCCTCTCCTCCAGTACCTGGTCATATTGTAGATTCCATGTAGAAAAAAACATATCTTCTTCCATATCCACTTCATGAATCAAAAGACCATTCCTATCCAAAATAAGAGCCCGAGGATCATTCTGCACACTTTCTCAGACAACATGATAATCCTCCTCAGTTGATGCAAGCATCCTGCTCGGATCGTTGCAATTTGTGAAAGCCCATGAGCATGAGCTCGATGCATACACATGTGCCAACCTGATGTGGTACATCCACTTGAGTGCCATGTAACGTCCCCACCTTTTAAATGGGTGATCTATCACGAGTTTTTTTGGCCTTGACTTGGGCCTCGTTTTTGATGGTGGACATACTACTAGCATCAACATCGATTCCTTATGAATTACTGCATACACAAGATTGTCTACATAAGCTGACTAATTGCGAGGAAAAACAACAAAATGTTTGCAAAAACAGCTTGGAATAGCATTCATATTATGTACTTGAAACAGAAAATTTTACAAAGATGCATCAGGGGACAATAGACCAGCACCATGACCTTGGCTGGTGGTATTAGGGTGATCAGCCAAAGGACTTGCTTGATGAAATTGCTGTGGAGTAGGCACACTCACACGATGAGTAGGGACTTCACGGTTTAGGCTTGCATCAACAACTGTATCAGGAGCAGGCACGGTACCATCAATGCTCACACGATGAACAAGGACTTCAATGTTTAGGCTTGCATCAGCAACTGTATCAAGAGCAGGGCCTTCAGCACCAACCATTGTTAGGTCAATTACCCGAGGCAGAGTAGGGTCTTCACCAGCATCCTTTGCATGCCTTTCTATTTCAACATTTGGGCAAGGGATTTCACCACCACTCCTAACATCTGGAGGAGTTTTGCTGAACAGAGTTTTCTTCATCATCATGGATGGTGGCTTTGCTGACCCTTGCCTCTTTCTTTTAGCTTCTCCCAACATGTTCTCCAGAGTGTCTCCACAATCTTTATTGACAAGAGATTCTGCATGCTGCTATGCCATCATTAAGTGCTCCAAAAAGACAAAAAAACTCAACCACGTGTAAGTGGACTGACACTAAATTTACTAAGGCATACCTTTCTGCATCAATGTATCGCTATTTGTATCTTCATCGTCAGCTCCATGTGCAATTACAGACCTTCTGGTCAACCTCCTAGACATATTTTGCCCATGCTTGCCACCTCTTGCAAGATTTCCCTGTTTTACCTTGTCTTCTATGTCTCCAACTGTTGCCTCTAGAACATCATCAGGTGTCTCAGAGATCCCTGGAGCTGCAATGGAAGATTTGATTAAACTAGAAGTACCTTCAAAGCTACTTAATAGCTATCTAGAAGCTGGCTAATAACATAATATTAATTGGCTAACAATTGTCATACACCACCTAAAACTCTGTAATACTTTGCCAACAACATGTAGCCATAGCATGGATGGAGAGGTACACAACTTGAAACTTAGCAAGAAACTCTCGAACCTCACCTTTGCTTTGAATACCATCTTTTGGACTTGTGGAGTAGCCCGTAGCAACGTCACAAGTACTACTTTTTCTTATTACTGGTAGCTATGAACTCTTGAAGGGGCTGCAAGAAGACTTTGCTGTGGTAGCCCGCAGCAACGTCACAAGTACTACTTTTTCTTATTACTGGTAGCTGTGAATTCTAAAGGGGCTGCAAGAAGACTTTGCTGGGGTAGCCCACAGCAACGTCACAAGTACTACTTTTTCTTATTACTGGTAGCTGTGAATTCTTGAAGGGGCTGCAAGAAGACTTTGCTGGGGATTCTCCCCAACAATCAGAGTCGACTGTGAATCCTGCTGACTGCATTGTATCTCCACCACATGTCTTCGGTGACTGTATTGTATCTCCACCTGATGTCTTTGCTCGTGTGAACATACATGTGGTTGGAACACAATCAACTGCTGTTACAAAAATATTCCAAGAAGCAATTAAAAAGAAAGTCAACCTTTTGGAAACAAAGTCAAACTTTTCAACAAATTATTGGACAGCTTTTGGTTGTTACTAAACTAGAAATACTTGCTGCATAGTGAACGAGAAAAGATTTACCACACACAATCAACAGCTATTAAGGAGTTGATTAACAAGCATCAAGTAGCATTTGCCTGCTACTAGCTCTCTAAACCTAGCAAATGGCTATCACCCACTAGCTGGTTAGAGCTATCTGTTAGACATCTATTAATAACTGGTAAAAATCTTTTTGAGAAGCAGTTATAGCCTATCTGCTTGCAAGTTATTGAGCAGCAATTGGTTGTAAATAACTAGACAATACTGGCCACATAGTCAATAAGAGTATATACCACACAATCAACAGCAAATGTGGAGCTATTTAACAAGCATAAAGTAGCTTTTACCAGCCAGTAGCTCTCTAAACCTAGCAGGTAGCTATCACCCACTAGCTATGAAAAACAATAGCTACCCAATAGCTGGTTAATACCTACACAATAGGTAGCTATCACCCACTAGATATGAAAAACAATAGATACCCATAGCTGGTTAATACCTACACAATAGCTACCTAATAGCTAGCTAAAATAGCTAAAAGCTCTCAAAACCTGAAAAATAGCTATTACCCACTAGCTGTGGAAGACAATAGCTTCTTAATAGCTGGTGAGATAGCTACTTCTAGCTAATAGCTCTCAAAACATTCCAAATAGCTATTACCCAACCCAATAGCTATGGAAGACAATAGCTACCTGATAGCTGGTTCTAAGCTCTCTGTCAAGAAGCTATTGATAGCTGGCCAGATAGCTACAAGCAGCTGATAGCTCTCAAAACCAGGCAAATAGCTTTGACCTAATAGCTATGGCAGGCAATAGCTACCTAATAGCTGGTTATAAGCAATATCAAGTAGCTATTAATAACAGCTTCAGATGGCTACTTCCAGCTAATAGATCTCCAAAATTGGCAAAAAGCTATTACCCGCTAGCTGTGGAAGACAGTAGATGTGATCAATAGCTACTTCCAGCTACTAATAGCTCTCCAACCCTACAAAATAGTTATCACCCACTAGCTGTGGAAAATAGCTATCATCCACTAGCTATGGAAGCCAATAGCTAACTCATGGCTGATTAAAAGCTCTGTCACATAGATATTAATAATAGGTCAAATAGGTACTGCTAGCTAATAGGCCATCACCCACTAGCTATGGCAGACAATAGCTATCTAATAGCTGGTCAAAAGCTGTCTGAGAAGCAACTCTAGCCAATTTTGGGTCTATAATATCTACTTGCAAACTATTAAACGACTATTTCTTGTTTCTAACTAGAATAGTGCCCACATGGTGATTGAGTGTGTATATCCACACACTATCAATAGCTATTGTACAACTACAAAAGTCAATAGCTACCTCATACCTGGTCAAAAGCTTGAGGATCAACAGATATGTAATAGCTAGTACCCAAGTATTAGAGAGCTATTAAATTCTAATAGCTAGGAATACTGGCCACTAGTGAATGAGAAAGTATTTAATCACACAATTAACAGCTATTCTGTAGCTATTTCGCAAGAGCCAGGTAGCTCTGCGACACCAAGAACACCGAGAAATTGCAAGTTAGCACTGATCACAGCTTGCAACGTCATCACCCTCTCCAATGGCACATTGCCACTAGCCTCAAGCATGGCCAATTCTTCTCGTGCTTCCCGTAATTGTTTCAAGAAAGTGTCTTCCTTTGACTGAACCTGCACTTCGACTTGTGCTTGCTACATTTCTTTAGACATCTACCCTATTTCACTCTCAAGCTGCCTAACTTTAGCTTGTACATCAGACCGCATGATCTGTGTCAGCTCTACATCCCACCTATTTGACGTATCCACACTCGCCTTTGATGAATGAGCTACCAATACTGACTTGCACATTGTTTTCCCATCAGTCATGTGCGTCATTACTCTGGACATCTTGTTGGAGAGCCCTTGCTTATGTCCCCCTAGTCGAGTAACTAAGTTCTCAGCCACAACAGCCCAAGCTACCCTGTATTTGTACTTATCGACCCTTTGGCAATTTTCAAATGCAAATGCTTTGGCAAACCAGGCAGCGCACTCACCGTTTATAGGTAACTTTTGGTAAACCATCTGATACAGCATCATGAATTTATCGTAAAACTCTGACCGTATGGTTTGAAGATTCACCTTCTGCCCTTTGGTTCGTAGCACCGTGAACACGGAGAACCAGTCTTTCTCTGTAACATCCATAAAGTGTGGGTTCTCAATTCCATCAAGCTGAGGTTGTAGACTTCATGGAAGTCTTGTCTTGACATGCAAAGTTTTGTAGGTTGGATTCTAGTAAATGGAGGTGGGTTCCACCTGAAATATACATATAAAACAAGTTTTATAATTAAATGACCCATCAAAATAACATTTTTAATCATCATTTCAGCACAAGAAGTAACTAATAACATATAAAATCTCCTAAGAGGAAGGATTTTTGCACCAATAACAAATCCTAATGCTAAAACAAGACTCTCTGTGTGTAGGTATGTGTGTGTGTGTGTGTGTGTGTGTGTGTGTGTTCATATCTATGTCCATGGATATGCATCACGGAACAAAATGAAACTGAAAAAGAAACATACAATTGACACGGTTGGGTGATGAAGCTATCGGGACATGAAGCACCTTGTAATGGTGACAGGGAAAAAAGCAAGAAAAACATGTCCAATTAAAGGTGGCAAGCTTGGGACTAAGCTACCCTGTTTCAAACATGCAATACTTTCAGCTATGCATGCATGTGTGTGTGTGTGTGTGTGTGTGACATAGAAAGGGAGAGAGGGATGGCAGATATTGACCACCCTGCCTCAGAGAGCGAGAGAGAACCTGAGAGACATGCTGCCCTGCTGCTACATGCCCTGCTGCTATTGCTTCTTGCTTGAGATGAAGAGAAGCTACATGAATGCACTCAGTGTGCTAAACACCCACGCAAGTATGAGCTTCTGGGACCTCTCTTGCACGTACGAGCTTTGGTGTTGTTTTTGAGTATTTTTTGAATCCAAAAATTTCAAAGGTGCTAACAGCTAATGACATAGTTGCTAAGTGGCTATTAAAAAAGAGCTTTCAACCCTACCCAGTCATGCTTCCACCCGTATAAACATGGAAAAATAAAAAATACTGAACATGGTCTAACCTAGTCATCCTGCTGTAACCAGTGTCTAGAGATGTCGGAAGAAAAGCTCGCTCAAATGTAGATCATAGCCATTTGAGTTGCACAAGAGAGAGTCGCCGTATGGATCATATACATGCCCTGAAAGATTTTGCAGGCATATGGAGAAAGTTCCCAAGGACATGTGCTCATAGTATAGCCCAGAGGAGAAAAAGCTCAATGCAAGATTCCGAAATGGAAGTCATACTTCCGATAAGTGCTTTTGTGTCCTTGTAGACTGAGATGTACATGATAAACTGGAGCCCTTCTGGCTCATAGCCATGGCTCCCAATAGATAATGAATGCCCCTTGGCTTAACGCATACTGAAAGGTCCTCCATAAATACTTGCCAAGTGCCATCATGTCAGCACTTGGAAAACCACTATGTGAGAGATCCGGAATCACATCTTCCGCCGGTTGTTGCAAATGGTGACAAATAGTCGGCATGCGAAACATATTTGTGATCATCAATCAAGCCTAGACGTGAGGAAAAGAGATTTGTCGAATCGACAAAGAAGCGGCCATGCCAAACAACTTTGTACCCTTGAGCAGTAAGAGTTACCCGCCATGCCGATCCCTGTAAGTACCAGTTCCTTTTGCTTTTGAATTAACATTCAACCATCGATGAACGTGTGTTGTCGAAGTATGTTTTACTCAAGCCATGCTCGATGTTGATCCCTCAACCAAGAACTGGTTCTTTGCAAACAAAGCAGTGGAGAAAAGTTGACTACGTACGGAACTTGTCACAAGCTGTGCTTGTGCCTGCATGCAAGAGCTACATAGCATGTTTGAAAGCGTGATCAAACCAAAACAAAATCTATTGAATACCTTGACGATGATCTCTGTTGACTCTCGAGTCGTGCTTGAGGACTTGTTGTAGCCGTAACCATGGTCCTTACCATGGTAGGGTATATCCTTGTTGATTGCAGCCTTGCTTGGTGTTGTATATCTGTAATAAGCCTTGATCACACAAAATTTTGATAAAAAAACTCTTAATTTACCTCAATCAACGCGTTGTGAATCAACCAATAACATCATCCTTGTCATAATCTCCTTGTCGGCATTGCTCCATGCTGGAAGACATGGCATTGCTATTGACTTCCCAATTGTGAATGCTAACATGACCTTTATCCGCCTTGGTCCGGACATCATTCTTTGAAATAGACCGTCAATGAAGACGGTGGTCATGGCGGCCCCTGATATGTTCGAAGACCACCTTGGTATGTTCGAAAACCACCTTGGATGCCTTGCAGAAATCGTGCATGGCCGATGGATGATCTCGAAGTTTGATTGGGGGGAACTTCTCCTTGTAATGTCCAAGGTGTTAGCCAAGTGTGAAGGCCAACCTTTAAAAATATGAACACATGCACATCAGATATGGCGGCCGCTTGTGTGCGCCGATGAAGAAGAGGAGAGGCCCGTCGTTGCAGGCCCAACCAGAGCGAGCCACTGTGTTGAAATTTTCCCAGCAGGGCCGGGCAACCTCAACGAGCCCAACACCCGCCGTTTCTGAGTACCCGAAATAGGGGTCGTTTCCCGTGGCATGTGCCCTCTGTTCTTTGTCGACTTCCATGTGGTTCTCATGCAAGGGATCGGTCCAACGACCCCTGTCCTCTGTCGACTTCCATAGCATCGATTGAGAGCAGCATGAAAGCATGCATACAATCCCTCTGGCCATCTGCTTTCCTCAAGGCTAACGAGAGAACGAGAGAGAGAGAGAGAGAGAGAGAGAGAGAGAGAGAGAGAGAGAGAGAGAGAGAGAGAGAGAGAGAGAGAGAGAGAGATTGAAGATCCATGGCAAGAAGTGCTCGCCTTGCAAGCTCCTCCATGCCCCCTTCTTCTTCCTCCCCCTTCTCCCCTGAGCTCTGATACCAATGTAAGAACAGAGGGGACTGGACCATGCTCATCACCACCCAACCATGCCCTATATAGGCTCTTGGCCTTCTAAATATAGGGACCCCCTTGAGTGCATGTCTGTCCTGGCCCTTGGCTGTGCCTGGTCCTACCCTTGGCATGACAGCTCCTTTCTGTCAAAGACAACCATCTTATGATTGTCATTCCTACAAATCAACTTTCCTCGTTTCCAATCCTGTAAAGCTCGCAATTTCATTAGCCATGGTCTTTCTAGGATAAATGGATATCCATTTTCCTTGGTAGACATAATATAGACATCAAATGCCTTCTTAACTCCAAATGCCTACATGAAAACATTTTTACAAATCCCTACGCACCTAGATTTGCTATTGCTTGCCATTTTGACTTTGATTTTAGGTGTCTCACGGATGTGCATGCCTAGTCTTTGCAGGAGCAGGCCCTCTATCATTATGAAAATTTATGCATCCCATCCACTAGACGCTTCCTAGCCAACTTTCCTTTGATGTAACAATCTAGCACAGATGTAATGGCCTCAATAATTTTTTCTAGTGAAATCTTTACAACAAGTGCATTCTCTCTAATCTTTCTCCTAGTGCTAACTGCATTTGTTAACTCCTTTCTAACTTGTGGAAACAATGCAAGAAATTGAGGCCATGAGATGTCAAGATCCTTGCCTCTAATGTCTTTCAAAGGTCGTATGGATCCATATCATGTCCAAGACAAAATTCTTGAAGATTGATGTGACATCGGCTCCTCTTGAATTCCTTGGTCTCCTTCACTTTCTTGCTTCATTCATGGTCACTTTGTGATGTTACTCCTTCTTTTTCCTTACCTCTTTCATGGCCATGTTTGATGCCATTTTCTTCCATGTTAGACTCATTTGACTTGGTCACCTCTACCATACACACATTTGGATCCTGTAAAGTTGGAACTTCTTGTGCCCCTCCTCGTTGTTGAGGTCTCATTGCATTTGGTCTCTGCAAAATCATGGGTCATTGACTCGTACCTTCCCCTGCATGAAACTCTCAATAGTTCAAGTTAGGGCTCCACAAATCCCTACTGGACTAAGGAAAATAATATATTTGATGCCAAGACTCCCCGCAATTCCAACACTTCAATACGAGGACGTGGCTCTCATTCCTCAACTTTCTTTATTTGACCCTTGGGACGACCTACAACTTGTGCAAGGTGAATTGATAGATTTCTCAAAGATTCATTAACTTTTCAGTTACGTCGGGCATTTCTTTATAAGTTGATGCTTGTGTTGTCTCCTTAGGTCTAGGATCCTCTACCAAAAGCTATCCTTGAATGCACTTGAGTTTCTTATACCTCATGGAAACCCTAGTTTTGGTAGCATCAAAGGTGGTAGGTGCACCTGCCTCTACTTTTACCTTGAGTGTGGGAAATAGGCTAGCTATGAATCTCTCCTCTACTTTTACCTTGAGTGTGGGAAATCGGCCAATTATGAATCTCTCCTTTGAATCTTTTAAAATCCTGCACCATCCCCTCAGTTAGCAATTTCCTCACCCAGACAATCCAAAGATATAAAAACTCCTACTTGTAGGTGTAATAGTCATCTAAGTCTTTTTGCTTATGAGAAACTATGTCTTGCCATAGTTTTTTAGTGTTCATGGGTTTGAAAAAGTATTGCTTGAAGTGATCCAAAGCATCCTTATCTTCTTCCTTAAAAAATCAATAATAAATAGCTCACCGAGGTAGTGACCCATAGTTGCTCATACCTCATCCCATCTTGGTGGTCCACTATGTGACCCAAGAAACTCCTTCATCTCTACATCTTCAAGAATGCATATACATGGTGGCCCTTCCTCCTTGAGAAACACAAGTAGTAGTAACGACTTAAACTATTGAGGCCGTCATTGTAGCCATGGGCTTATCACTTTATTTCTATCATTTGTATGCATGGTGTGCTAGTAAGGTGGAAGAGTACACGTTAGCGATAAGAAATCCAATTGGAAAATTTACCTCTTTAGTTTGGAGGATTGCTTATCATGATCCAAAAAATGTTGCAAGTAGGTTTAGTCGCTGCATGTTTATGTCAGGTTTTCAATCTCGATCACCAGTTGGTGCTTACTACTACTAATGAGAAACGATAGCAAATCAAGGACTTAATGTGTCCTTAATCTGAGCATATTTATGTTAGGTTTTCAACCTTGATCTCACCAATTATGGTGGAGTTGCCTACTAATGAGAAATGATAGGACAACCAAGGGTCTATATAGAAAATAGTTGGGTGGAGAAGAGTGTGTGGTTGTTCCCCGTCCTATAGTATCTTTAGCTATAATCAAAATCTCATCACATATCTAGAATTTTGCTACATGTTGATAATTTATGAAAGGAATAGTAATGGCCATATTGTAGAAGCCAAATTTTGATGCAAGCTGTTTTAATTTTTCATAAATGTGGCCAATTTTTTAATGGGGAGACATCTTCCTATGCCAATATAGGCAAGTAAAGTACCAAAGTGCTATCAAGCAAATACCCCAGGGGATTCACTAGTAGTACTAGGAAGATGTCACCTGCGTGCACCAGAACTGTCATTTTACCCCCTATATACGGTACCCTCCTTTGTAAAATCTACCTTTTTGGCCTCGTAAACCCCCCTATTGTACACTCACGTGACACCATACGGTAATCCTTAGTGAAGACCCCGGGCCAAATACATACTCAGTGGTAATAATAAGCATAGCTATAGAAACATCAGTGATGATAAACTAGCAAAATGACAAAAACATGATATTTTTGTACAGAGTTATGAAGATTCAACAAATGTGTGTGTGTGTGTGTGTGTGTATATATATATATATATATATATATATATATATATTGATCACCAACCCCTTGAAGTTTGTGGGGAAAATATATAGTTTTGTGACAGGTTAGCAAAAGGACAAAAACATCATATTTTAGTATCTAATTATATGTTTAGAATGAAAGTTATGAAGATTCAACAAATGTCTAAATATATTGATCACCAACCCCTTGAAGTTTGTGGGAAAAAAATATAGTTTTCTGAACTACGAAAATCTCTTCACTTCTTAGAATGAACTAATTTGTATATAATCTATTGATTAAACCATCTCTTTTGCACAAGGTTAGAAATCCTTCTGTTGCAAGAGCACCATTAGGACTGATCATAGATGGCATGGGCTGCAAATATGTCAATGGAATTAGTTAGCTTCCTGCAATCTCATGGCCTGTCGGCCGCTGCAATTAGATAAAGAAGAAGGCCTGATGTTGATGATGATGATGAAGAGCCTGGTCATCATGAGAATAGGGCCACTCTTCTAGTTCTTGTACAGAAGAACTCCCATTGCTAATTTGAAGGGAAAGCTCTAATTGCTCCTGCAGCACTTCATGTAACGCAACGGCGGGTGTCAAAAGGGACGATCGGCAGAGCGGGCAGGTGTTATGGCTATGCAAAATCCAGTCATCTATGCAATCCTTGTGAAATATGTGCCTGCATTCAGGAAGCTCTCTCACTTCTTGCTCCCCTTGGAACTCACATAGGCAGATGGCACACTCTGTGCAGTGATTGTGTGATGCTTCCTTGCAATTATTCAATGCTTCCATTTGCTGCGGCGGCGGCGGTGCTGATGATGATGACATTTGCAGCTCCATTTGCGACAAGATTGTTGGCGATTCCATTTGCTCGTGATTTCGCTTTTGTGCAGAGTTCAATGCCTGTGACATTGAAGCACTTATTGCTGATGGCTGCAAGGATAGTGAATTATATGGAGATGGCAAGGATGGAGTCATTGCTGATGAGGGTGTGGCGCTTAATGCCGGCAATGGCCGATGCAGAGATGCAGCAGCAGCATCAAGGTCTTGCATTTTAACCTGTTTGCTTGACATTGTTGTCCAAGATGATGACCTTGACGATGAGGATGATGGTGATGATGAGGATGGAAGCTCTCCATTAAAGCTTCTGTAGAGCACCACGGGCAGCGAGGCTCGGACAGCTTCAGAAAATGCGCTGTGGCAAAGGTGAAGACGGCGGTCGAATGGTGTGTGCAGGTGAGGGTTGGAATAGAGCAGAGAGGTGGATGGATCGTCTGAGAGAGCAGGACGTGGGTCTGCGCCCAAGTTGTTGTTCTGTGAAGAAATTATGCCAAGCCGCTGTAGAAAGGAGGTGAATGCTTCCATGGACAGGGCTGCTGTGAAGAGCATCCGTGGCAGAAAACCTCCGTAGAGAATGGGAAAGCCCATAGCGAGCAAGCGTGTGTGTGTGTGTGTGTGTGTGAGAGAGAGAGAGAGAGAGAGAGAGAACGCGCGCGTGTTAGAGCTCTTGGAATACAGGCACAGGCCTAGACATAAGACGTTTATATGGTGCGCGGGCGGCCGGTCGTCTGTCTCTCTCTCTCTCTCTCTCTCTCTCTCTCTCTCTCTCTCTCTAATTCTCTAATTGAGCAGAACCCAACGCGTTTACAAAAGCGGCAATTCCCCCCACCAAAACCCGAATTTTTAAAAATAGTAAAATAGTGAATTAATCAATATTGTTGACCGAGACCTTGTGCGCGCGATCCGTAATGCCACGTGTGAAGTATTCGCTGTTAATAGTTGCTTTTTTTGGACCGTTGCACAAGAAGTGCAAATTTGCCTCGCCCATTTCTTGCCTCCTCCTCCTCCTCTCTCTCTCTCTCTCTCTCTCTCCCCTCCACAATCACTTGCTATATGCTAGCACAAATTGTTGCTATGTAGCATGCAGAAAACACAAAATAGAGAGGCCTTGTTTGCCATCTGGGTTAGCGAGAATTGAAGATCCTCCCAAAACTCTTGGAAAAAATTATGTTGTTAGTCCATCCCTTCCAGAGGACTTTTCTTTCCCCCATTATCATAAGGGTGGTCCAACATTCATCGGTTGAAATAGACCTTTCCAGAGCTTCCACTTCACTTGGCAGCACACTGCTTTTTACATTGCTAAGAAACGCTATTCTCACCTCCTCGACCTTGTGTGAGCAAACTTGTGGTTAACCTATAATTTGGCTTAGGTGGTCAAGCATAAGTATGGCCATATCATTTTGGTCTTGGACCACATTCCCTCTGCTATCCATGATTGCAGTTCTTAGGTCCCTTCAATTTTTAACCTTTAGAGCTCTGTAGACGTGAGCTTGGTTTGCAGTCTCCAGATTGAGGGTAAGAGCTTTGGCCAACAACGTGGCCTTTTTAATCTCTTCGACTTGCAGATCGGCAAGCTCAGACTTTTCTTTGATCCATCTCTTGTACTCCTCTAAAGTGTTGCTTATTTGCATTTTCTTGAAGAGCTCTTCAACTTCCAATGATTTCTTTCGCTTTTGATAGCTCGATCTTTCTTCACCTTGGGCCACACACTTTTGATTGCAGTCTTGGTCCTGCTACTTGAAGCACATCTGGAAAGCAAGGAACACTTGGGTCTTTGAGGAAAACTTTGTAGTAGCACAATTTAGGGATATTGTTACCCCCCAAGATGGGTGCCTGAGCTATGTCTGATTAATGAGAAGTGACCCTATTTGTGAACGCATCCTTAATTGAAGGGAGGTTTGAAAGTGCGAAGCAGAAGGTACTGGTAGGTGTGTGTCGCGATGTAGTGCAGGATTGGGGCAAGAAGCAAGAGGCGGAGTGCAGCAGAGAGGAAGCGCTAGGGATCGAAGCAGGGAGAGAGAGAGAGAGAGCTCACGTTTTTGGGGAAAACTCAATAATTGAGTTTTGGGTTTTCCCACTTTTATTATAAGTGACGTTAAAAAAAAAAAAAAAATGTATCCAGAGAGGAGCTCGCTGCTGCTGTTGCGCTACCCACTCGCCATCGCAACCTCCCCTGCCCCTCCCCCCCTTGCCCTCGCGCGCCACCGCTGCCCATTCCCCCCCTGCCCTCGCCGCCCGCACCTGCTGCGCGTACGCCAGCGCGCTGCCCAGCCTGCCCACAGCCCTATTCCCGCCCTGCCCACCTGCTCGCCAGCTTTCCCCCACTCCCGCCTGCCGCCCCGTTTTCTGCCTCAGCCCCCCAGCCCCGCCTCCCAATCCTTCCTCACGACGGCCATCCTGCTGGTCGGGCCTCGCCAGTACCAGTGACGGGTTCGGTCCTGCACAAGCTTCGTTTTTCGACTACGTTTCTCCGCCCCTCCCCTACAGCAGCAGACACAAATGGAGGCTCCAGCTTCGCCACAGAGGGACTCTGATGAAGCCCCCTCGCCCGACCCCGCTGAGCCCTCCATTCGACTTGCTCTCTTGCCTACAGAGCAAGCGAGCCTTGCCGCAGAGGTAGAGAGATTGCAGGCGACTTCGGTCATCTGCAAGGTTCTCGGCACTCGACCTAGCAGAGGAGGGCTGCGAGACCTTCTCCAGGCCCGCCTTCTCTTAGAGGTGGGCAAGATCTTGGATGTCCAGATTCTCGGATAGGGGTACTACCAGATTGAGTTCGAGACTTCCGAGATGGCTCCCAAGGTCATTGCTATGAGTCCACTGGCCATCCGAGCATCACGCGCCCACTTTCGACAGTGGCGACATGGTTTTGACCCGACTTCGGATGTGCTAGTAGAGGAGGCAGACATCCCCATCTCAGTCTGCTTTCCGGGTTTACGGAGGGAGTACCTTCCACTTCTCTCCAGGATTGGCTCCGCCATCAGGACAGTCCTGGAGACACCTCGTATGGCAGCATCAGTAGCTGCCAAGGCGGCTGGCATCCCTTCAGTTCGAGTTTTGGTCAGAGATACCCACACGCTCCCGAAGGTCATCCTTTTGCCTCGGGTGAGTGGGGGTTGGTTTCGACAGAGTGTGGAGTACTCGGGTCTCCCGAACCAGTGCTTCATTTGCAGACATATGGGCCACCTAGCGAAGGCCTGTCCACGGAGGAGACCACGACCCGCACCCCAGCCTCAGCCCCAGCCTGCCAAGGCTGGGCCGCAGCCACAGCCAGCGACACAGAGCACAGATTCAGCGCCACCCTCTGAGCCTGGGGCTCCAGCGGAGGAGGGGTGGCAGCAGGCCCGTGGCCGTCGACGCCAGGGGCCACAGCGTCAGCCTGGCACTCAGAGTGGCCCCCAGGTGCCTACTCAGCAGCAGTGGGTTCCCACGGGGAACCGCTTTGGGCCTCTTGAGCAGGAGGAGACTCCTTCGCCAGCCTCCACCTCCGCTTCACTCTCGCCAGCCGCTCCGCCTTCCGATCTCCCCTCCTCCTCCTCATGCCCTCCCCCGCCCTCTGCTACCGCTCACCCCCCACCTCGCCCCCCCCATGTCTCTGCCGCCCCACCCCGCTTCTCCTCTCCCTCGCCCCCCCCAGCCCCTTCTCCCCCTCCTCCTGCTTCAGTACCTCAGTCGGCTCAGGAGACTGGACCCTCGCCGGCGGCTAGGAGATCTCTTGGCAGCGCCTTTGCCACGAGTCGCCTAGCGAGAGAGGGTCAGCCCTTCATGCGGCCCCCTGTGCAGATTCAGACATCTTCTCTTGCAGCTATCCCTCGTGGTTTGACGAGCATTGACCTCCGACACCGCTGGGATTTCTTCGATTATGGGTTTACTCGTTTTCTTGGCGACTCCGCAGCAGACCACGAGGCAGCCTGCTTCAGAGTCCACGCTTTGTTCCTCGCCGCTAGGGGGACAGAGGCCTTGGACTCAGCAGTTGGTTTCTCCTTCCCCCTCTGTGGTAGGATTGAGACAGAGTGGTCCCTCGACTCAGTGGTGGGATGGTTGCATACACAGGCTCTCGAGTTCTCTCACCACATGGGAGAACTTGGCGTTACAGATTTGCTGCAGACGTTGTGGCCACTGGCCAAGTTTGCGGTGACACCCCCAGACTCAGCAGGATGTAGACACATTGTGGTGGACTTTTTTGCTGATACGCAGTGTTTGGCTTGCTATGTATTCATTCATGAGGACTCCTGGACAGAGGAGGTTGCTTTACGCACGGCTCGCTCTGCTTGGGCTTGGACCAGGCACTCACTGGAGTCTCGCCTATCTAGAGGACGCTCGGATGCGGATTACTCCCCATCCAAGCCTGCTTCGAAGATAGCTCGTCTTGCTGCTGCGGCAACATCTGTTCTCTCTCGCTCCCCATGAGGATCGTCTCGTGGAACGTGCAGGGACTAGGTGGGCCCCAGTTTCAGCGACAGCGGGGCCGATTGCGTCAGGAGCTTCAGCGTTGCCTTGTGGGAGGAGAGATTGATCTCCTTATGCTTCAGGAGCACCATTTGTCTGAGAGCCGCATTCGGCGATGTGGTCAGATTTTGCGTGGACGCTATGATACCTTTTGGTCAGCTGCTTTTGGACCTAGAGGCATCCAGGGTGGGGTATGTATGACTATTGCGAACTCACTTTAGCAAGCCATTGTGGGCAGAGGGATTATTGTACCAGGCAGGGCTCAGTGGATTACTATGCAGGTTCAGGGTAGCCTTGTGGGTTTCCTGAACATCTATGCGCCCAATGTGGCGAGTGCTCGTGCAGAGTTTTGGTCACAGATTGTTGAGTCTTTGCCACAGGTTGACCAGTGGTGTGTAGGAGGGGACTTCAACATGTTGGAGGACCCTTCTGACAGGATCGGAGGCAGCCATGCTACTGTGCATGGAGTCGAGTTAGCAGCTTGGGAGAGGTTTTGTATGACGCTGAGGGTCTCGGATACATGGCAGCATTCTGGCTTTGTGAGGCCTCCAGAGAGTCTTGCCTTCTCTAGATCGGACCGCAGAGTGGGAGGAGTGAATCTATCGTGCATAGATCGCTTCTACACTAGTGACCACTTCAGTGACTTGGGGGGATCAGTGGGCCTCCTGGCAGGGACATCCTTCTCGGACCATGCACCAGTGATTCTCACAGTGGCAGATAGGCAGAGGAGTGGGAGCACAATGCTTCGCATCCCAGAGCGGGTCTTGTTGGACTCAGCACTCAGAGAGAGGGTCGAGGCTCTATGGACAGAGGGCATGGACAGCCAGGCTCCACCTGCAGACAGAGTGGCCTCAAGCCTAGCTCAGCTTAGCCACTTCTTTCTCCAGGAGTCTCTGGCTCGACGGGCTGCAGCGAGAGAGGAGGAGCAGCGTCTCAGACGAGGCATTGCTTCACTACAGAGGATGCAGGAGCAGCATCCAGACAGTCCATGGTTGGAGGAGCAGTTATAGCAGGCTCGACAGGAGCTTGCTTGCACAGAGGAGAGGCGCCATGAGTTTGCCTTTCATCGACAGGCATCTCAGTGGACTCAAGTGGGTGACAGGGTGACAGGTGGTTTTTTTGAGACAGTGGGACCTCGGCACTCGCATGCCAAGGTCAATCAGTTGAGGAGACCCGATGGGTCAGTTGTTTGTGAGCTTAAGGATATGCGTGCAGTCGCTACTGACTTTTACCGTGAGCTACTGTCGGCTGATGAGCCCGAGTCAAAGAGTCAGGATGTATGCAGGGAGCAAGTTTGGGCACAGATGCCCTGTCTTGTGACTCAGGAGATGCGGCAGAGGCTTGAGTTACCTCTTCAGCATGAGGAGCTTCACACGGCTCTTAGGGCCCTCCCTCGTGGTAGCTGTCCAGGTGAGGATGGGCTGACTCCCAGCTTCTTCTTGGAGTACTGGGACCTGCTTGGCCCAGATCTTTGTAGTGCCTTTCAGTAAATTCTGCACACAAGAGTGATGCCGGATAGCATGAGTGAGGGCCTGATTTACCTCATTCCTAAGGAGGGTGGCTCCTTGGATGAGATTCGACAGTGGCGCCCCATCACCATTCTCAACTCAGCCTACAAAATTCTTGCCAAGGCTCTGAGTTTGAGGATTCAGCCACTTTTGGAGAGCCTTATACATGGGACTCAGACAGGTTTTGTCAAGGAACACAGTATCCTTGACAACATCTTCACTTTTTGGGAGGCTTCTGCCCTTGCACGGCTCCGTGGGGAGGACCTTGTGATTCTTCTTCTCGATTTTGAGAAGGCATACGACAGAGTCGACTGGGACTTTCTAGAGGGCACGCTACGCAGGATGGGCTTCTCAGAGGCTTGGATCAGAGGGGTGTCAGCTTTGTACAGACAGGCTCACAGTCGGGTGCTTTTGGCAGGAGGTAGAGGTGAGCACTTCATGCTCACACGATCGGTCAGACAGGGTTGTCCTCTTGCCCCCTTTCTCTTTCTGTTTTATGCGGAGGTGATGAGCAGATTTTTGGTGTCACAGCAGGTTGGTTTGAGGGGCTTAGCACTCCCTCTACGGGGAGATGAGCTTCTGGACGCTGAGTTTGCCGACGACTCAGCCTTGTACTTAGAGGGCCAGGAGGCCAATTTACACAGATGTGGGCAGGCTTTGGAGACCTTCTGCTGTGCATCGGGCGCACTGATCAACTGGAGAAAGACAGTGGCTTTCTCGGTTGGTAGTGCTCCTGTGCCAGATTGGATGCCAGGAGAGGGTTTCAGGTGGATTCCTCCAGGGACTGCAGTTCGGTACTTGGGTTGTCAGGTTGGTTTGGATTTGTCCCCCGAGCAGTAGATTGCTCCTCTTCTCCTGTCCATCAGGAGAAAGCTGTTACATTGTAGCTCAGCCCGACTTTCGCTGGCTAGTAGAGTAGTAGTTGCCAACCAGGTGTTGTTGGCGACTATGTGGTACATCACTTCTTGCTGGATCTTCTCGAGTTCTTGCATCAACCAGGTACAGAGGCTGATCAGGAACTTCCTTTGGTCAGGTCGCGACACTCAGATTGCCCGAGCCAGGGTGGCTTGGTCGGTCATCACACTTCCTTGTTCTCAGGGAGGGCTTGGGATCATTGATCCAGCACAGCAGAGCAGAGCCCTTCTTGGGAAGTTCGTCGTCAGAGGACTTCTTCCAGGCGAGGAGCCCTGGAAGTAGTTCTTGTTACAGAGGCTTCGTGCCAGGGTGCCTCAATCAGGAGGCCCTTGGCAACCTTCGACCAGATGGATCTTTACAGAGTTGCGTCGAGTTGGTTTGAGCAGGAGACTGGAGGACCGATTCGCTGTGAGTCTGCTTCGTTCTTGGGAGCTATTACGGCGTGGCCTAGAGCAGAGACAGCCGAAGTGCACGGAGGAGCGCCTATGGCAGCCCCTCGTCTGGAACCCCATGGTTAGCACTCAGCGAGGCCACTTGGTTGGGAGTAGGCCTCATGTTTCTTGGGGTCCCATGGAAGCAGGTCCAGCGCGCTCTCTAGGTGACTGGCTAGAGTTCACAGGTTTGTCAGAGGAGGTGCAGGTTGTCCAGCTACAGGGCATGAGAGGGGTTCAGAGCATGTGTCAGGACATCTCAGAGTCAATTCCAACTGACTGGCTCACGCCTCTCGAGCCAATGGCACCCCGGTGGATGGGAGCCTTCACACAACTAGAGGTTCTCATTTCAGTCAGGGCTTGCTCAGAGACTGTCCCAGCCCTGTTCTTCGAGCTTCAGGGTGGGGGACGACTACAGAGAGTTGCAGTAGAGTCCTCGCAGGTAGCAGAGTGTTGTTTCCAGAGGATCCGAGTTGTGGGCATCTGTGGGAGGACTTGCGTCATAGACCCTGACCCAGCAGCTCTTGAGACAGGACACTGGAGGCTATGGGCTTGGGAGTGCTGTCCACTGGCACGAGTACAGTGGGATCCTGGTGAGTGGCTATGGAGGGACCCATTCTCTTCTGCAAACCGCCCAGGAGTCCCTTTCTTTCAGTACACTGTTCGGCTTGGACGTCATATACTTGCAGCACAGAGTGAGGCCCGCCCCGCTGCAGCACGTCATTGGCAGGAGGAGGGTCTCACAGTTGAGTTCTTGGCAGCTTTTTGGAAGAGGCTGTGGGACTCCAGACAGCCGAGGCGCGTCACCTTGTTCCAGTGGTTGGTTGCACACAGAGCCATAGCAGTAGGGAGCTGGCTTGTACATAGTGGTCTCTCGGCCTCATGTACAGCCTGTGACCAGTTGGTGGAGAGTCAGCGTCACTGTCTTTGGGACTGTCCCTCGGCCCAGCAGGTGTGGCTACGAGTTCTTCGGCTGATGCCTGCCCTCTCCACGGCTCAACAGTACACTTGGGGGGCAGCGGCTTGGTCCACCCTCACGGGCCCGGCACTTCAGTTTGAGCTATCTTCCACCAGCATGATGATAGTGATACAGGGGGGTCGACCTACACTCCAGCCTGCTACAAACCTTACTCCACAGGAGTGGAGCAGTGAGAGAGCGGAGTGTTGGGAGCTCATCAGCGGCCTAGCTCTCTGGTTCATCTGGCGGGCCCGTTGTTTCCGCATCTTTGAGGTTCGCCTTGTACCACCAGCAGAGACTGTTCGTGACTTTTGGCTAGAGCTGATCCATACTCTCAGAGGACAGCTTGAGGGACTACAGGGCAGCTCCGACCGCATGCGGGAGCGCCGCGAGGCTTTCCTTCGACTCTGGCGCCCAGGGCCGTTCTACTCCATGGTCCGGGGGGTGCTCAGATGGCACTACTGTCCACCTGTGTGGCTTTTCCCTCCTCCCATCTCTTGATTTAGCCCCATTGTACATATGCTGTTTTTTCATTGGGAGAGTCTCCCCACCATGCTTGTTGTAGCCCTCTCTTGCAGAGGTGGATGTAGCCCTATGGGCAGTTTTCATTAACTAATAGAAGGATCTTTTTCTATAAAAAAAAAATAAAAATGTATCCAGGTTCAATATGAACCTGAACAAAGTATAAAAATGTACAAAAAGGGGTTATTTAGGCCTTTAACCCAACAACCTCCCAATTAAAGACATAAATGATGCCTTTAAGTTAACCAACTCCCACCAGCTATATGCAATGCTCATGTTGAGCCTTAGCAAGACTCTTGGTGAGAACATCTGCAGGGTTATCCTGTGTATGGATCTTAGTCAAGCTGACTAGAGCATCCTCCAATACTTGTCGTATGAAGTGGTACCGCACATCTATGTGTTTGGTACGCGCATGAAACATGGAATTTTTGGCTAAATAGACAGCACGCTGGCTATCACAACCCAACACGGGTGTATGAGTAGGCATGCCAAGTTCTTTTGCATGTCTGCCCAACCAAATGGCCTCTTTTGAAGCCTCTGTGGCTGAAATATATTCAGCCTCAGTAGTACTCAATGCCACAATTTTCTGTAACCTAGAACACCAAGAGACTGCACCACGAGCAATGGAAAATACATATCCACTTGTAGATTTCCTAGTATCCATGTCACCTGCCATGTCTGCAGCACAATATCCTTGCAACTTTAAGTCAATTTTTCCATAACAAATACACTTTGATTGTGTACCTTTCAAATATCTCAAAATGCATTTGACAGCTTCCCAATGGGCTTTGCCAGGATTCGACATGTATCGACTAACAACTCCCACTGCATAAGTAATGTCGGGACGAGTGGCAACCATAGCATACATAAGACAACCACAAGATGATGCATAAGGGATTCCCTTCATTGCTTTCAATGCCACCTCATCCTTTGGGAAATCTGCTTTGCTAAGCTTAGTGTATGGAGGTAAAGATACCCGAGAGACTTAGCATCAGCCATATTATGTTTGTCAAGTACGTTTGCAATGTACCTTTCTTGAGATAAAAACATCGATTTCAGCTTTCTATCTCTTTTAATACGCATGCCCAAAATATGCTCTCCATCACCCAAATCCTTCATAGCAAATGTTGAATTTAGCTTACGTTTCAGAGCATCGAGACTAGTCTTATGTTTCTCGGCAAACAGCATGTCATTAACATAGAGAACAAGTATGATGGGACTACCATATTCATCCCTTTTCGTATACAAACAATGATCTGCATGGCTGCGTTTAAAGCCTTGAGACAACATAAGTGTCAAACTTCTTATACCACTGTCGTGATGATTGTCTCAAACCATACAGAGCCCTTTTCAGTTTGCATACAAGTTCCTCGCGTGTAGGAACTACAAAACCTTCAAGTTGTTTCATGTATATGTCCTCTTCAATGTCACCATGCAAAAAACGCTGTCTTTACATCCATTTGATTCAATTCCAAATCAAGCACCGCAACGAGAGCATAAAGGACACGTAAAGTTGTAAGCTTTACAACAGGAGAAAATATTTCTTGAAAATCAATTCCTTCTTTCTTTGCATATCCTTTTGCAACCAATCTTGCCTTGTACTTGGGTTTTTCATCCACAATATTAATCTTGTATACCCATTTGTTAGGAAGAACCTTTCTCCCTTTAGGCAATGGCACAAGATGCCAAGTATTATTTGCATACAAGGATTTCATTTCTTCTTGCATTGCAAGCTCCCACTTACTGCTTGACTCACATGACTTAGCCTCTTTATAAGTAAGAGGTTCACCCTCATCTGTCAACATTACATGATCCAAAGAGGGATTAAATCTCTGCGTTTGCCTTCTCAAACGAGTTGATCTGCGTGCCCAATGATCTATATTCTCAAGCAATGGTTCTACATCATAACAACTTATTTTCAGCTCTATCATGCTGCTGGAAATCATTTTCAGCCAATTCAGGTGGCTGTTCATCCTCATTAGGAGCATCAAAATCATGTCCTACCTCTTTTGGTTCAAGGTTAACCTGATGATTATCAATTTCAGCTTGTGGTAATGCATCATGCGGCTCTTTTTCAACATCAATGGGTGGCATGGAAGACTGAAATCTGACTGTTTTTGTGTCAGCATCAAATTTTGTAGCATTCTTAAGCAATTTTGCCTCATTGAACACTACATCTCGGCTGCGTATTACCTTTCTAAACTGTGTTAACCACACTCTATAACCCATTTCAACTTCTTTCCCATAACCTAGGAAGACTCCTTTAATGGACTTCATATCAAGCTTTGTTCTCAAGTCATTGCGTACATGAACAAAAAGTTTTACAGCCAAATACTCTCAAATGATCATAAGAGGCAGGTTTGCCAGACCAAACCTCCTCTAGAATGTCATTTTTCAGCGTACTATTAGGAGAGCGATTGCAAATATGAACTGCAGTTTTCAATGCCTCCCCCCAGAACTCTTAGGAAAGATTAGCCAGTGGACAACATGCAATGCACTCTCTCGCATAAAGTACGATTATACCTCTCAGACACACCATTAGAAGATGGATTATAAGGGGCTGTCAACTCCCTTTTAATCCCATTTTCATCACAAAAACAGTGAAATTCAGCAGATACATAATCTCCTCCATTATCAGATCTGAGACATCTAAGCTTAATACTCTTTTGCGTAGTGACAAAAGCATGAAACTTCTTAAAAGCATTAGAAGTCTCACTCTTACTTTTCAAAAAATGCACCCATCCTTTCCTAGTACAGTCATCAATGAATGTAACAAAATACAATGCACCACCAAAGGACTTAACAGGCATAGTGCATACATCAGAGTGAATAAGATCAAGAGGATTAGCTTTGCGAGAGACACCAGAGTAATAAGAAGATTTCTTTTACTTTCCATAAAGACAGTTGTTACAAAAATCCAAGTTTTTTCCTTTTACATCAACCCTCTTCAGAGAGGAAAGCACATCAATACCCTTTTGGCTCATATGGCCAAGTCTCTTATGCCATAATTTATGTGTGAAGCAACTTCAGCAACAACAAGAAACTTGCCAAGCAAAGCTTTGCATTGAAGATAGTACAAAGTACCTCTTTTAGACCCTTTTGCAACAAGCATAGAGCCCTTAAGCAACTTCCATGAACCCCCAACAAAGATGGTAGCATAACCATGTGCATCTAACTAGCCAACAGATGGAAAACTTTTCTTAATGCCTGGTACAAACCTGACATCATTCAACACAAGCTCTTGACCATTATTAAGAGCCAAACGCATAGTATCCATTCCCTCAATATTGCAAGCAAAATTATCACCAAGGTACACCTTGCCATAACTACCTGCAGCATATGTAGCAAAACACTCCAAAGATGGAGTCACGTCATTAGGGGAATTTTGAGGTCATTTTTGTGCCTTTTAGCGTGTAGAGAGAGAGTGGTCTCAACCAATGGTTGAAGAGCTTCCGTTACGGAACCTCTATTTTTGAAAACTCACAAAAAAGCAAATATTCTATCTTTACGGCAACTTTGAGCTGGTAAATAGCAATGTAAACAAGTAAAAGTGCAAAGGCATTCAATAGCTGTCGCTTTTAGAAAGACGTACTTCTCATATTATATTGTTTTCATTTTGCACGTCGTCATCATAAAACAACGTTTGGATTCTATCTCATGATCTTTTCCAGATTTGAACCGTTTTTTGCACATTCTGCTTATTCTTCTCTTGAACTCAGACTAGACTTCTCTGCTCATTTATTTTTTCACCATGGAATCTTCATCACGATCAAAACGACCAAGAACTTCCATTGAAGCCATTGTCACTTACAACACGACTGATCAAAATGGAGAATGGATTCCAATAACTATACACAAAGGAACGTGGATACTGATGCAGCAGAACAAGAGAATAAAGTCTTCCACCAAAAACTCTTTCTTGGTGGGATGGAAGGGCATTGTTAAAGATTTCAGCTTTGGCGACAACAAAAAATCAATCAAAGAGGTGCTGGTGCAGCATGTGTACATGCATAAAGATCTGCATATTAACTTAGAGAGTTCTGCTTTGCCATTACATAGACCAAACTGTAAGTCTCTTAACTTAAATTCTTATTTGTAATGCATGTTGTATAAGGTTATTTGTTGTACAGATTTGTATCCTTCAAACATTATGGAATGGCAGCCAGTAGAATGTGTTATAAATATTCTGGATGTGTGTCATGGATCAATTGGTGAAGAAATAGACAAGGGAAGGACTAAGGGTTCATTGGCAGAGAATGGAATATTCTTCTTTGACCATTATTATGTTCCACCTAGAAGGAATGGAGAACTTGGAGCCACAACTAAGCTAGACTTGCCTGATTTCAAAAGTGGAGAATGGTCACTCCCTAGCTCAAATACAAGTGACGGCTACAGGTGCAAACTGTTTTGTGAGATTCAAAAGTGTTTGAAAGAAAACATAGCAAGAAAACAGAGTAGAATTTCTATATTCATGCCCATTACAGTTTTTGTAGACTTCTTCTCTAATGCTGAAGTCAGAAAATCTAGAACAATGTTTTCAGTGAAGACTTTAGACTCAGCAAATGTACTTGAATTTGTGGATGAGGGTTGGAACACCAAAACAGTGAATGGAATCACTTGTAATGTGCAAGCTGGCTCAATTGCTTGCAAATACATGATAGGGACACAAAACTTCATTATGTCATTTTATTACAGAAGATGGCACTATGTTGGTGGTCAGCTAACTCCACTTGATCAAGACATGGAGGACTTCATTGATAGCCCAATAGAAGACATTGATATATGGGTAAACAATGAGCATCTGTCAATTGTAAAGATAAGAGGCATGTGTAGCTTACATCAATTGAGATTGGACCTGCAAAATGATGAAATTGAACTGCCCACAACATTCTGCTTTCAAATAAATGGTGGAAAGGTAACTGTTATCCCTAAAAGTCTCTTGTTCTCTTATTGGTTCTTTATTTAACTTGGGCTGTTTTTGTAGGTATCAAAAAGGAATGAAAAGAGGCTACAGTGCAAGGACATCTTGGATGGCATTGTACATTTGGTGCCTTGAACATCCTTTAAGGCAATTTTGTAACACATGACCTGCAAGGATCTTGTTTTGTATCACATGACCTGCAAGGATCTTGTTTTGTATCACATGACCTGCAAGGATCTTATTGAAATAAAGATCTAAAAGGATCTTTATTTTGTTATTGAAATGCAACTTTTCCAAACATCAATGATTTCACTTCAATGATTTGATTTTGTAACAGAGTCTTAAAACAAGGTGATCAAAATGTATTCAATTTCAAATATTTGCAATTACATAGACAATTGGATACAAGTGGGCTATAGAATAGACAATTGGATACAAGTGGGCTATAGAATAGACAATTGGATACAAGTGGGAAGCTTGATACAAGTGGGCTACAATTAGATACAAGTGGGAAGCTTGATACAAGTGGGCTGCAAAAAGCTTGATACAAGCTTGATACAAAGGGCTATAGAATGGATACAAGTGGGAAGCTTGATACAAGTGGGCTACAAAAAGCTAGAATAGTTTTCTGCCAGGAGTTTTCCTGTCCCTAGGGGTTGGTGCTTTTGCAGTGGGCTCTTTTGTCCTGGGAGATTTTCTTGTGGGCTCTTTGGCAGGAGGGCTTGAGGGCTGCTTCCTCTTTCTCTTATCATCCATCTCTTCACTTGCCTTTTCCTGCTCACCACTCTCTTCTTCCTCTTCACTTCCCTTTGCCTTTTCTAGCTTTGCTTTCCCCTTTGCCTCTTCTAGTTTTGCTTTCCCCTTTGCCTTTTCTAGCTCTTCAGCATCATCATCTTTAAATACCTCTTGCAGTCGTCCATTTGCTTCAATCATATACTTGATAATCTTTGCTCTTGTCAACCATACATGGTTCTCACTATAGCACTCTCTGTTGATCTATACAAGGCAATAGAAAGCAAGTTTTAGGAACAATAAAATGAGAAAAAATACAGCTAGCAAATATGAAATATGCTATACTTCTATATTCTGATTGTCATTGCAATATATGAAGTCCAAGAGGAGCTTGACATTTGTCACTACCCTCCATCCACATGAATGGCTTTCAGGCTGGATTGGAACCTGCAACTCATTACATGTATTTATGGGAAAAAATATTTGAGGATAATCATTGAAGTGAACAAAGCATAAAGAATTCCAACCTTCACAACTGAAAATTGGATTTCAGTCAGCATCTTTGGCATGGGTGGACAATTCTCCAGTGTCTCTATAAATCTTGTAGCAACACTGTCCAAAATTCTTTATTAAAAGTATGTGCTTGAGGTTCTGCTTGTGGTTTACAAAATGTGTCTGCTACTATACTTACAATTTTGCTTGACCATGTACTCCAGCAAGAGAATTGACAAAGTAGCATTTTCTTTTCACAATATCAATTGCAATTAAACTCCAATGTGAGCTATAAAAACAAGCCTCAGTTAGCCTTCTAACATGAATTAGTAAATTCTCTTCACAAGGTGTAGGTAGGAAACTTACCTCTCATGATAAGGAATCAAGAAAATTTCATAGATTTCCAAGTCCACATGAATCAACCACTTTGTGAGCTCTCTAATATTTGTCTCTGTCCTGAGAAAGTGGGAGATAGAAGGGTCTAAAAATTCAACCTTTTTTTGAAGGTCTGGCTCATATGTATGCATCATTAACCTGGTACAAGATATTGTTATATAAAGAGTTCTTGCTATAAACAAAAATACATAGGAAAACAAAAACAACCTGAGGCATGTGATAAGAGTGGAGAATTGATCTCCTTGGTCCAGTCCTTGAGAATTTCCAAGGTATCAGAGTCAAGTGAATTGTAATCCTCCCTAGGATCCTCCTCACTGAATAGAGCGACAACAAAACCAGTAGGATTGACACTCCTCAAGAGGGGCACTAGTTGAGGTTCCAACAGGTCAAGCTCCTTTCTCTCTGCAATTTCCTTGTCTTCATTTGCTCTCTTTTTCCTTTCCTTTTCCTCTTCTTCAGTAATATCAACTACTCCTACTTCAGGCTCCTTGGGCTTCCTCCATGGAGGAATGTTGAGAATATTAAAGGCCTTAATATCATGCATAGGGACAGGCTCCAACATTCTTGAAAACTTGTATCTCAGCCTCCTGAGGGTGATCATGTCTTTGTCCATCAAAGTAACCCTATGGGCATGAGCTGCATAGATATAGGCATCTTGGAAAAGCTCAATCATAAAGTCCTCAGAAGCCTCTTGGATACATGCTAATGCAGTTCTAGTCCACCTCATGTCAATCTTGTACTCCTATGCAACTTGTCTGCATAGTCTTTGGAAGGGCAGTTTGGGAATTGCAAGATTGATGGCCTTTATGGCCTTCCTTATCTCTCTTAGACATTTGACCCCCTGCTCGAACTTTCTCTTTGTAAGGAGAGGCTTAAGCTGCACTGGCTTGAAAGCTTTCCTCTGATGTGTAGTCTTTCTTTTGCTTGGTTGAGGGTCAGGTGTACTTGGTTTAGGGTCCTTCCTCTGAGATGTGCTCTCCTTTGGTTTTGAAGTACCAGCTAAAGCTTTGCTAGGCTGAGCTTCTTCTTCATCTTCGGATAGAGGCTTATCAACCTTCCTTGCAGTCTTCTTGGTCCTTGCCATCTTCAAAAGGGATAGGAATGATTGTTACACAACAAACATTAGAAAAAAAAAGTAAACAATGTATATTTAGTGGCACACATTTCCGTACATAGTGGAACACATTGCGGTGACACCCCGTAGGCGAAATCACAAAGGGACCAATGTCCTCACACTAACGGTGGTCGCGCACGGGGTGATGGAGCATTACACAGATACGGTGACACTTCGTACGCGAAATTGTGAAGGGAGCACAATCCTCCCACTAACCAAATTCGCGCACGGGGTGACGGGAGTCCCAAGCGGTGATAACCTCTTAAACATCTTGAGACACATATTGTACGCATGGTGAAAATAATGGCACACATGCGGTACACATCGTAAACATGATCACATATGTGGACATAGTGGAACACCTTGCTTTGAAACTCGGTAAGCGAAATGACAAAGGAGGCAAAGTCTTCTCACTTACGAATATCGCGCACGGTGTGACGGTCAAAGCGCTCGAAGTTTCCTCTTTCAAAACCTCCTTCAAAATGTATATTTAGTGGCACACATTTCTGTACATAGTGGAGCACATTGCGATGACACCCCGTACGCGAAATCACAAAGGGACCAATGTCCTAACACTAACGGTGATCGCGCACGATGTGACAGAGCATTACACAGATACGGTGACAATTCGTACGCGAAATTTCGAAGGGAGCACAGTCCTCCCACTTACCAAATTTGCGCACGGGGTGACGGGAATCCCAAGCGGTGAAAACCTCTTAAACATCTTGAGACATATTGTACGCATGGTGAAAATAATGGCACACATTGCGGTACACATGGTAAACATGATCACATACATTGCTTTGAAACTCGGTACGCGAAATGACAAAGGAGGCAAAGTCTTCTCACTTACGAATATCGCGCACGGTGTGACGCTCAAAGCGCTCGAAGTTTTGGGTTGTGGACCTCCTTCAAAACCTCCTTCAAAATGCGCTTAGTTTGGGCTCTGAGGATGTTTATATAGGGTGCATGGCGCAAGTCCCTAGGCGCATAAAAACAAGCTATTGGACCAAACTTCGAGGCGGCAATGGATTTGCACACTTCCCGAGGCGGCGTTTTTGCCCATAAAAGGAACCTACCCAACCCCTTGATTCGCTTATTGTCATTCACAAGGTTTCGAATTTAAGCCTCCAACCCTCCAAGCGACACACCGCGACACCCGTGCGCGATTTTGGTGGACATCAACCTCTTCCTAGCAATAGGAAATCGCGTACCAAGTGTCACTCTCTGCGCGTTGTTAGTGAGTGACGAGTTTCTCTTAACTTCTCAAAGTTCGCATAGCAAGTGACAAACATAGCATGTCACAATTTTATGTAATTCTTTTTTGCTTGCGCTTAATTTGTGCGCCTAATTTGCTTGACAATTTTATGCTTTTAATTTGTTTGTAGACTTGATATAAAGAAGGGTGGTTAATGTCTTGATAGACTTCTCTTTTCTCTTTTTCAGCTGAGCATTTGTGGATTGTCATAATGGATACAGAGGATATACAAGAGACCGCTGATGATAGGCTGATGTCTTTTCTTTACAAAGTTAATGAACTTACAAGATTTCAAAGTGTCAAACAGATTTTTAATGCTGCCTTTGATCTTCAAGCACTTGTGGATGGCTTCTCTACACAAATTAGTGACTTGAAAGAGATATATACAGAATTGATCAGAGATCACAGGCTTGACAATCTTGTTCATTTTGTTGATATATGCAAAGCAGGTAGCTTGTCAAGGACAGGTATTGCAAAGAAGTGGTCAAGCCTTCATCCAGACTGGCAAAAGATCATAAAGCCTTGCAAATTTCATGGTAATATGCATTGCCAGTTGGTAGATTATGACCTTGGACTTATCATTTTCTTCAGTGTACTCCCAACACCAAAGGGCAAAGAGATTCCAAAGCAGATTTCCCAGGCTGAGGAGGACCAGGAGAAAGAGGAGATAGAGATGGAGTTCCATGAAGAGGAAGAGAAGCTACAAAGCACTGAGATGCTGGACATTGCAAAATTTAAAGCAGAAAACATCACTAAAGTGGAGAATGTTGACATTGAGAATGAAGATGTTGATCCTTTGCATTGCACAGCAACATTTCCCACATAGAAAGTTAACAAAAAGGAATATGTTTTGCTGAATGACATTCAGCATCTTTTTGATCTAAGGGAAGATTATGCTTTGGCAGTTTTGGCTGAGTGGGGATCTAATGACATAGGATTTATTGATTACTCACCTTGCCCCTTAGCAGTCTTGGACACAGAGGCAGAAAATTTTATTGACAGCTCAAGTGTTGGAAAGCATGTGCAGGACATTGTTCTGAGATATGAGCAACAGGGTGTACCTTCTGAAGAGGAGTTCAATGAGATCCAGAAAAGGCTTCAAATAGAGCATATGGGAGAGGAAAAGACCAGAGATTATGAAGTAAGGCCAACTAGATCCATTGATATATGGGAACCTACCTTGTTTGAGGAGGATGAGTCTCCTAAGGTATGTTAATGACCATTTTTCCCTGTCTTATTAATGTGCTGAACAATTAACCAAGACATATTTTTGCAGATTGAAATACTGGACACAGACAAATTCCTTGGCAGGGGGAAGGGTTCCAGACCCTTAAATTTAGGAAGGAACCAGAGCTTGGGACACTTTATTGGGAAGCTCAACAAAGATACTGTCATTATATTCCATAACAAGTTTACAAGAGAACCATTGCTGCCAATGCTTGCAATTAAAGCACTTACAAAGGTTGTTGGTTCATATCAGCTTCCTCCAGGGTTAGAGAAGTTAATATTGGTGGAAAAGGAGGAAGCCATCAGAATTTTTGGATTCTTCCCTGGACTTACTGGTTCTAGAGCTGGTTATTTTGCAACAATGGCATCCTATGTGCTTGCCCACTCTGGGGACCTCAAGAGACAAATGATAGGCTACAATAAGCAGAAGTTTCTGAAGTTTAGGGGTGAAGTTGATGTACCTTCATCAAAAGACTGACTTTTCTCATACCTGTACTTTGGCCCACTTTCTACCTTGTCTCTCTCTTGTAGCTAGCCATTGTAAGAATTTTTCATTTGCAGATGAACTATTATATGAATTTTGTCTTTTCTGCTTGTTCCTGTGTAAGGCATTTGCTAAATCTGAGTTCAGTAGTGCTTTCTTTGTCATTTTTGATCTGGTTCTATGCCATATTTGTCTATAGAACCATTGGAAAACCTCAAGCAAGTTGTTTGCCTTCACTGCACCTCCTCCATGTCTTGTATGCTTGAAAAACTTGGTTCTTGCTTGATAATGGGATTTCTCCATGCCTTGTGTAGACCATATGGACAGGGAGCCCCGTCTCTTTACAAACCAGGGAGTGTGATTGTAAATTATATGCTGGCAAAGTAAAAGTGTGTCAATAATTAGTAAGTATGAGATTAATCATATGCTTCCAAACTAAAAGTATGTACATATTAAAAAGGAATAAAAAACTTACCATGTAATGTGTGAATTCCTGATCCCAAGCATCTTTCATTGCACTTCTGAAGTTATTGAGCACTTTCTTGAAATTTGGCATATCATTTTTCCCCCAGGATGTCTTATCACAGTAGGAAAATACTTTGTCTAGTGATTCCCATACCTCTGCCTTTTTGTTTCTTGCTGTACCTTCAAGACCATGATCTTTGATGGCATTGTGGAGAGCTTTCCACTAGTTATACTTCACATTGGATGAACCCTTCTTGGCATTTACCTTTCCTAGTTTGCCATGAAACCCTAGGAAAGCTCTGGCCTTCACACCACCAACAGATACCTTTCTAGGCACATTGTTTCCATTTGAAGACCTCTTCAGGTCTGTTTCAATCTTAACCTTACCACTGTGAAGGCCAATTTCTGATAAAACCGTTTCAATACATTTGATTGCAGCATCTCTAGCTGCTTTTGGCTATAACTTCCAGGCAAACCCCACATAGAGATGTACAATTTTCTCCACAATTCTGCAAAGAGCATGCAGAGTGCATATGTGGACATTAGCAAGTGGAATATTTAAAACTGCTTTGAAGTTTGGATCTTGAGTATGCCTATTGGGTGCTTTGTTCCAATTTGCAGGATTACATTCTTTTGTTGATGCCATACAATACAGACAAGGGCTCTTTGCCATAGCTCCTTTGGAGACATTGTACATACATTTAACGGTTTTAAGGTCTCCTCCCATGTGCCATTCCACCCTGTAACTTCCAAACCCTTCAACTTCAAGCTCTTCCCCTAATTCTTGTGCATTAATGACTTCGGGTATTGTTGTTTGATGGAAAACCCAATCCAGAACATCAAAGTCTTCACTCTCTACTTCAAAAGCACCTAGCCACCAGACATTCTTCTCCGATTGCACGCTGAAGTACTTGGTATCCTTCGGTTTCAATGCTCTGTTCATTAAAGTTATGGAAATCCTCTCAATTTTTTTGTTCTTAACAATCTCACATTCATCAAGCTTTATCACAAAATTGACAACACCATTTGCTTCTGTATGCTCTAGCTCATAGAATCTGATCATTTCCTTCTGAAGTGTCTTCAAGTCAAGGAAAATATTATTGAACTCGTCAAATTGAAGATCCCTCTTTTTACCATGATAGGTACCATGAATGTGGTGAGGCTCACCCAACATCTCCATTATCCTCTCATTGATCTTTTTCCTTGCCTGCTGCACAATGGATGGCTTTGGAAGCAAAGAGGACCTGACCTTACATTGCTTTAACCTTGACTTCATATTTCTGAACAGCTTGCTATAACCATCTCTGCTAATGCCTACCTTATCCATAGTATATTGCACATCCTCCTTGTCCAAGCAAGAGCTCTGCAAAAATCCCTCAATGCACTGCTCCTTTGCCTTTTTAAACTTCTTCTCTGTGAAAATCTTTTTGGCAACCTTGAGAGGTAAAACATCACAATAATGTTTAGCTGCCATTTCCATGTTGGATGCAGAGTTTGGTTGTAGCAAAGTCCTAAATCAAAAGGTACAAAATTAACTAATTATTGTCCAAATGACACTAACAAAATAAACAAACTAAATTAAAGTTAACTGAATATTAATCATTTAATAAAGAACAATAGCATAATAACAATAACATAAGCATAATAATGTGGAGCAGAATCACAATACAACTTAACAAAAAGATTAACAACCTAACATAAGCAGAATCATATAAAATAAGCATAACAACCTAACAAAAAGATTAACAACCTAACATAAGCAGAATCATATAAAATAACAATACCTTGCTGCTCTGATTCTCCTGCTGCAACCTCCTCCACCACGTCTCAAGGCTTCAATGTTCTTTAACTTCTTTTCTCTTTGTCTGTTTCCTAACATTGTATTCTTGCTTCTAGCTTGTTTGAGCTGAGTTTGTAGCTTTTCGTTGCTCTCTTTACATTCCTCAAGTTGTTGTTTAAGAGTATTTATCATTTGTTTGGTCAAATGATCTTCTAACTTAAGAATATCTCTCTCTGCCGCAAGACTCTGTGTATAACCCAGCGACCCTCTTTGACCATCACCCACAAATTTTATCAAAGATGAATAATTTGAGAATGGGGGAGTGCTCTTTGTCATTGGGTCCACTGGATACAATCTTCCATCAGTCCAGAGATCAATGTGATTTTTTTGATCTTGCCGCATTGCTTCAAATATGGACGAGGACACCTCTGCACATTTTTTTCTCTTGCGCACTGGACAATATTCTTCATTTAGCTCAATGTGTAGATGGTATAAGCTTCTTCTCTTCCTCATGGAAGTCTGTTAACAGTATTTGTTAGAGATAGTACTATAGGAAAAAGCTGTGCAGATACGAGGAAGAAGACGACACAGAAAAGGTTTGTTTCAGCTTTTGGAAATTTTGAATTTTGGGCCAGAACTGTCGTTTTCGTTAGTTTTGGAGGGAGTATTTTTTAGAATACGAAAGATCCTAGAAAGATTTGACAATGAAATGTTTCGGTGGAGGTAAAAAGGACGCAAACTCACCTTTTTACAAACATTTCACTATTTTTAAAATAAAGTATATATTCTCTCTCTACATATTCTTACAGGGCACAAAAGTGACCTCAAAATTCCCCTAATGGGAATGAAGCATCAGAATCCACTATCCAAGACTAGGATCGGCCATCATTAGCACTAAGTAATGCATCACTGACATCTTTCTTCGAGATAAGCATGTTTTCTACATTATTTATCACCAAATCTAAGGGGCATGAAGCCGCAACCACTCAACGCCTGACAACTCCTCAATGACCACACTAGAGGATACATTTGCATTCTCAGCATCCCTAGAGGAGTCACCTGCTGATTTTCCCCCTTTCTTCTCATCTTTCTTCTTCTTATCTTGTATTTCCTTCTTCCTTTCCTGCTCTTTCTTGAAATACCTGCAATTGGCCGGTTTCTTGTGACCCTTTCTGCCACATTGATAACAAGTGACATCCTTATTCTTTGTCTTGCTCTTACCTCTTACTGCCAACATCACGCTTTTGATTTCTACCTCTTGCATTGTAGGCAGAATTGCCACCTTTCCCACTAGACTTGCGTCTAATCTCTTCATTGAGAATAGAACCTCATACGTGAGGATGGGACTGTTGCTCAAGGAGACAACCAAAGCTTCCCAAGTATCTGGCAATGTCATAAGCAAGAAAATATCTTTCAGCTTATCATCGAATTGCTGAAGCCCACTGTCGTGCAACTGACTCAACACACCTGTAAAAGCACTCAAATGATCAGAAGCTGACTTCGAGTCATCAAGCTGCATATTCACCAACTTTCGCATCAAATGCACTTGGTTCACAAGCGTGGTGTTCTCATAATTGGACTTTAGCTTTTGCCATATTGCATAAGCAGAGTCCAAACACTTGATGTCTGCCAAAATCCCATCATTGATAGCCATTTTGATGTAGGCCATAGCCTTCTTATTCATCCTGGCCCACTCTTCGTCAGAAAAACCTTGCGGCTTATTCTCTTCCAATGCATCTTCACAATCCTTTAAGAAAAGGATACGTTGCATGCGTTCTTGCCAGAGGTCGAAGCCTTGACTATCGAACCGTTTGATTTCCATCAAACTTTTAGTATCAGATGCGGAATAGGAAGAAGCCATTTTAATTCAACCACAAGTGTGCATACAAGAGAGATGCAATAGGATGAAAATTTCAGCAAATAGGAGCAACCACAAGACTTTGCATACAATAGACCACAATTTCTTTACATGACACTGTCCAAATCTAAAATTTTAGCTGAAAAGTGCAATTTCAAGCACCTGTACTCAAATTTTCCCTCAATTTGTCACGACAAACATCAATACATGTGATCCCACAACTTTGGTACACCTGCGTATTGCTGTTTTGACCTGTAATAACCTATAAATCACCTGTTTTGACCTAAAAACAACTTGTTTTGGGCAGTTTTGGTGACTTTTTCGACTTCAGAAGCCAGGGGCTTCGAGATGGAAGCGAAATTGAATGCGTGAGAGAAATTCTAACTTGTTGTCCTGCAGACTGCACAGGGCTGTTTTGAAACCCTAGGGCTTTGATACCATTTGAAAGTGCGAAGCAGAAGGTACCGGTAGGTGCACGTCGCGATGTTGTGTAGGATTGGGGCAAGAAACAGGAGGCGGAGTGCAGCAGAGAGGAAGCGCTAGGGATTGAAGCAGGGGGAGAGAGAGAGAGAGAGAGAGAGAGAGAGAGAGAGAGAGAGAGAGAGAGAGAGAGAGAGAGAGAGAGAGAGAGAGAGCTCACATTTTTGGGGAAAACTCAATAATTGAGTTTTGGGTTTTCTCATTTTTATTATAAGTGACTTTAAAAAAATGTGTCCAGGTTCAATATGAACCTGGACAAAGTATAAAAATGTACAAAAAGGGGTTATTTAGGCCTTTTACCCAACAAGGTTAAGAAGTGTGGATAAGAAATCCTATAAATAGGATTGAGGTCTCATTTGTGAGCCCTCTTGTGTGATCACCACACTTGGACTCTAGACCCTTGGCAGCTCTACCCACACACACTTGGTGTGGGCTTGGTGGTATGGGACACCAGCCCTTGTGGTAGAGGCTAGCCCATTGGTTGGAGGCTGGCGGTCCGCTCTCTATGCTTGACTTTGTGTGAGTATGGCTTGTGTCATGACATGTGCAAGATGGATTTGCCGATGGGCTAACATTGGTATTATAGCTTCTTCTTTCTACTCGTACATACGTCATGCCAATGTGAAAAAAAAAATAGAGCTCATGAGGTTGTGATGACCTAGCCTGATAGGCTCTCTATCCTCTTGCATACGGTGGTATGGGATCTCGTATGGGATGCTACTAGCAAGAGAAGAGAGCAAGGAGGGAACTTGCAAGCCGATGGTGAGAATCTATAGTAAGTCTTTTCCTTGATTTTTGTGTTTTGCACATAGATTCTCATGTGTGGAGGTTGATGCTAGTGACAACCACATGGTTGTTAGGTGTGTTTTTCAATATTTAGCTTATCTCTTTGCTACTGTTTTTACGAGGGTGTCCTAAGGAACTGCCACCCTAGGACATGGCAGTGCCCTCCTCATGCACTTCATGGTAAGAGGGATTTTACATTCTACAGTATGTCTATTTCGCAAGCAATTCATGGACAATAGGGGACAAGATAGTTTTTTGAATGCTTTTTGTGCCATAATCGTAAGAGGGATTTTAGATTCTAAAGTATATTTATCTTGCAAGAAACTTATGGGCAATAGGGGACAATATATTATTTCGAATGCTTTTTGTGCCATAACGTGGAAATTTTTGGGAAATGTCTCCTTGCCGCTAAGCACCAAGGGCGGTTAGGCTTCCCTGTAGAAAGTTTCCTTGGAAGTTTCCCCTTGGAGAGGTTAAGCATCAAGGGAAGGTAAGCACCAAGGGCGGTTTCCCCTTGGACAGGTTGAACATCAAGGGCATTTAAGCTTCCTTGTAGAAAGCTTCCTAGGAAAATTCCTCTTGAGGAGGTTAAGCATCAAGGGTAGTTACACTTTCCCATGGGACGTTTCCTAGCAAGCTTTCCCTTGAGGTAATTAAGCATAAAGAGCGGTTAAGCATTCTATCTATAAATAAGTATCGACGAGTGAGATTGTGATCAATTTGTTCATCTCACACTCTCACCCGCATGCAACTCTCTCTCTCTCTCTCTCTCTCTCTCTCTCTCTCTCTCTCTCTCTCTCTCTCTCTCTCTCTCTCTCTCTCTCTCTCTCTCTCTCTCTCTCTCTCTCTCTCTCTCTCTCTCTCTCTCTCTCCCCCCCCCGCTCCATCCCTTGTTTCCTTTTATATCTTATTTTATTTTTCTTATTTACATATGTGCCTTGGGAATTTTCCCCAAGCAATCCTCTACTACATACCCCCATATATCACTAATTTTGCACCATGGAATCACACGATGCTACTCCGCATGAGCATGGGGATTTAGCATGCATAAACCTATGAAGGAGACGTTTCTGCTCCTGAATCCACACACACATACACAAGCATTCTCCCCTCGCAATCTCTCCATCTCCCGTCACTTTTGATGAATCTCTTGTAGTCATGCTTCAATGCCAACTAGAGGAGATGCAAAAGAAAATCTTGGAGATTCATGCCAGCCGATCCAATTTTTTCCCACATCCATGAACACTTTACCTCTTCAATTTTATCCCGCCCCTTCAAAGGGGAGTGGAAGGAGTGCAAAGAGACTACCATGGACTCTTGGTTTGCAAAATGGACGGCCTACTTTGATTTGTATCATTTCATCGATGGAGTGGCAAGAGGCCCCCATTGACTCTTGGTTAGCAAAAGTGGGAGACAGACTACTTTGATTTGTACCATTTTACCAATGCCCAACTCATCAATCAAATACAGATCATGCTGCAAGTCAAGGCCTACACATGGCAGGTAGGGTTACGCCCTCAGCTTGCTGACTAGGGCAAATTTTCAATTGATCTTTTGTGCTCTCTTCATGCAAGATGACACGATCAAATGCTATAAGGAATTGTTCAAGTTGGAGATGGGAAAGAAATCTTTGGATTCTTACAAGAATTCAAGGACCTATGAAAGGCCCAAAAGTCATTTTATGGATGTTGTATCTATTTGGATTGCCACCGGCATACCAAAATGAGACATTTCATAATATCAATGCATCATTGGAGGACATCTTCAAGTTTGCAAAAGAATAATGACAATACTTTAGCCATGTCAAGGAGTGGCCCAACAGTGGGGGAGAGATCTAACTACGGCACCTCTTCGTCAAAATTTGAGCTCTTCACTACATCAACAACTTCAAATTAGACGACTACACCTCCACAGAAGAAATTTAAGGAGAATGAAAAAGGCAAAGATTCTCATGCCAAGGATCAAAGGAAGAATCGATGTTATGATTGCCATCAGATCGACCACTTTTGCAACGACAAGGATTGCCTTTAATATGATCTCAAAGGTGAATTCTTTTTTGTTCATTAAAATCTTGACTGATTTCTATCTTTCTCTCAAGGGGCGGTTTCAGAAGGCTCCTCACTTTGGTGAAATTTGGCAAAGAATCCAGAAGGATTGCGTAGCCTGAAAATCAGTGGTAGTCCAAACACCCTTTGATCGCTCATAGAGAGAAAGGTAGTAGAAAAGAATTCCATTCATGGTGGATTGCTTTTCAAGCGAGGCAAAGTTTGTGTGCCCATTGATGAGGATACTGACTATAAATGTTTTTTGAGTGTTGATGCTCTAAGCGTCGGACATCCTAGCATAAACTGGTACTTTGGCATTAGTAAGACGGTACTTCTATTGGCTACACATGAAAGCTTTTGTTGAGAAGTAAGTGCATGGATGCATGCAGTGTTGATAACTCAACAAAGCTAAATGTCAAAGGAATGGTAGGTTGCTACATCCTTTGCAAATTCGCAAAAAGAAATGGATTAGAATTTCTATGGATTTTGTATTTGGATTTCCCCAGACCAATTGTTGTCATGATGCCATTTGGGTTGTCATTGATTGATGCACAAAGATGGCATGCTTTATTCCTACTCGCACCATTGTAAATAGTCATGAATTAGCTCAATTATTTATGGAGCACTTTTATAAGCTTTATGGTTTGCCCAAGGAAAGTATCATGGTCATGATCCCAAGTTCACTGGTAATTTTTGGCAAACGATCTTCCAAAAGTTGAAGACCTGCTTGTGCATGTCATCCTCCAATCATCTTGAAACCAATGGATAAACCAAATGCACTGATCAGACAATGAAATACATGCTTTGTGCATATGTTTCTTGATGTCAATCTAATTGGGAACATTATCTTTCATAGATTGAATTTTCTTATAGAAATACTAAGCACTCAACTACCCACTATAGCCCGTTCATGCTTATGTATGGTTATGATCCAAAACCACCCATCATTGCTGGACTCAAAGGTGTTAAGATGCAATGCGTGACCAATTTCCTGCATGACATGCAAGAAATTCTCGCGATTGCTAAGGAAATCATAAAGATCACCCAAGACTGGGACACCTTTTATGCTAAGCAATAGCCTCATAATCTCCTTAAACAACCTAGATTGGTTCTTGACCAAAGGGTCAATGGATCTATCCTGGACACATGTCATGACATAAGCCATACTCACACAAAGAAAAGCATAGAGAACAAACTTTAAACTCACCTTCTACCATAGAGCTGATATGGTCTCACACATAAGCCTGGGAGCCTGCAGACAATGGGCTAGCCTCTAGCACAAGGGCTACCCCCATACCACCAAGCCCACACCAAGTGTGTGTGGGGGTAGATTTGCGAAGGTCCTAGAGTCCACATGTGGTGATCACACAAGATGGTTCACAAATGAGACCTCAATCATATTTATAGGACCTATTAACCACTCTTCTTAACCTCCCTTCAACTAAAAGTGTGCTCACACGGAGGGTTGGTTCACACTGGTCGACGGACATAGCTTAGGTAACACTGGTCCTAATGAGGGACTAATAGATATAGTGCATGAAAGCATGGAGCTTATATTTACAATAGAATCAAGAGTAGAGTATAATGTGCAAGCCCAGGAATGAAAACATGCACTAAGTTGTATTAGTGGCTCAAGTTGATGAACTATGGGTCCCCTTTTGTGGAAAATGTTGTCCCCTAAAGGCACATGTAGTGTTTGAGGTTCATGGTACATTCTTTGCTGAATTAATACATGAAGTCCCCTCACAATTGTGAATATGGAAAAAGCAAAAGATCTTATCGGATTTGGTGAGAGGGTCTCTCTTTGTTGCATTGAATCAATACTAGTATGTGACCCGCGCATTGTTGCGACCAAGGAAACAATGCCTCTATTCTCATAGGGCTATCTTCTCTTCCAACTTCTGTTACCATATACATGTGGTAGTGATGTGTATGAACACACTAGGACCGCTGGGGCATTTTTCCCTCTTTAGGAGATTTTTTCCCGTGAGCATTGTATATACGCCCATCACTCTAGAGCGATCTATCTTTCCATTGCACACTAAGTAACACACTCTCTATTGTGTGCCTTGAGCTTCCTTCGTCTTCTCCAAGCTGTGTGCATTTCTCTACAACCCTAATTCCAACAATTCGTATCAGACCAGGTTACGTCCTCTCGGGCTTAGTCGCTAGCTTCTCCAGCACACGCCTGCTCACTTCCTCCAATTACAGTGAGGTTTGGCGAGCATTCACACGTCTCATTTCGGGCCTCCTTTTCCACTACAGGGAGGTCTGCAGAGGCAGGTCTCAGTTCTGATCCGGGATCATTTCGGCCCCTGTTTCCACTACAGGCAAGTCTCCACAGGCAATTTCGTCATTTTGTGCAGAACTTCTGTCAGTGCCGATTCTTGCATAACAGGTGCCTTACAGTATTCTACGGTTTGTGCTATATAGCACGTGTTGTTCCTACTCCATTTCTCCTATTTTTGGGTAGTTTTCACATCAGGTGCAACATTTACCATGGCTACCAACAACACAGATGTCTTCAAGATGTTTGCTGTCTGCTGAGGACAGGTTGGATGGGGAAAATTACCCTATGTGGGCTTATAGGATGCAACACGTTCTTGTGTCAAAGGGCATCTGGAATATTGTGCAGGGAATTGATGTACGTCCTGGTTCTGAGGATGTAGGCGATGTTGAGGATGTTGGAGGTCTTGCTACAAGGATTGCTGCTATTAGAGTTGTTTTTCCTACGGTATAACAAGCTCGTTGGGATGTAAAGGATGCGCAAGCTCATGCATTGATTGCGTTGTCTGTGAAGTGCACCATTGTTCCTCACATCCTTTCAGCAAAATCTGCAAAACAGGCTTGGGATATTTTGGATGGTCTTTATGCAAGTCGTAATGAGGCTAAAATTGCTTTGCTTCGTAAAGAGCTAGAGTCAAAGATTACGCATGAGGAAGATGATATGGACACTTTCCTTGCTAGTGTCAAGGATATCAATGAGCAACTTATTTTTGCAGATGAAGTCATTTCAGATAGTTTCCGTGTGCAGACTGTTCTTGATGCCTTACGAGATTTTTACCAGACTTTTGCTAGTACTTGGGGACTTATGACCCAAGGAATTCATGAAGTTGTCAAGTTTGATGCATTATGCACATTGCTGTTGCAAGAGTCACTTTCTAGAAAAAATAGGACTAGGTAGCGTGCAATTGAACAGGCTTTTATTGCTTCTCAGAGAAAGGGTGGTAATAGCAATACAACCACTTCTTATTGTTCTGTTGCGAGTGGAAAAAATTCAGTTCCTAATGCTTCTCCTGGCGGCAATTCGTCTGGAAATTCTGGTGATAAGGGCAAAAAGAAAATGCACTGCCATTATTATAAAGTAATGATCACTCGATCAAGTCGTGTCCTAAGTTGAAGGTCAAAGAGGCTAAGAAGAAAGAGCGTGGTTCCACTACAAATGCTGATTCCAGTACAAAATGCATCCATTGTTGAGTCTTCTGTAAAAGGAGTCTGTGTTGCTAATGTTGATGCATACTGGGCTTTTAGCGCAGAGTGCACTTACAATCCTGCTGTCCATGATGCATGCTTGTCAGTTGCTGCATATTCACATGTGTGGTATTTTGACAGTGGTGCTACAAGGTACATTACCTCACATCATGAATTGTTCACCTCTCTCGAGTTTGTCCCTCATGGGAATTCAGTCACTTGTGCCAACAATGTCTCTTATCCGGTTCAGGGAGTTGGAAAGATTGTGCTTACTACTGCAAATGGGAGTTCTTTCACACTTGTTGATGCACTTTATGTACCTGGGATCAAGAAGAATCTCTTGTCTCTATCTGCACTTGCTAGACTTGGACTTGTAGTCAAATTTGTGGATGACAGATGTACAGTTCATGATCTCAGTTTCGTTGATGAAATTGTTGCATCTGGCCTTTTGTGTCGTGGGCTGTATAAGCTCACTTTGTATGACAAGTGTGGACAAAATTTTGCAAATGCTATTGCAGATTCAAGGGCTATTTCAGATGAAAAACTTTGGTATGCACGTTTTGGTCATCTGGATTTTTCCAGTTTGCTGCGTTTGCAGAAATCTCATATGGTTGCTTCTTTGCTGCCTCTTGAAGCACCTGTCAAATGTGTTTGTGAAGGTTGTATTTTGGGTAAGATGAAGCGTTCTAAGTTTCCAAAGGATGGTTCAGTTTGGGCCACATGTAGATTGCAACTTGTGCATAGTGATGTTTGTGGGCCCATGCAAACTCCGTCCTTGGGCAATTACCTTTACTTCGTGACTTTCATTGATGATTACTCCAGGCATGCATGGATATTTCCTCTTAAAGCAAAGGCCGAAGTTTTTATGTGCTTCAAACTATTTCTGGCTATGGCTGGAAAGGTCTCGAAATGTACTATGGACACCCTCCATTCCTATTGAGGGGAGGAGTATATGTCTCATGAATTCAATGCATTTCTGGCTAGTCGTGGGTTAAAACACCAATGTACAGTGCCTTATACACCTCAGCAAAATGGTGTTGCTGAGAGGAGAAAAAGGTCATTAACAGAAATGGCATGATGTATGGTCAAAAGTCAAGCTTTGTTGCATTCTTTTTGGCTTGAGGCCATCATGTGTACCACTTATGTACTAAACATGTGTCCTACGAAATCTTTGTAGTCTATTACTCCATATGAAGCATGGCATGATAGAAAGCCTTCTATTGAGCACATGCGTGTTTTTGGTTGTTTGGTATATGGTTTGGTGCGCGTACGCACACACACACATATGCTTGAAGGAAAGATTTGTCACATAGGTCTGGCATCTTTCTATTGTTCCAATACACTAACTATGAAATTCAAAGTTTCTATGCTTCCCTCGTCCCCCCCCCCCCCCCCTCCCACAAACCCTCTATTTGAAGTGACAATCTCAGGTGGACATTTAAAAAGGAGAAGCGAACTCCTTTTTCTCAATTTTTGAAAAGAAAAGTATAGATGGCTTTTTCTCAATTTTTGAAAAGAAAAGTATAGATGGTTATGACTGGTCTACCTCTCTCTCTCTCTCTCTCTCTCTCTCTCTACCATCGGATAAATCTTTGAGATCTCATTGGATGTTCTTACAAAATTTCAAATTCTCCTTTTATTAAGACATGTGTGTACATGCGTGTGTGTATGTGTGTGTGAGTGAGTGTGTGTGTGTGTGTGTGTGTGTGTGTGTGTGAGAGAGAGAGAGAGAGAGAGAGAGAGAGAGAGAGAGAGAGAGAGAGAGCAAGAGGATGAAACAAAAATAACTTTACTCTTACTCATGTTGTGAGATATATCTTTTGGGATTGTTCCGATAGCATTAAAAATTTTCTTCTTCTTCTCTCTCTCTCTCTCTCTCTCTCTCTCTCTCTCTCCTCCTCCCCATAGATATTTACTTTTGTTAAAGACTTGTCTTATAACTTTTAAAGTCACTTTAGATTGTTCCTACATGCGAACATTTTTTTATGTCTTCCTTTTAAAGAATGAGGATGCAAGAGAGCTACACAAGACAAGTACAAAGCACACAGAGATGGAAAGCTTCTTCTTCTTCTTCACAGAAAAGAGAGTACAAAATGACTAAGTGCTAAAGCTGAAAAGTAGCACATATGTACATGCGGTCACTAAGTGTGAACTCGCTAGAAGCGTACTAGGCTGGCACTATAAGTGTAGTCCAGCTGTAGAATCACTGGCAGAGATCCTCCGTGTCGGTCACCTAACGCGCTAGTGAGTAAATTCCGTAAGCGGCCAAGACCTGTAGTGGATGCCAGCTCAAGGTGTAGAGCTCGACATCTCAACATTCCTCTCTCCTCCTGCATCATTTATTGGACTTTGCATTTCAACACATTAAATACGGCACTAAAAAATTGTCTCTCCCCCTCCCCCCCCCCCCCCCCCCCCCCCTCTCCTCTCTCTCTCTCTCTCTCTCTCTCTCTCTCTCTCTCTCTCTCTCTCTCTCTCTCTCGTTGATTTTAGATTGGCACCCTTCTCTGCCAAAATTTAAGGAATTTATAGATTTTTAAGCATGGCCCACATGTTAACTCTTAAAACTAAAAAGAATAAAATATCCAAGAATTGGTAAAAAGTTCATCAAGTGGGAAATCTCTCTATCCATTTTGGGTGTTCTCTCTCGTTGATTTTAGATTGACACCCTTGCCTGCCAAAATTTAAGAAATTTATAAATTTTTAAGCATGACCCACATGTTAACTCTTAAAAATAAACAGAATAAAATATCCAAGAATTGATAAAAGATCCATCAACTGGGAAATCTCTTTATCGATTTAAGGTGTTAATGTGAGGGTTGGTCTTTGTTGGGCATTTAATTCGTTTCTGACCAGTGAAAAACTTTAGCTATCCTTTTAAAAATACACTAATGCCAAAAAATAATATCTTGAAAATTTCAAAAGTGTGTGAGCTCAATGGTAAAATCTTTCTTTCCTCTCTCCCCCTCATAAATGTATATGTGTATGCACACAGGCAATGTAATGATCTCTCTCTCTCTCTCTCTGTCTCTCTCTCTCTCTCTCTCTCTCTCTCTTTGTCTCTCTCTCATTCACTCATGGTCAATAATGTGGATAACGACCTCTGCATTTGCATGTCATGCATGTCCTCAAAGTGAGACATCCCCAAGTGGGCGTTAGACGAGCTTTTTTCTTTTTCTCGAGCTCTTTAAAGAAATACACTTCCAATTTTTTTTGAAACATATCAATATTGGTTTTGAAAAAAACCCCTTGAAAAGATAAAGCCAAATATATCTTCAAAATTTACATTTCCATTAAACAAAAGAATATTACTAAAATCTTCTTTTTTGTTATATCTTCAAAACGTCAATTCGCATTAAGTAACAAAACCCCCACTAAGTAACAAAACCCCCACTAAAGCAAGTTTCCCTTTTTGTTATGTGCAATCCAACTTCAACATTTATTTTATGAAGAATAAAAAGTCTTTGGACTTTACATTTGAAAATTTTATGAAGAATAGAAAGTCTTTGGACTTTACATTTGAAAAGGCTTGTCAGTGGTTACATTTGCAAAGGATGACTTTAGTACAATCTTACTCTTTACATTTGTATTTTAAAGTGGTTACATTTGCAAAGGATGACTTTAGTACAATCTTACTCTTTACATTTGTATTTTAAATTAGATGTTTTGCAAGGTGTTTTTTGAAATGAACAAGGGAGTGGCACATGGATGCCTCTCCTTCCTTGAAAACTTTAAGCTTCATTATAAAGAGCATAGATGCACATGAAGTGAAAATGATGTATTCAAACCTCAAGCTTCAAGGGAAGGAGGCTCTTCAAAGAAATTATAAAGAGTATAGATGCACATGAAGATGAAAATGATGTGTTCAAGCAAGCCTCAAGGGAAGGAGGCTCTTCAAAGAAATAGGGGGCCAACAATTGTAATTGAGTTTGTTATATAATTTTTGCATGACTTGTGAGTCCTCACGCTTGATGTGAAACCATCATAAACTAACAAGGTGATAATTCACGGTGGCCTGCATAATGGAAAACCAGGCTTTGGGTTAATTTAAGCAAAGGAAAACAGCAATTACCTATCATTGCCCTGAAATAGTGCAAATGTTGTGCACAAAACAAACACAACTTGGAGAAAAAGACACAACTTGGAGAAAAAGATAAGTGGTGTTAAAGTTCATTCAAGTCAGAGAAGGTGCTACATCAACAATAGTCACAAAAGAAGAGATTGATAACAATGATCTATACAAGCAGAACATATTGCAGCTAACATTTTATGCTGATTCGAATTTGCTATGCTCCTCGCTAATTCACTCCTTCAAATTGAAAGGTCAGAAGGCCAAGGATGATGGGCATTCTGGAAATGTATTCATGGTGGGCACTCAAGCGATCTACACAAAGTATTCATGACCTGCAACAATTTCAACCAAGTCTATTAATGAGCTCGTACAGGATGGAACACGTGAGGTGCACATGATTAACCAATAACACAGACCACTGCACACACAAATTGGCACGCGCAGTATAGCAAGGGTGCACGGGCACACACACACAAAGAGAAATTCGCTCTTCGTCATTCCTACTGTATTATTGTGTGTGTGCACGTGTGTGTGTAAGTCTCAGTCCGCCTTCTCCACAGTGTCGCACAGCTCAATAACTTAAAATTTTGAAACCCGCCCACCTTCTCACTACACACCTCAACAAGCGGCATCGCCATCACCGATTCACGCTCTTAATGCTCGCGGCACATCACCACTGACCCCTCACTAAGTATTGAAGACCTCAGCACCGACTTGCCCACATTTCGTGCTCTCTCACGAATCGCAGGTTCTCCATACTGTCCACATATCGTGTCGCACCATATTAAAGGCTCTAAAAGGTGCTCTAAACCCTGATCATCCACATGGATGCCATCCGTCAAAGTACGCCCAACCTAGCCCAATAGTAAGGCCTTTCTTTCAGCACGCCAAAAAGTGATCACTAAACTTAAAAAAGAAAATAGTCCCTTTGAGGTAACCCTTGGTCACTGGATGCATAGTTGCATAGTGATCAATTACTTTTTGAAATAATTGTGCCTCGTGCCAACTACTTGACTTAGTGATCACTAAACTTAAAAAAGAAAATAGTCCCTTTGAGGTAACCCTTGGTCACTGGATGCATAGTGATCAATTACTTTTTGAAATAATTGTGCCTCATGCATAGTCACGGGCACCAACTACTTGACTTATATGCAACTATACAAGGCTTTTTATAACTATGTTCATTTTTGCATAGTTGCATCAACATCTTTCTTTTTTTCCAATACTCGCAATTGTGAGTAGAGATACTATATTGACTCAAAAAAGAGTATACAATCAACCTCAAGCACTACATGTGCCTTGAGCGGGCATTATTTCCAAAAGGGAGTTTGTACAAATATGCACTAGGATATCGACAAAGAGCTAATAGGTGTCACCACGTAAGATGTTGATGCAACTAAGTGCATGTTTTCATTCTTTGGCATTATCGGCTACCCGATCTTTGAACCTACAACATACATGAGCTTAGTGCTTTCACTTACAATATCATGTAATTGGGCCACAATATATTTCCCCTTGAGGACACAAAGGTTCTTGGCTTTCCATATTTGTTTTAGATATCAGTATTTAGTGATATGGGTGCAAACCAAAATGGCTTGATTTTGCAATCCATTCCCTCTCATGATCAAGTCGTTTGTATAGAAGATAATATTCCAAGTCTTTTGCATCCATTTGGAGATTTTTGTAGCTAGACTCCACATGGCACAGTAGTGTTTGAACAAACGTAGGGGATCATCAAAAGCTATTATGCAACTAGAGAAAGTGCTAGTGTCAATCCCTCTAACACAAATCTTATTCCCATTTGGGATGGATCTCCAAAGCACCTTTCATGTAAACATCTTCATGGGGTCGAGCCATTTGATCTCGCAATTATGTTACTTAAAGCAAGGATGGAAGGCCAAGAATTGTCAAGTCTTTGAGAACACCCTGGAAACAGCTAGATTCATCAAGATTATACAAGAAAGAAGGGAAGCGATTGTCGCCACCATTCTAAACCAAAAGAACTCTAAGGAGTGGAATAGGGAAATTGGTGCTGCAATGATTGACTTGCGTTTATGAGTGTATGGATTGTGGGCCCCCTTTCTCTACGGGCATGGAGCTCTTTGGTGTATCGCAAGATCCCTCAAGGCTTGACACGAGCTTGAGGGTACTTTTTACATTTTTTTAGAATAATATAATACATCCACCAATTGTGAGTTTGGCAAAATAAAAACATTGAAGAAGAAATTATTATGAAATTAGAAAAAAGAATGTGTGTATATACACATTTTGAGCAAAAAATGACTAGGCATAACTTCCAACAGTAACCACTAATTTAATTTATAATTGCATGTATTCCAAGAATGTGGGAGAGGTTAGTAGGGTTATAGTAAATTCGGATATTACAAAAAAGGTTGTTCATGGCCTTCTTTGGTTCTTTCTTAGGTTGGGTTCAGACGAGCCCGGTGATAGTAAACATAGTGTTCTTGCCTCCATCCTTCCAATTCATAATAGGTGACCGTAAATACTCATCTACAGTTCGGCAAGAAAAAGTGCCTCATCAGATTGGTGATGGAAGGCATATTGCAACACTCTCCACTCCACACTAAAAAGCAAATGATAATCCAGCATTTTTGAGCAAGGGACTCACCCATCTTTCTGTGGGTGCAAAAGATG